>NC_135232.1:1017401704-1017704734 GCF_051348905.1 Ranitomeya variabilis | reverse complement strand
CACGCTGAGAATACAAGAACCCCCACACCAACTAACGGTGTGAGGGGAGAAACTCAGCCCCCTAGAGCTACCAGCAAGCAAGGAAAACACATATTAGCAAGCTGGACAAGAAAACAAAAATAAACCAAGAAACATATGACCACTGATGGTCAAAAAATGAACCAAGCAAAACTTAGCTTCTCTTGAAGAGACTGATAACGAAGGACTGCAGGAGAGCTCCAAAATAGCACTGAAGACATTGACAGCAAGCAACAACTGAGAGTCCAGGTGAACTAAATAGGAAACCAGCTAAGAGATAACGAGACAGCTGATCCTGCCTCAGACCTGCAGAATGACACAAAGAACCACCAGAGGGAGCCCAAAGACAGCACTCACACAGTACCAGTTGTGACCACAAGAGGGAGCCCAAAAACAGAGTTCACAACTGTACCCCCCCTTGAGGAGGGGTCACCGAACCCTCATCAAAACCCCCAGGGCGATCAGGATGAGCCACATGGAGGGCATGAACCAAATCGGCCGCATGAACATCAGAGGTGACAACCCAGGAATTATCCTCCTGACCATAGCCCTTCCACTTAACCAAATACTGAAGCCTCCGTCTAGAAATACGAGAATCCAAGATCTTCTCCACCACGTACTCCAATTCGCCCTCAACCAGCACCGGAGCAGGGGGTTCAACAGAAGGAACCACAGGCACCACATACCTCCGCAACAAAGACCTATGGAACACGTTATGAATGGCAAATGACGCTGGGAGGTCCAAACGAAATGACACTGGGTTAAGGATTTCCAAAATCTTATAAGGACCGATGAAGCGAGGCTTGAATTTAGGAGAGGAAACCTTCATAGGAACATACCGAGAAGACAGCCATACCAAATCCCCAACAAGAAGTCGGGGACCCACACCGCGACGGCGGTTGGCAAAGCGCTGAGCCTTCTCCTGTGACAACTAGGGTTGAGCGAAACGGGTCGATCATTTTCAAAAGTCGCCGACTTTTGGCTAAGTCGGCGTCTCATGAAACCCGATCCGACCCCTGTGCTTGTCGGCCATGCGGTACGCGACTTTCGCGCCAAAGTCGCGTTTCAATGACGCGAAAAGCGCCATTTCTCAGCCAATGAAGGTGAACGCAGAGTGTGGGCAGCGTGATGACATAGATCCTGGTCCCCACCATCTTAGAGAAGGGCATTGCAGTGATTGGCTTGCTGTCTGCGGCGTCACAGGGGCTATAAAGGGGCGTTCCCGCCGACCGCCATCTTACTGCTGCTGATCTGAGCTTAGGGACAGGTTGCTGCCGCTTCATCAGAAGCAGGGAGAGCGTTAGGCAGGGTCCACTAACCACCAAACCGCTTGTGCTGCAGCGATTTCCACTGTCCAACACCACCTTCGGTGTGCAGGAACAGTGGAAGCTATTTTTTTTTTTTTTTCCCCTCAGCGCTGTAGCTCATTGGGCTGCCCTAGAAGGCTCCGTGATAGCTGTATTGCTGTGTGTACGCCACTGTGGAAACCAACTGCTTTTTTCAAAGCACATATCCTCTTGTTCCTTCCTTTCTGCACAGCTATCTTTTTTGTTTGTCCACACTTTTTATTTAATTTGTGCATCAGTCCACTCCTATTGCTGCCTGCCATACCTGGCTTACATTACTGCAGGGAGATAGTAATTGTAGGACAGTTTTTTTTTTTTTTTTGTTTTTTTTTTGTGGGAGATTAAGATTGGCATTTCTGCTACAGTGCCATCCCTGTGTGTGCCATCTCTCACTGAGTGGGCCATAGAAAGCCTATTTATTTTTTCCGTGATTTGTGTTCTAAAATCTACCTCAACACAGAAACACTACATCAATCAGTGGGAGAAAAATATTGGCCTCAGTCAGGGCTTGTGTGCCACTGCTGTGTGTGCGCTATCTCTCATTCAGTGGGCTATAGCAAGCCTATATTTTTTTTTTTTTTTTTTTTTTAATATTATTTGGTTTCAAAAGTCTCCCTGAAAAAAAAAAAAAACCTAAAAAAACAGTGGGAGAGTAATATTGCCCTTTCAGCTTGTGTGCCAGTCTTGACTCCTGGGTGTGCCACCTCTCTCCCTTTCATTCAGTGGGCCATAGAAAGCCTATTTTTTTTTTTTTTAATATTATTTGGTTTCTAATTCTCCCTGAAAAAAAAAAAAAAAACCTAAAAAAACAGTGGGAGAGTAATATTGCCCTTTCAGCTTGTGTGCCAGTCTTGACTCCTGGGTGTGCCACCTCTCTCCCTCTCATTCAGTGGGCCATAGAAAGCCTATTTATTTTTTTTTTTAAATATTATTGGGTTTCTAAAGTCTCCCTGAAAAAACAAAAAATACATAAAAAAACAGTGGGAGAGTAATATTGCCCTTTCAGCTTGTGTGCCAGTCTTGACTCCTGGGTGTGCCACCTCTCTCCCTTTCATTCAGTGGGCCATAGAAAGCCTATTTTTTTTTTTTTTAATATTATTTGGTTTCTAATTCTCCCTGAAAAAAAAAAAAAAACCTAAAAAAACAGTGGGAGAGTAATATTGCCCTTTCAGCTTGTGTGCCAGTCTTGACTCCTGGGTGTGCCACCTCTCTCCCTCTCATTCAGTGGGCCATAGAAAGCCTATTTATTTTTTTTTTAAAATATTATTGGGTTTCTAAAGTCTCCCTGAAAAAACAAAAAATACATAAAAAAACAGTGGGAGAGTAATATTGCCCTTTCAGCTTGTGTGCCAGTCTTGACTCCTGGGTGTGCCACCTCTCTCCCTTTCATTCAGTGGGCCATAGAAAGCCTATTTTTTTTTTTTTTTTAATATTATTTGGTTTCTAATTCTCCCTGAAAAAAAAAAAAAAACCTAAAAAAACAGTGGGAGAGTAATATTGCCCTTTCAGCTTGTGTGCCAGTCTTGACTCCTGGGTGTGTCACCTCTCTCCCTCTCATTCAGTGGGCCATAGAAAGCCTATTTATTTTTTTTTTTAAATATTATTGGGTTTCTAAAGTCTCCCTGAAAAAACAAAAAATACATAAAAAAACAGTGGGAGAGTAATATTGCCCTTTCAGCTTGTGTGCCAGTCTTGACTCCTGGGTGTGCCACCTCTCTCCCTTTCATTCAGTGGGCCATAGAAAGCCTATTTTTTTTTTTTTAATATTATTTGGTTTCTAATTCTCCCTGAAAAAAAAAAAAAAACCTAAAAAAACAGTGGGAGAGTAATATTGCCCTTTCAGCTTGTGTGCCAGTCTTGACTCCTGGGTGTGCCACCTCTCTCCCTCTCATTCAGTGGGCCATAGAAAGCCTATTTATTTTTTTTTTTAAATATTATTGGGTTTCTAAAGTCTCCCTGAAAAAACAAAAAATACATAAAAAAACAGTGGGAGAGTAATATTGCCCTTTCAGCTTGTGTGCCAGTCTTGACTCCTGGGTGTGCCACCTCTCTCCCTTTCATTCAGTGGGCCATAGAAAGCCTATTTTTTTTTTTTTTTTAATATTATTTGGTTTCTAATTCTCCCTGAAAAAAAAAAAAAAACCTAAAAAAACAGTGGGAGAGTAATATTGCCCTTTCAGCTTGTGTGCCAGTCTTGACTCCTGGGTGTGTCACCTCTCTCCCTCTCATTCAGTGGGCCATAGAAAGCCTATTTATTTTTTTTTTTAAATATTATTGGGTTTCTAAAGTCTCCCTGAAAAAACAAAAAATACATAAAAAAACAGTGGGAGAGTAATATTGCCCTTTCAGCTTGTGTGCCAGTCTTGACTCCTGGGTGTGCCACCTCTCTCCCTCTCATTCAGTGGGCCATAGAAAGCCTTTTTTTTTTTTGGTTTTTTTAATATTATTTGGTTTCTAAAGTCTCCCTGAAAAAAACAAAAAAAACATAAAAAACAGTGGGAGAGTAATATTGCCCTTTCAGCTTGTGCGCCAGTCTTGACTCCTGGTTGTGCCACCTCTCTCTCTCTAATTGTGGGCCATAGAAAGCCTTTTTTTTTTTTTTTTTTAATATTATTTGGTTTCTAAAGTCTCCCTGAGAAAAAAAAATAAATAAATTAGGTGGGAGATTAATATTGACATTAGTGCTTGAGTGACAGTCCTGCGTGTGTGTCATCTCTGTGATTTTGTGCCACAGAAAACAGAGTGTGTAACATTGTGCCTGATTTTCCTTGTGGTCTCACCAACCTGTTAAGGGATATTGAAATCATACTGAAGTTATAGCTCACCGTGTAAGTTGTTTGATAGCAACAAATAAAGTTACTTTGGTTAAGATTTTAAAACAATGAGGAAGTCTGGTGCAAGAGGTCGTCGTGGGCGTTCATTGTCAGCTGGTAATGATGGTAGTGGTAGTGGAGCATCAGGTGGTCGTGGGGATAAAAATATTCCACCTAAGTCTGGAGCTGTGGAGCCAGTTTCGTCGTCAGGCTACACAAGGCCTCGAACGCTCTCTTTTCTGGGAGTAGGAAAACCGCTTTTAAAGGCGGAGCAGCAACAGCAAGTTTTGGCTTACATTGCAGACTCAGCCTCTAGCTCTTTTGCCTCCTCTTCCGAAACTGGTAAATGTAAAAGCAGCGCGTCGCTTGTGGATGTTCACGGTCAGGGACAAGTCGCTTCCTTGTCCTCCTCAGCAAAAACTACAACAAGAGAGAAGGATGCAGCAGGCGACACAACGGGTCACTCCATGGAGCTCTTTACACATACCGTCCCTGGCTTAGAAAGTGAAACATTTAACAGGCCATGCCCATTACAAGTATATTCTGACATGGAGTGCACTGATGCACAGCCACAGCCAGAGTACTATGCTGCTCCTTTGACTCAGACCACCACATTGCCCTCTCAGGGTACAGATCCACAATCAGACCCTGATGAGACTATGTTGCCCCGCCACGAACGCTATACCACCGACCGACACAGTGACACAGACGAAGTTGCACACGAGCTCGAAGAGGAGGTAATAGATGACCCAGTTATTGACCCCGATTGGCAGCCATTGGGGGAACAGGGTGCAGGCGGCAGTAGTTCAGAAGCGGAGGTGGAGGAGGGGCCGCAGCAGGCATCAACATCGCAACAGGTTCCATCTGCCGGGCCCGTATCTGGACCAAAACGCGTGTCAAAGCCAAAACCTGTTGGAGCACAGCGTTGCCATCCGGTTAAAGCTCAGTCTGCAATCCCTGAAAAGGGATCAGAGTCTAGGAAGAGTGCAGTCTGGCATTTTTTTAAACAACATCCAACTGATCAGCGCAAAGTCATCTGTCAAAAATGTTCAACTAGCTTAAGCAGAGGTCAGAATCTGAAAAGTCTAAATACTAGTTGCATGCATAGACACTTAACCACCATGCATTCTCAAGCCTGGACTAACTACCAAACGTCCCTCAAGGTTGTAGCACCCTCGGCCAATGAAGCTAGTCAGCAACGCAACATCCCTTCCGTCACTGTAAGGCCACCATTTTCCGCACCACCGGCAGTATCTGTGCAGGTTTCTTTGCCAGCCAAAAGCAGTCAGGGTCAGGGAATCACCAGTTTTGTAGGAGGAAATATTGCATGTAGGGCACCGGCGGAAACAATACCGTCTCCAACCGTCTCTCAGTCTGCCATGTCCACCGGCACACCCGAAAGTTCCACGATCTACAGCTCTCCAGTCCAGCTCACCCTACATGAGACTCTGGTTAGAAAAAGGAAGTACTTATCCTCGCATCCGCGTACACAGGGTTTTAACGCCCACATAGCTAGACTAATCTCGTTAGAGATGATGCCCTACCGGTTAGTTGAAAGCGAAGCTTTCAAAGCCCTGATGGAGTACGCTGAACCACGATACGAGCTACCCAGTCGACACTTTTTTTCCAGAAAAGCCATCCCAGCCCTGCACCAGCATGTTAAACAGCGCATCGTCCATGCACTCAGGCAATCTGTGAGTACAAAGGTGCACCTGACTACAGATGCATGGACCAGTAGGCATGGCCAGGGACGTTATGTGTCCATCACGGCACACTGGGTGAATGTGGTGGATGCAGGGTCCACAGGCGACATCAATTTAGGGACAGTTGTGCCTAGCCCACGGTCTAGGAAACAGTTGGCTGTAGGCGTTCGCACCCCCTCCTCCTCCTCCTCGTCCTCCTGCAGAAGCTACAGCTCTTCCACAGAACGCAGTCGGCCAACCACTCCATCGGCAGATGACACTGTTGCACACCAGTTGTCCCATTATGGGCCAGCTACTGCCAAGCGTCAGCAGGCTGTATTGGCTATGAAGTGTTTGGGCGACAACAGACACACCGCGGAAGTTCTGTCCGAGTTCTTGCAACAAGAAACGCAGTCGTGGCTGGGCACAGTAGATCTTGAGGCAGGCAAGGTAGTGAGTGATAACGGAAGGAATTTCATGGCTGCCATCTCCCTTTCCCAACTGAAACACATTCCTTGCCTGGCTCACACCTTAAACCTGGTGGTGCAGTGCTTATTGAAAACTTATCCTGGGTTCTCCGACCTGCTCCTCAAAGTGCGTGCACTTTGCTCACATATCCGACGTTCGCCTGTACACGCCAGCCGTATGCAGACCTATCAGCGGTCTTTGAACCTTCCCCAGCATCGCCTAATCATAGACGTTGCAACAAGGTGGAACTCAACACTGCACATGCTTCAGAGACTGTGCGAACAGAGGCGTGCTGTTATTTATTTGTGGGAGGATACACGGGCAGGCAGTAGGATGGCAGACATGGAGTTGTCAGGTGTGCAGTGGTCGAAGATACAAGACATGTGTCAAGTCCTTCAGTGTTTTGAGGAATGCACACGGCTGGTTAGTGCAGACAACGCCGTAATAAGCATGAGCATCCCCCTAATGCGTCTGCTGATGCAAAGTTTGACGCACATAAAGGAGCAGGCGTCTGCACCAGAGGAAGAGGGAAGCCTTGATGACAGTCAGCCATTGTCTGGTCAGGGCAGTGTACAGGACGAGGTAGCGGGCGAAGAGGAGGTGGAGGACGAGGAGGATGATGGGGATGAGTATATTTTTAATGCGGAAACTTTCACGGGGGCACAGGAAATTGGTTGCGTGTCACGGCCGGGTTCTGGTTTTTTGAGGGACACAAGTGACGTAGATTTGCCTGCAACTGCCCCTCAACCAATCACAACCGGAGATTTGACAAGTGGAACTTTGGCCCACATGGCGGATTATGCCTTACGTATCCTACAAAGGGACACACGCATTACGAAAATGATGAACGATGACGATTACTGGTTGGCCTGCCTCCTTGATCCACGCTATAAAGGCAAATTGCAAAATATTATGCCACATGAGAACTTGGAACTAATATTAGCAACCAAACAATCAACTCTTGTTGACCGTTTGCTTCAGGCATTCCCAGCACACAGCGCACGTGATCGTTCTCACACGAGCTCCAGGGGGCAGCAGACTAGGAGTGTTAGGGGTGCACACATCAGAAGTGGCGTTGGACAGAGGGGTTTTCTGACCAGGTTGTGGAGTGATTTTGCTATGACCGCAGACAGGACAGGTACTGCTGCATCAATTGAAAGTGACAGGAGACAACATTTGTCCAGTATGGTTACTAACTATTTTTCATCCCTTATCGATGTTCTCCCTCAACCGTCATTCCCATTTGATTACTGGGCCTCCAAATTAGACACCTGGCCAGAATTGGCAGAATATGCATTGCAGGAGCTTGCTTGCCCGGCAGCAAGTGTCCTATCAGAAAGAGTATTCAGTGCTGCAGGGTCAATATTAACCGAAAAAAGGACTCGTCTGGCTACCCAAAATGTTGACGATCTAACATTCATTAAAATGAACCACAACTGGATTTCAAAATCTTTTGCCCCACCTTGCCCGGCCGACACCTAGCTTTCCTATGAAAAGCTCTTGCCTGTGAATTACTTTTCTAATGTCTAATTTGCTGCTGCAGATTGTACAGCATACGACATGTTTACACCTCCCTAAATGGCCAAACTCCCCACACGGGGCCGTGGTATCGCGACTTGGCGCAAGCACCCGTGAGACTGCTGTTTGTCTGAAGAGGTGGGTGTGCTCGCTTTTGGTTGACGGCATTGCTACTGGGTCCCTCATAGTACAATGTAGTGTCTCTGGCGGTGGTGGTGCGCACCCAACGTCAGACACACCGTTGTAACATGAGTGGCCCTGGGGCGGTCCCGCCGGCCTCAAGAGAGTTCCCCCCTACCCCAGCTCAAACTGGGCTCTACTACGTGCAAAATTATGTCGCACAGCTCCACCAATCTTTAGTCTATTCGCTGACATCATTCAATGTCTGGCACTGACAATACAAATTTGTAGACATCTATGATGCAACTTAAAGTAGTCTGTGTCTGTGTCCTATATTGGCACCATTAAATAGTTACTGCCAAATTACTATGTCAGAAACACAGCAGATGAGCCCACCCCTGTACCTAAGTATGCCATCTTTTTTTTTGTTTTGGTTGTTTTGCGAGACATTAACATCTATTTATATTTTGGGAGTACTGGGACAGACACTCCTTGCACTACTCCTCCACTCAGCACCAAGCTGCCTGCCCGTGTATCCATGTAACCGCTGTAAAACTGCCATGAGCCTATTGTTTGTTATTTTAGGCCTTTGATAGCCTGTCTGCGGTCCCTACTCCTCCACTGACCACCAAGCTGCCTGCCCGTGTATCCATGTAACCGCTGTAAAACTGCCATGAGCCTATTGTTTGTTATTTTAGGCCTTTGATAGCCTGTCTGCGGTCCCTACTCCTCCACTGACCACCAAGCTGCCTGCCCGTGTATCCATGTAACCGCTGTAAAACTGCCATGAGCCTATTGTTTGTTATTTTAGGCCTTTGAAGCCTTTCTGCGCTCCCTCCTTCCACTAGTCCTCCACTGACCAGACCACTGCTGCCCGTGTACCCCTGGAACCAATTTTAAAGTGCCTACAGCCAGCCCATTTTATTGTGTTAGGCCTTCGAAGCCTGTCTGCGGTCCATACTTCCACTAGGCCTCCACTGACCAGACCACTGCTGCCCGTGTACCCCTGGAACCAATTTTAAAGTGCCTACAGCCAGCCCATTTTATTGTGTTAGGCCTTCGAAGCCTGTCTGCGGTCCATACTTCCACTAGGCCTCCACTGACCAGACCACTGCTGCCCGTGTACCCCTGGAACCAATTTTAAAGTGCCTACAGCCAGCCCATTTTATTGTGTTAGGCCTTCGAAGCCTGTCTGCGGTCCATACTTCCACTAGGCCTCCACTGACCAGACCACTGCTGCCCGTGTACCCCTGGAACCAATTTTAAAGTGCCTACAGCCAGCCCATTTTATTGTGTTAGGCCTTCGAAGCCTGTCTGCGGTCCCTCCTTCCACTAGGCCTCCACTGACCAGACCACTGCTGCCCGTGTACCCCTGGAACCAATTTTAAAGTGCCTACAGCCAGCCCATTTTATTGTGTTAGGCCTTCGAAGCCTGTCTGCGGTCCATACTTTAAATACTCCTCCACTCAGCACCAAGCTGCCTGCCCGTGTATCCATGTAACCGCTGTAAAACTGCCATGAGCCTATTGTTTGTTATTTTAGGCCTTTGATAGCCTGTCTGCGGTCCCTACTCCTCCACTGACCACCAAGCTGCCTGCCCGTGTATCCATGTAACCGCTGTAAAACTGCCATGAGCCTATTGTTTGTTATTTTAGGCCTTTGAAGCCTTTCTGCGCTCCCTCCTTCCACTAGTCCTCCACTGACCAGACCACTGCTGCCCGTGTACCCCTGGAACCAATTTTAAAGTGCCTACAGCCAGCCCATTTTATTGTGTTAGGCCTTCGAAGCCTGTCTGCGGTCCATACTTTAAATACTCCTCCACTCAGCACCAAGCTGCCTGCCCGTGTATCCATGTAACCGCTGTAAAACTGCCATGAGCCTATTGTTTGTTATTTTAGGCCTTTGATAGCCTGTCTGCGGTCCCTACTCCTCCACTGACCACCAAGCTGCCTGCCCGTGTATCCATGTAACCGCTGTAAAACTGCCATGAGCCTATTGTTTGTTATGTTAGGCCTTTGATAGCCTGTCTGCGGTCCTTACTTTAAATACTCCTCCACTCACCACCTAGCTGCCTGTGTATCCATGTAACCGATGTAAAACTGCCATGACTGCCTACTGTTTGTTATTTTAGGCCTTTGATAGCCTGTCTGCGGCCCCTACTTGCAATACTCCTCCACTGACCACAATGCTGCCTGGAGTGCCTGCCTGTGTATCCATGTAACCGATGTAAAACTGCCATGACTGCCTACTGTTTGTTATTTTAGGCCTTTGATAGCCTGTCTGCGGCCCCTACTTGCAATACTCCTCCACTGAGCACAATGCTGCCTGGAGTGCCTGCCTGTGTATCCATGTAACCGATGTAAAACTGCCATGACTGCCTACTGTTTGTTATTTTAGGCCTTTGATAGCCTGTCTGCAGCCCCTACTTGCAATACTCCTCCACTGACCACACCAATGCTGCCCGTGTACCCCTGGAACCTATTTAAAAGTTCATAGAGCCTAGTTATATATTTTATTTACTATTAATAAGGCCATGATGGACTACGCTGTACCACGCTACAAGCTAACCAGTCGACACTTCTTTTGCGAGAAAAGCCATCCCAACCCTCCACCAGCATGTAGAAGACCGCATTGTCCATGCACTCTGGCAATCTGTGAGTACAAAGGTGCACCTGACAACAGACGCATGGACCTGTAGGCATGGCCACGGAAGATTACGTGTCCATTACGGCGCAATGGGTTAATGTGGTGGATGCATGGTCCACAGGGGACAGCCTACTAAGTCTGTCTGCAGTCCCTAATTCAAATTGTCCTCCACTGTCTAAATCGGAACTTCCACCTTCTGGCTTTCGGCCTATAGTATCAGAAATTAAACTGCATTTGGCCTTCAACTTTGGTTAGGGCCTACTAACGGCTTCTGCCCCTCCCTGGTGTTGTCCTCAACTAAATAAAGCTGAGCTTCAACCTTCCGGCTCTCATTAAGTGGTTTTTAAAAAAAAATGGTGGTTAGGGCCTACTAACGGCTTCTGCCCCTCCCTGGTGTTGTCCTCAACTAAATAAAGCTGAGCTTCAACCTTCCGGCTCTCATTAAGTGGTTTTAAAAAAAAAAAAATTGGTGGTTAGGGCCTACTAACGGCTTCTGCCCCTCCCTGGTGTTGTCCTCAACTAAATAAAGCTGAGCTTCAACCTTCCGGCTCTCATTAAGTGGTTTTAAAAAAAAAATGGTGGTTAGGGCCTACTAACGGCTTCTGCCCCTCCCTGGTGTTGTCCTCAACTAAATAAAGCTGAGCTTCAACCTTCCGGCTCTCATTATGTGGTTTTAAAAAAAAAATGGTGGTTAGGGCCTACTAACGGCTTCTGCCCCTCCCTGGTGTTGTCCTCAACTAAATAAAGCTGAGCTTCAACCTTCCGGCTCTCATTAAGTGGTTTTAAAAAAAAAATGGTGGTTAGGGCCTACTAACGGCTTCTGCCCCTCCCTGGTGTTGTCCTCAACTAAATAAAGCTGAGCTTCAACCTTCCGGCTCTCATTATGTGGTTTTAAAAAAAAAAATGGTGGTTAGGGCCTACTAACGGCTTCTGCCCCTCCCTGGTGTTGTCCTCAACTAAATAAAGCTGAGCTTCAACCTTCCGGCTCTCATTAAGTGGTTTTTAAAAAAAAATGGTGGTTAGGGCCTACTAACGGCTTCTGCCCCTCCCTGGTGTTGTCCTCAACTAAATAAAGCTGAGCTTCAACCTTCCGGCTCTCATTAAGTGGTTTTAAAAAAAAAAAAATTGGTGGTTAGGGCCTACTAACGGCTTCTGCCCCTCCCTGGTGTTGTCCTCAACTAAATAAAGCTGAGCTTCAACCTTCCGGCTCTCATTAAGTGGTTTTAAAAAAAAAATGGTGGTTAGGGCCTACTAACGGCTTCTGCCCCTCCCTGGTGTTGTCCTCAACTAAATAAAGCTGAGCTTCAACCTTCCGGCTCTCATTATGTGGTTTTAAAAAAAAAAAAAATGGTGGTTAGGGCCTACTAACGGCTTCTGCCCCTCCCTGGTGTTGTCCTCAACTAAATAAAGCTGAGCTTCAACCTTCCGGCTCTCATTAAGTGGTTTTAAAAAAAAAATGGTGGTTAGGGCCTACTAACGGCTTCTGCCCCTCCCTGGTGTTGTCCTCAACTAAATAAAGCTGAGCTTCAACCTTCCGGCTCTCATTATGTGGTTTTAAAAAAAAAATGGTGGTTAGGGCCTACTAACGGCTTCTGCCCCTCCCTGGTGTTGTCCTCAACTAAATAAAGCTGAGCTTCAACCTTCCGGCTCTCATTAAGTGGTTTTAAAAAAAAAAAAAATGGTGGTTAGGGCCTACTAACGGCTTCTGCCCCTCCCTGGTGTTGCCCTCAACTAAATAAAGCTGAGCTTCAACCTTCTGCTCCAAATTACCATTTTAAAAAATGCAATAGGCTTTTCCGGCCTACTAAAGGTGTCTGCCCCTCCCTGGTGTTGTCCTCAACTGAACAAAGCTGAGCTTCCACATTCTGGCTTTCGCCCTATACTATCAGATATTAAACTGCATTTGGCCTACTAGTGTGGTTAGGCCCTTGAAACAGTGTCTGCTGCTCTTGGGTTTGCTACTCCACTGAACAAAGCAATGCCGCCTGTTTAGTCCTGTTACCAATTTTGAACTGCATGTAGCCTACTTTATTCTTTGGCCCTATATCTGTTTCCTCCTCATCCTGCCCATTGCCCAGCCACTGCTAAATGAGTCTGCTGGTACATTGACCTAGACCACTACATTCCCCTTGTACTCTACACAGCCAGAATCTGTCCCTGCTGAAAGTAAGGTTCCCCTTCCCGCATGTTATACCACCTTACACAGGGACAAAGAGGAAGGTGCAGATGAAAGTGCAGGTTCCTTCATCAGGTGGGGGGGCATACTCGTTGGCGACGTCACTGGCACAGGGCCCCTCAGAGTACGCAAAAGTGTCGCTGCTGGTGGGAGGCGCCCCCGCCATGCAAACACACCGCCGTACTTTGAGGGGCCCTGTGCCAGTGGCAATGCGAACGAGTGGGCCCCCCCTGCTTGCTCAGGATCACAGCACTTGCAACTTTTAAATACTTACCTTTCCCTGCAACACCGCCGTGACGTAGTCCGCATTTCCTGGGCCCACGAAAAACTTGAGCCAGCCCTACTCCCCCCACAACTTTCCCCCAATTCCCTATGCCCAACTATTATTATACAGTTAATTAAGATTGGCAAGCTTCAGAAACAAGAATGGATGTTTTTGGCATTAAAATGGGCACTGTAGGTGTTTTCCTGGCCTCCACTCACTGCCGACTATGCTTCCCCATTGACTTGCATTGGGTTTCGTGTTTCGGTCGATCCCCGACTTTTAGCGATAATCGGCCGACTGCACTCGACTCGACTCTGGACAAAATCGGGTTTCCCAAAACCCTACTCGATCTTAAAAAAATGAAAGTCGCTCAACCCTAGTGACAACTTCAAATTGTCCACCACATGGTTCCAAATCTTCTGCAACCTATCCACCACAGAATCCACCCCAGGACAGTCAGAAGGCTCAACCTGACCCGAGCAAAAACGAGGATGAAAACCAGAATTGCAGAAAATAGGCGTAACCAAAGTAGCAGAACTAGCCCGATTATTAAGGGCAAACTCGAGCAATGGCAAAAAAGTCACCCAATCATCCTGATCAGCAGAAACAAAACATCTTAAATAAGTTTCCAAGGTCTGATTAGTTCGCTCGGTTTGACCATTCGTCTGAGGATGGAAGGCCGAAGAAAAAGACAAATCAATGCCCATCTTAGCACAAAAGATCCGCCAAAATCTGGACACAAACTGGCATCCTCTGTCAGACACAATATTTTCAGGGATGCCGTGCAAGCGAACCACATTCTGAAAAAATAGAGGAACCAAATCGGAGGAGGAAGGCAACTTAGGCAAGGGCACCAAATGGACCATTTTGGAAAAACGATCACACACCACCCAGATGACAGACATTCTCTGAGAGACTGGAAGATCCGAAATAAAATCCATGGAAATGTGCGTCCAAGGCCTCTTCGGGACAGGCAAAGGCAAAAGCCAACCCCTGGCACGAGAACAGCAAGGCTTAGCCCGAGCACAAATCCCACAGGACTGCACAAAGGAACGCACATCCCGCGACAAGGAAGGCCACCAGAAGGACCTAGCCACCAAATCTCTGGTACCAAAAATCCCAGGATGTCCTGCCAACACCGAAGAATGAACCTCGGAAATAACTCTGCTGGTCCATCTATCTGGGACAAACAGTCTCTCTGGTGGGCAACGGTCCGGTCTATCCGCCTGAAATTTCTTGCGCACTCGTCGCAAATCTGGGGAAATGGCAGACAAAATCACTCCCTCTCTGAGGATACCAGCCAGCTCTGAAACTCCTGGAGAGTCAGGCACAAAACTCCTAGAAAGAGCATCAGCTTTCACGTTCTTCGAACCAGGCAGGTACGAGACCACGAAATCGAAACGGGAGAAAAACAACGACCAACGAGCCTGTCTAGGATTCAGCCGCTTGGCAGACTCGAGATAAATCAGATTTTTGTGATCAGTTAAGACCACTACACGATGCTTAGCTCCCTCAAGCCAATGTCGCCACTCCTCAAATGCCCACTTCATAGCCAACAACTCCCGATTACCAACATCATAATTTCGCTCGGCAGGCGAAAACTTTCTTGAAAAGAAAGCACAAGGCTTCATCACAGAGCAATCAGAGCTTCTCTGCGACAAAACAGCCCCTGCTCCAATCTCAGAAGCATCAACCTCGACCTGAAAAGGAAGAGAGACATCAGGCTGACACAAAACTGGAGCCGAAGAAAACCGGAGCTTCAGCTCCCGAAAGGCTTCCACGGCCGCAGGAGACCAATTAGTCACATCAGAACCCTTCTTGGTCAAATCCGTCAAGGGTTTAACCACGCCAGAAAAATTAGCAATGAAACAACGGTAAAAATTAGCAAAACCCAAGAACTTCTGAAGACTCTTAACAGATGTAGGCTGAGTCCAGTCATGAATAGCCTGGACCTTGACTGGGTCCATCTCAATAGTTGTTGTGAATTTGCTTTTTGCTCCCTCTAGTGGTTACTAGTTTTTTGACTCTGGTTTTTCTGTCATTCCTTTTATCCGCACCTGGGTCGTTAGTTAGGGGTGTTGCTATATAAGCTCCCTGGACCTTCAGTTCAATGCCTGGCAACGTAGTTATCAGAGCTAGTCTGCTGTGCTCTTGTCTACTGATTCTGGTTCCAGTTATATCAGCTAAGTCTGCCTTTTGCTTTTTGCTATTTGTTTTGGTTTTGTATTTTTGTCCAGCTTGTTCCAAATCTATATCCTGACCTTTTCTGGAAGCTCTAGGGGGCTGGTGTTCTCCCCCCAGACCGTTAGACGGTTCGGGGGTTCTTGAATTTCCAGTGTGGATTTTGATAGGGTTTTTGTTGACCATATAAGTTACCTTTCTTTATTCTGCTATCAGTAAGCGGGCCTCTCTGTGCTAAACCTGGTTCATTTCTGTGTTTGTCATTTCCTCTTACCTCACCGTCATTATTTGTGGGGGGCTTCTATCCAGCTTTGGGGTCCCCTTCTCTGGAGGCAAGAAAGGTCTTTGTTTTCCTCTACTAGGGGTAGCTAGATTCTCCGGCTGGCGCGTGTCATCTAGAATCAACGTAGGAATGATCCCCGGCTACTTCTAGTGTTGGCGTTAGGAGTAGATATATGGTCAACCCAGTTACCACTGCCCTATGAGCTGGATTTTTGTATTCTGCAGACTTCCACGTTCCTCTGAGACCCTCGCCATTGGGGTCATAACAGTTTGCCAGGCCTGTATTAAATGTTTAATGCATTGCAGAAGAGGGATTATAAGAAAGAAGATTCTGAGTTTTTTTTTTTTTTCTTCTTCCCCTTTACCTCAGAGTGGCTATGCTTGCTGCAGACATGAATGTCCAGACCTTGATTACAAGTGTGGACCAGCTGGCTACTCGTGTGCAGGGCATACAAGACTATGTTATCAGAAATCCTAGGTCAGAACCTAAAATACCGATTCCTGAACTGTTTTCCGGAGACAGGTTTAAGTTTAGGAATTTCGTGAATAATTGTAAATTGTTTTTGTCCCTGAGACCCTGTTCATCTGGAGATTCTGCTCAGCAAGTAAAAATTGTTATTTCGTTCTTACGGGGCGACCCTCAGGATTGGGCTTTTTCGCTGGCGCCAGGAGATCCGGCATTGGCTGATCTTGATGCGTTTTTTCTGGCGCTCGGTTTACTTTATGAGGAACCCAATCTTGAGATTCAGGCAGAAAAGGCCTTGCTGGCTATGTCTCAGGGGCAGGACGAGGCTGAAGTGTATTGCCAAAAATTTCGGAAATGGTCCGTGCTGACACATTGGAACGAGTGTGCACTGGCCGCTAATTTTAGAAATGGCCTTTCTGAAGCCATTAAGAATGTTATGGTGGGTTTTCCCATTCCCACAGGTCTTAATGATACTATGGCACTGGCTATTCAAATTGACCGGCGGTTGCGGGAGCGCAAAACCGCAAATTCCCTCATGGTGTTGTCTGAACAGACACCTAATTCGGTGCAATGTGATAGAAAAACCGCAAATTCCCTCATGGTGTTGTCTGAACAGACACCTGATTTAATGCAATGTGATAGAATCCTGACTAGAAATGAGCGGAAAATTCATAGACGCCGGAATGGCTTGTGCTACTACTGTGGTGATTCTACACATGTTATCTCAGCATGCTCTAAACATATAGCTAAGGTTGTTAGTCCTGTCACCGTTGGTAATTTGCAACCTAAATTTATTCTGTCTGTAACTTTGATTTGCTCACTGTCATCTTATCCTGTCATGGCATTTGTAGATTCAGGTGATGCCCTGAGTCTCATGGATCTCTCATTTGCTAAGCGCTGTGGTTTTACTCTTGAACCATTAGAAAATCCTATTCCTCTTAGGGGTATTGATGCTACACCATTGGCAGCAAATAAACCGCAGTATTGGACTCAGGTTACCATGTGCATGACTCCTGAACACCGCGAGGTGATACGTTTCCTGGTTTTACATAAAATGCATGATTT
The DNA here is from genome assembly GCF_051348905.1 of Ranitomeya variabilis. Classification (NCBI taxonomy): domain Eukaryota; kingdom Metazoa; phylum Chordata; class Amphibia; order Anura; family Dendrobatidae; genus Ranitomeya; species Ranitomeya variabilis. The sequence goes on along the minus strand of NC_135232.1, from coordinate 1,017,687,688 downwards.
GGTTGTTTTAGGGCTGCCATGGTTACAGACCCATAATCCAGTCCTGGACTGGAAGGCTATGTCAGTCTCAAGTTGGGGCTGTCGTGGTATTCATGGGGATTCCCTGCCTGTGTCTATTGCTTCTTCTACGCCTTCGGAAGTTCCGGAGTATTTGTCTGATTATCAGGATGTCTTCAGTGAGTCTGAGTCCAGTGCACTGCCTCCTCATAGGGACTGTGACTGTGCGATAGATTTGATCCCAGGCAGTAAATTTCCTAAGGGAAGACTGTTTAATCTGTCGGTACCTGAACATACCGCTATGCGTTCATATATCAAGGAGTCTCTGGAGAAAGGACATATTCGTCCGTCTTCTTCCCCTCTTGGTGCGGGATTCTTTTTTGTGGCAAAAAAGGACGGATCTTTGAGACCTTGTATTGACTATTGGCTTTTAAATAAGATCACTGTCAAATTTCAGTATCCTTTACCGCTGTTGTCTGACTTGTTTGCCCGGATTAAGGGTGCCAAGTGGTTCACCAAGATAGACCTTCGTGGTGCGTACAACCTTGTGCGCATTAAGCAAGGTGATGAATGGAAAACCGCATTCAATACGCCCGAAGGTCATTTTGAGTACTTGGTGATGCCTTTTGGGCTCTCCAATGCGCCTTCAGTTTTTCAGTCCTTTATGCATGACATTTTCCGGAAGTATCTGGATAAATTTTTGATTGTTTATCTGGATGATATTTTGTTTTTTTCTGATAATTGGGATTCGCATGTGGAGCAGGTCAGGTTGGTCTTTAAAATTTTGCGTGAAAATTCTTTGTTTGTCAAGGGCTCAAAGTGTCTCTTTGGTGTACAGAAGGTTCCCTTTTTGGGGTTCATCTTTTCCCCTTCTGCTGTGGAGATGGACCCAGTCAAGGTCCGAGCTATTCTTGATTGGACTCAGCCCTCGTCAGTTAAGAGTCTTCAGAAGTTCTTGGGCTTTGCTAACTTCTACCGTCGTTTTATCGCTAATTTTTCTAGCATTGTGAAACCTTTGACGGATATGACCAAGAAGGGCTCCGATGTAGCTAACTGGGCTCCTGCTGCCGTGGAGGCTTTCCAGGAGTTGAAACGCCGGTTTACTTCGGCGCCTGTTTTGTGCCAGCCTGACGTCTCACTTCCCTTTCGGGTTGAGGTGGATGCTTCGGAGATTGGGGCAGGGGCCGTTTTGTCGCAGAGAGGCCCTGGTTGCTCTGTTATGAAACCTTGTGCCTTTTTCTCTAGGAAGTTTTCGCCTGCCGAGCGAAATTATGATGTGGGCAATCGGGAGTTGTTGGCCATGAAATGGGCATTTGAGGAGTGGCGTCATTGGCTCGAGGGTGCTAAGCATCGTGTGGTGGTCTTGACTGATCACAAAAATCTGATGTATCTCGAGTCTGCTAAACGCCTTAATCCGAGACAGGCCCGCTGGTCATTGTTTTTCTCCCGCTTTGATTTTGTTGTCTCGTATTTACCGGGTTCAAAGAATGTGAAGGCCGATGCTCTTTCTAGGAGCTTTGTGCCTGATGCTCCTGGAGTCGCGGATCCTGTTGGTATTCTTAAAGATGGAGTTATCGTGTCAGCTATTTCTCCGGATCTGCGACGTGTGTTGCAGAGATTTCAGGCTGATAGGCCTGAGTCTTGTCCACCTGACAGACTGTTTGTCCCGGATAAGTGGACCAGCAGAGTCATTTCCGAGGTTCATTCCTCGGTATTGGCAGGTCACCCGGGTATTTTTGGCACCAGAGATCTGGTGGCCAGGTCCTTTTGGTGGCCTTCCTTGTCAAGGGATGTGCGGTCATTTGTGCAGTCCTGTGGGACTTGTGCTCGAGCTAAGCCTTGCTGTTCTCGTGCCAGCGGTTTGCTCTTGCCCTTGCCTGTCCCGAAGAGACCTTGGACACATATCTCCATGGATTTCATTTCTGATCTTCCGCTATCTCAGGGCATGTCCGTTATCTGGGTGATATGTGATCGCTTCTCTAAGATGGTCCATTTGGTTCCTTTGCCTAAGCTGCCTTCCTCTTCCGATCTGGTTCCTGTGTTTTTCCAGAACGTGGTTCGTTTGCACGGCATCCCTGAGAATATTGTGTCAGACAGAGGATCCCAGTTCGTTTCCAGGTTCTGGCGATCCTTTTGTAGTAGGATGGGCATTGATTTGTCGTTTTCATCTGCTTTCCATCCTCAGACTAATGGACAGACGGAGCGAACCAATCAGACTTTGGAGGCTTATTTGAGGTGTTTTGTCTCTGCTGATCAGGACGATTGGGTGACATTCTTGCCGTTGGCTGAGTTTGCCCTTAATAATCGGGCTAGTTCCGCCACCTTGGTTTCGCCTTTTTTCTGCAACTCTGGTTTCCATCCTCGCTTTTCTTCGGGTCATGTGGAGCCTTCTGACTGTCCTGGGGTGGATTCTGTGGTGGATAGGTTGCAGCAGATCTGGAATCATGTGGTGGACAACTTGAAGTTGTCACAGGAGAAGGCTCAGCGCTTTGCCAACCGCCGCCGCGGTGTGGGTCCCCGACTACGCGTTGGGGATTTGGTATGGCTTTCTTCCCGCTTTGTTCCTATGAAGGTCTCCTCTCCCAAATTTAAACCTCGTTTTATTGGGCCTTACAAGATATTGGAAATCCTTAATCCTGTATCTTTTCGTCTGGATCTTCCTGTGTCGTTTGCTATTCACAATGTATTTCATAGGTCCTTGTTGCGGCGGTACATTGTGCCTGTAGTTCCTTCTGCTGAGCCTCCTGCTCCGGTGTTGGTTGAGGGCGAGTTGGAGTACGTGGTGGAGAAGATCTTGGATTCTCGCCTCTCCAGGCGGAGGCTTCAGTACCTGGTCAAGTGGAAGGGCTATGGTCAGGAGGATAATTCCTGGGTGGTCGCCTCTGATGTTCATGCGGCCGATTTAGTTCGCGCCTTTCATGCCGCTCATCCTGATCGCCCTGGTGGTCGTGGTGAGGGTTCGGTGACCCCTCACTAAGGGGGGGGTACTGTTGTGAATTTGCTTTTTGCTCCCTCTAGTGGTTACTAGTTTTTTGACTCTGGTTTTTCTGTCATTCCTTTTATCCGCACCTGGGTCGTTAGTTAGGGGTGTTGCTATATAAGCTCCCTGGACCTTCAGTTCAATGCCTGGCAACGTAGTTATCAGAGCTAGTCTGCTGTGCTCTTGTCTACTGATCCTGGTTCCAGTTATATCAGCTAAGTCTGCCTTTTGCTTTTTGCTATTTGTTTTGGTTTTGTATTTTTGTCCAGCTTGTTCCAAATCTATATCCTGACCTTTTCTGGAAGCTCTAGGGGGCTGGTGTTCTCCCCCCAGACCGTTAGACGGTTCGGGGGTTCTTGAATTTCCAGTGTGGATTTTGATAGGGTTTTTGTTGACCATATAAGTTACCTTTCTTTATTCTGCTATCAGTAAGCGGGCCTCTCTGTGCTAAACCTGGTTCATTTCTGTGTTTGTCATTTCCTCTTACCTCACCGTCATTATTTGTGGGGGGCTTCTATCCAGCTTTGGGGTCCCCTTCTCTGGAGGCAAGAAAGGTCTTTGTTTTCCTCTACTAGGGGTAGCTAGATTCTCCGGCTGGCGCGTGTCATCTAGAATCAACGTAGGAATGATCCCCGGCTACTTCTAGTGTTGGCGTTAGGAGTAGATATATGGTCAACCCAGTTACCACTGCCCTATGAGCTGGATTTTTGTATTCTGCAGACTTCCACGTTCCTCTGAGACCCTCGCCATTGGGGTCATAACAATAGTAGAAGGAGAAAAAATAAAACCCAAAAAGGAAACCTTCTGTACTCCGAAGAGACATTTTGAGCCCTTCACAAATAAGGCATTAGCACGCAGGACCTGAAATACCATCCTGACCTGCTTCACATGGGACTCCCAGTCCTCAGAAAAGACCAAAATGTTATCCAGATACACAATCATAAATTTATCCAGATATTCTCGGAAGATGTCATGCATGAAGGACTGGAACACAGAAGGAGCATTAGAGAGTCCAAAAGGCATCACCAAGTACTCAAAATGGCCTTCGGGCGTATTAAATGCTGTTTTCCATTCATCCCCCTGCTTAATGCGCACAAGGTTATACGCACCACGAAGATCTATCTTGGTGAACCAACTGGACCCCTTAATCCGAGCAAACAGATCAGACAACAATGGCAAAGGATACTGAAATTTGACCGTGATTTTATTTAAAAGACGATAATCTATACAAGGTCTCAGAGAACCATCCTTCTTGGCCACAAAAAAGAATCCTGCACCAAGAGAGGAGGAGGACGGGCGAATATGTCCCTTCTCTAAAGACTCCTTTATATAACTCCACATTGCGGCATGTTCTGGTACAGACAAATTAAAAAGTCGTCCCTTAGGGAACTTACTACCAGGAATCAAACTTATAGCACAATCACAATCCCTGTGAGGAGGCAGGGCACCGGATCTGGGCTCATCAAATACATCCTGGTAGTCCGACAAAAACTCAGGGACCTCAGAAGGAGTGGAAGAAGCAATTGATACCAAAGGAGTATCGCCATGAATCCCCTGGCAACCCCAACTTGACACAGACATAGCTTTCCAATCCAGAACTGGATTATGGGCCTGCAGCCATGGCAGACCCAACACGACAACATCATGCAAATTATGCAGCACAAGAAAGCGGATCACCTCCTGATGTACAGGAGTCATGCACATGGTCACTTGAGTCCAATATTGAGGCTTATTCTCACTAACGGTGTGAGGGGAGAAACTCAGCCCCCTAGAGCTACCAGCAAGCAAGGAAATCACATATTAGCAAGCTGGACAAGAAAACAAAAATAAACCAAGAAACATATGACCACTGATGGTCAAAAAATGAACCAAGCAAAACTTAGCTTCTCTTGAAGAGACTGATAACGAAGGACTGCAGGAGAGCTCCAAAGTAGCACTGAAGACATTGACAGCAGGCAACAACTGAGAGTCCAGGTGAACTAAATAGGAAACCAGCTAAGAGATAATGAGACAGCTGATCCTGCCTCAGACCTGCAGAATGACACAAAGAACCACCAGAGGGAGCCCAAAGACAGCACTCACACAGTACCAGTTGTGACCACAAGAGGGAGCCCAAAAACAGAGTTCACAACAGTATCTGTTGTCGCTAGTGTTGAGCATTCCGATGCTGCAAGTATCGGGTATCGGCCGATACTTGCTGTATCGGAATTCCGATACCGGGATTCCGATACTCTTGTGGTATCGGGTATCGGGTATCGCAACAACATTAATGTTAAAATGTGTAAAAGAGAGAATTAAAATAAAAAATATCGCTATACTCACCTGTCCGACGCAGCCGGGACTTCAGCGAGGGAACCGGCAGCGTTGTTTGTTTAAAATTCGCGCTATTACTTGGTTACGTGAATTCCCGGCTTGTGATTGGTCAGGTCGGCCACGTTGCCGGGACGCGGACCAATCACAGCAAGCCGTGACGAAATTACGTCACGGCTTGCTGTGATTGGTCCGCGTCCCGGCAATATGGCCGCCCTGACCAATCACAAGCCGTGACGTCACGGGAGGCTGGACACGCGCCCATTTTAAAATGAGCGCGTCCAGCCTCCCGGCTTGTGATTGGTTGACCGCGGCGCAACCAATCACAAGCCGTGACGTCACGGGAGGCTGGACACGCGCCCATTTTAAAATGAGCGCGTGTCCAGCCTCCCGTGACGTCACGGCTTGTGATTGGTCAGGGCGGCCATATTGCCGGGACGCGGACCAATCACAGCAAGCCGTGACGTAATTTCGTCACGGCTTGCTGTGATTGGTCCGCGTCCCGGCAACATGGCCGACCTGACCAATCACAAGCCGGGAATTCACGTAACCAAGTAATAGCGCGAATTTTAAACAAACAACGCTGCCGGTTCCCTCGCTGAAGTCCCGGCTGCGTCGGACAGGTGAGTATAGCGATATTTTTTATTTTAATTCTTTCTTTTACACATTTATATGGTTCCCATTGCCTGAAGGAGAGTTTCCTCTCCTTCAGACCCTGGGAACCATCAGGAATACCGTCCGATACCTGAGTCCCATTGACTTGTATTGGTATCGGGTATCGGTATCGGATTGGATCCGATACTTTGCCGGTATCGGCCGATACTTTCCGATACCGATACTTTCAAGTATCGGACGGTATCGCTCAACACTAGTTGTCGCCCAAACACTTCATTTCCAACACAGCCTGCTGACGCTTACCACAAGCTGTTCCATTATGGGACACCTCGTGTGCAACACTGGCAGCTGCAGATGGAGTGGTTGTGCGACTGTGCTCTGTGGACAAGCTCTCGCTTCTGGAGGAGGAGGAGGAGGGGCGAATGCCTACAGCCAACTGTTTCCTAGACCATGGGCTAGGCAGAACTGTCCCACTATGGCTGTCCCCTGTGGACCCTGCATCCACCACATTAACCCAGTGTGCCATGATGGACATGTAATGTCCCTGGCCATGCCTACTGGTCCATGCATCTGTTGTGAGGTGAACCTTTCTACTGACTGATTGCCTCAGTGCATGGACAATGCTGTCTTTGACATGCTGGTGGAGGGCTGAGATGGCTTTTCTCACAAAGAAGTGTTGACTGGGTAGGTCATAGCATGGTACTGAGTAGGCCATCAGGGCTTTGAAAGCTTCACTTTCAACCAACCGGTAGGGCATCATCTCTAACGAGATTAGTCTAGCACTGTGGGCGTTCAAACCCTGTGTACGCGGATGAGAGGATGAGTAGTTTCTTTTCCTAATGAGTCTCTTGTAGGGTGAGCTGGACTGGAGAGGTGCATATGGTGGAACTAGCGGTGGTGGTGGTGGTGGACATGGCGGATTGAGAGAGGGTTGGTGATGGTATTCTTGATGTTGACCTACATACAGTGTTTCCTACAAAAACCTTGTGATTCCCTGACTGCTTTGGCCTTGCGACGATACCCCCACATTTGCTGCTGGTGGTGTCCTAACTGGTGGGCTTACAGTGAGGGAAGCAATGTAACGTTGCTGACTAAATTCATTCTGAGCAGGTGCACCAACGGTACAGGATGTTTGGTAGTTAGTCCAGGCTTGCAAGTGCATGCTGGTTAAATGTCTATGCATGCACGTTGTATTTAAATTTAGGGGATTCTTCCCTCTGCTAAAGGTCTTTGAGCATTTCTTACAGATAACTTTGCACTGATCATTCGGATATTGGTTAAAATATTGCCACACTCCACTCTTCTTACTATGCAATACCTTTTCAGGCATTGCACGCTGTGCTACTTTCACTGGATGGCCACGCTGTCCTAAAACTGTTTTTTTGGTTGACAAACTTTTTTGGCCTGAGACTGGCCTGAGACTGGCCTGCCAGATAAAAGCTGTTGTGATGTTGATGGCTGCTGCGGATCATCCTCCTCAACTTCTGAGCAACTGTCAGTGGCACCCTCTTCCCCCAATGGCTGCCAACTGGGTCATCTATCACCTCCTCTTCAATGTCATGTGCACCTTTCTCTGTGTCACCATGTAAGGTGCTATAGCGTTCAGGACGGGGCATCATAGTCTCATCAGGGTCAGTTTCTAGCTCAGTTCATTGCGAGGGCAATGTGATGCTCCACCACCACCACCATCATTTCCAGCTGGCAACGACCACCCACGGCCTCTTCCACCAGACTTCCTCATTTTTGGGAAAATGTAACCAAAATAACAACCGTTATATGGTACTGTAAAACAAGGTAGAAGGTGTATCTAAACTTGCTGAGAATTTAAATCTCCCTTTTTTGGGGGGGGGAGACTGCAGCAAAAATCAGGCTCAGTGTGTTACACTACACAATGTAAGTGGCAGAACGTGGCTGGCAGATACACGACAAACAGAACTGTTGTAGATCCACTTAGTGGCAATTTAAATTTCCTTTTTTTGTGGTGGAAGACTGCAGCAAAACTCAGGCCCAGTGTATTACACTACACAATGTAAGTGGCAGAAAGTGGCTAGCTGATACACGGCAAACTAACAGAACTGACGTATATCCAGTGTGTGACAATTAGAATCTCCCTTTTATTTTGGGGAGACTGCACCACAACTCCGGCCCAGTGTATTTTACAACACAATGTGAGTGGCAGCAAGTGGCTGGCTGATACACCACAAACAAAGAGGACTGAGGTACATCCACTTTGTGAGAATTTCAATCTCACTTTTTTTTTGGACGCAGAACCCAAACTCAGGCCCAGTGTATTTTGCAACGCAATGTGTTAGGGCTCGAGTTCCCACCTCTGCACAGGGGGAATCTCGGGCCATCTCCGCTGCGGTCTCCCATTCTTCTCCTGCTGCAGTGGAGCTTGCTCAGCTGAGATGTCGGTCCCAGCGTCTCGCTCAGTCTGACTGTGCAAAGGGTTACTGCTGCTTTTCCAGCTTCTGCCATTGAAGCCAGTGCTGGGCAGAGGCAAGCAGACACTTTTGGGACTAAGTCCTGCTTTTCTCCTTCTGAGCCTGCCCAGGGTAAGATCTCTCATTGGAGATCGAGGAGGAAGGTCCTGAAGGTGCTCAGGCTCTGTGGCAGTCTCTCATTGGTCCTTCTAGGAAGGTCTTGTACTTGCTGCAGCTATATAAGGTTCGCATGGCCGCACGGCCATGCGCTAGTATCAATGCATGCTATGAGTTTTGCGTCAATGTGGTCACGCTTGTGTGGATTCAGGGACCCGGCTGAAATAAGCCACCTAGAATACCGGCTCCTCCGGTGAGGAGATTGTATGTTTGCCTTCTTGACTGCGTGCTGTCCACAAGCTGCTATCTGCTCAGCAGTTACTGTGTATTCCTGTGGTGTTCAACAGGACACAGTCCTTTCTTTATAGCGACTCTGTGAAGCAACAGAGATCGCTTCTACCCCCATATAGTGCCGCCGTTTGCCAGCAGCAGGTTCTTTTCCTGCACGGTGGACCCCGGGCTGCGAATGCACCAAATAACATCTCTATATTTACTCGGTGCTTTCCGCCAGCCCTAACAGTATACTAGCGCCAGGGTCTGGCTGGTAAATGGCGGACGATCAGCGTCTGCAGTGGTACATCCAGCAGCTGGAGGGTAGGTTGGTGGCTCTTGAGAGCACAACCTCAGCTGTGGATGTTACCGCAGTCGCTGCTCAGGCTGCCAGTGTAGCTGCAGCCAGTTTGTCCTCTGCCACCCCTGCTCCGACATTATCCTGTCTCCCGCTTCCAGACAAGTTTGCTGGTGACAGTAAGCTATGTCGGGGATTCGTCAGTGCTCAATACATCTTGAGCTCCTGGCTGCAGGTTTTCCTATTGACTTGATTCCAGGCTCTAAGTACCCTAAGGGCTGACATTTCAACCTGTCTGTGCCAGAACATACCGCTATGCGGAGCTATGTTAAGGAGTCCTTGGAGAAGGGGCATATTCGGCCGTCTTCGTCACCATTGGGAGCGGGATTCTTTTTTGTTGCCAAGAAGGATGGCTCCTTGAGACCCTGTATTGATTATCGCCTTCTTAATAAGATCACGGTCAAATTCCAATACCCTTTACCTTTGCTCTCTGATTTGTTTGCTCGGATTAAGGGGGCTAGTTTGTTTACCAAGATTGACCTTCGAGGGGCATATAATCTTGTTCGTATTAAACAGGGTGACGAATGGAAAACTGCATTTAATACGCCTGAAGGCCATTTTGAATACCTGGTGATGCCTTTCGGGCTTTCTAATGCTCCTTCTGTATTTCAGTCCTTCATGCATGACATTTTCCGCAATTATCTTGATAAATTCTTGATTGTGTATTTGGATGATATTTTGATTTTTTCCAATGATTGGGAGTCTCATGTGAAGCAGGTCAGGATGGTATTCCAGATCCTTCGTGATAATGCTCTATTTGTGAAGGGGTCTAAGTGCCTATTTGGAGTTCAGAAGGTCTCTTTTTTGGGGTTTATTTTTTCTCCTTCGTCTATAGAAATGGATCCTGTTAAGGTCCAAGCCATTCTTGACTGGATTCAACCCACATCTGTGAAGAGCCTTCAGAAATGTTTGGGCTTTGCTAATTTTTATCGCCGTTTCATTGCAAACTTCTCTAGTGTGGTTAAGCCCCTGACCGATTTGACGAAGAAAGGCGCTGATGTGACAAATTGGTCCTCTGAGGCTGTTGAGGCCTTTCAGGAGCTTAAGCACCGATTTACTTCTGCCCGTCTTGCGTCAGCCGGATGTGTCTCTTCCTTTTCAGGTTGAGGTTGACGCTTCTGTGATTGGGGCAGGGGCCGTTTTGTCACAGAGGAATTCTAATGGTTCCTTGATGAAACCATGTGCCTTCTTTTCCCGAAAGTTTTCGCCTGCGGAACGCAATTATGATGTCAGCAATCGGGAGTTGTTGGCTATGAAGTGGGCATTTGAGGAGTGGCGACATTGGCTTGAGGGGGGCCAAGCACCGTATTGTGGTCTTGACCGATCATAAGAATCTGATTTACCTCGAGTCGGCCAAGCGGCTGAACCCTAGACAGGCTCGATGGTCCCTGTTTTTCTCCTGTTTCGATTTTGTGGTTTCATATCTTCTGGGATCTAAGAATGTTAAAGCGGATGCCCTCTCTAGGAGTTTTTTGCCTGATTCTCCTGGAGTTCTTGAGCTGGTTGGCATTCTTAGGGAAGGGGTGATTCTTTCTGCCATCTCCCCTGATTTATGGCGGGTGCTTCAGGAATTTCAGGCTGATAAACCTGACCGCTGTCCTGTGGGGAAGCTGTTTGTTCCTGATTGATGGACAAGTAAGGTAATTTCTGAGGTCCATTGTTCGGTTTTGGCCGGTCATCCTGGGATTTTTGGTACCAGGGATTTGGTTGCCAGGTCCTTTTGGTGGCCTTCCTTGTCGCGGGATGTGCGTTCTTTTGTGCAGTCCTGTGGGACCTGTGCCCGGGCTAAGCCTTGCTGTTCCCGCGCTAGTGGGTTGCTTTTGCCTTTGCCTGTCCCTGAGAGGCCTTGGACGCATATTTCCATCGATTTTATTTCGGATCTTCCTGTGTCCCAGAGGATGTCTGTTATCTGGGTGGTTTGTGACCGGTTCTCTAAAATGGTCCATTTGGTACCTTTGCCTAAAGTGCCTTCCTCCTCTGATTTGGTTCCATTGTTTTTTCAGCATGTGGTTCGTTTGCATGGCATTCCGGAAAATATTGTGTCTGACAGAGGTTCCCAGTTTGTTTCCAGGTTTTGGCGGGCCTTTTGTGCTAGGATGGGCATTAATTTGTCTTTTTCTTCGGCGTTCCATCCTCAGACAAATGGACAAACTGAGCGAACTAATCAAACCTTGGAAACCTATTTGAGATGCTTTGTGTCTGCTGATCAGGATGATTGGGTGGCTTTCTTGCCGTTGGCCGAGTTTGCCCTTAACCCCTTAAGCCCCGAGGGTGGTTTGCACGTTAATGACCAGGCCAATTTTTACAATTCTGACCACTGTCCCTTTATGAGGTTATAACTCTGGAACGCTTCAACAGATCTTGGCGATTCTGACATTGTTTTCTCGTGACATATTGTACTTCATGATAGTGGTAAAATTTCTTCGATATAACTTGCGTTTATTTGTGAAAAAAACGAATATTTGGCGAAAATTTGGAAAATTTCGCAATTTTCCAACTTTGAATTTTTATGCCCTTAAATCACAGACATTTGTCACACAAAATACTTAATAAATAACATTTCCCACATGTCTACTTTACATCAGCACAATTTTGGAACCAAAATTTTTTTTTCTGACGGAGTTATAAGGGTTAAAAGTTGACCAGCAATTTCTCATTTTTACAACACCATTTTTTTTTAGGGACCACATCTCATTTGAAGTCATTTTGACGGGTCTATATGATAGAAAATACCCAAGTGTGACACCATTCTAAAAACTGCACCCCTCAAGGTACTCAAAACCACTTTCAAGAAGTTTATTAACCCTTCAGGTGTTTCACAGGAATTTTTGGAATGTTTAAATAAAAATGAACATTTAACTTTTTTTCACACAAAATTTATTTCAGCTCCAATTTGTTTTATTTTACCAAGGGTAACAGGAGAAAATAGACCCCAAAAGTTGTTGTACAATTTGTCCTGAGTACGCTGATACCCCATATGTGGGGGTAAACCACAGTTTGGGCGCATGGCAGAGCTTGGAAGCAAAGGAGCGCCATTTGACTTTTCAATGCAAAATTGACTGGAATTGAGATGGGACGCCATGTTGCATTTGGAGAGCCCCTGATGTGCCTAAACATTGAAACCCCTAACAAGTGACACCATTTTGGAAAGTAGACCCCCTAAGGAACTTATCTAGATGTGTGGTGAGCACTTTGACCCAACAAGTGCTTTACAGAAGTTTATAATGCAGAGCCGTAAAAATAAAAAATCATATTTTTTCACAAAAATTATCTTTTCACCCCCAATTTTTTATTTTCCCAAGGGTGAGAGAAGAAATTGGCCCCCAAAAATTGTTGTGCAATTTGTCCTGAGTACGCTGATACCCCATATGTGGGTGTAAACCATTGATTGGGCAAAGGGCAGAGCTCGGAAGGGAAGGAGCGCCATTTGACTTTTCAATGCAAAATTGACTGGAATTGAGATGGGACGCCAAGTTGCATTTAGAGAGCCCTTGATGTGCCTAAACATTGAAACCCCTAACAAGTGACACCATTTTGGAAAGTAGACACCCTAAGGAACTTATCTAGATGTGTGGTGAGCACTTTGACCCAACAAGTGCTTTACAGAAGTTTAGAATGCAGAGCCGTAAAAATAAAAAATCATATTTTTTCACAAAAATGATCTTTTCACCCCCAATTTTTTATTTTCCCAAGGGTAAGAGAAGAAATTGGACCCCAAAAATTGTTGTGCAATTTGTCCTGAGTACACTGATACCCCATATGTGGGTGTAAACCATTGTTTGGGCGCAGGGCAGAGCTCAGAAGGGAAGGAGCGCCATTTGACTTTTCAATGCAAAATTGACTGGAATTGAGATGGGACGCCATGTTGCGTTTGGAGAGCCCCCAATGTGCCTAAACATTGAAACCCCCCACGAGTGACACCATTTTGGAAAGTAGACCCCTTAAGGAACTTATCTAGATGTGTGTTGAGCACTTTGACCCAACAAGTGCTTCACAGAAGTTTATAATGCAGAGCCGTAAAAATAAAAAATCATATTTTTTCACAAAAATGATCTTTTCACCCCCATTTTTTTATTTCCCCAAGGGTAAGAGAAGAAATTAGACCACAAAAGTTGTTGTGCAATTTGTCCTGAGTACGACGATACCCCATATGTGGGTGTAAACCATTGTTTGGGCGCATAGCAGAGCTCAGAAGGGAAGAAGCGCTATTTTACTTTTCAATGCAAAATTGACTGGAATTAAGATGGGATGCCATGTTGCGTTTGGAGAGCCCCTGATGTGCCTAAACATTAAACCCCCCCACAAGTGACACCATTTTGGAAAGTAGACCCCCTAAGGAACTTATCTAGATGTGTTTTGAGAGCTTTGAACCCCCAAGTGTTTCACTACAGTTTATAACGCAGAGCCGTGAAAATAAAAATTATTTTTTTTTTTCACAAAAATGATTTTTTAGCCCCCAGTTTTGTATTTTCACAAGGGTATCAGGATAAATTGGACCCCAAAAGTTGTTGTCCAATTTGTCTGGAGTACGCTGATACCCCATTTGTGGGGGGGGACCACTGTTTGTGCGCATGACAGAGCTCGGAAGGGAAGGAGCGCCATTTGGAATGCAGACTTAAATGGATTGGTCTGCAGGCGTCACGTTGCATTTGCAGAGCCCCTGATGTACCCAAACAGTACAAACCCCCCACAAGTGACCCCATATTGGAAACTAGACCCCCCAAGGAACTTATCTAGATGTGTTGTGAGAACTTTGAACTCCCAAGTGTTTCACTACAGTTTATAACGCAGAGCCGTGAAAATATATATATTTTTTTTTCACAAAAATGAAATTTAGCCCCCAGTTTTGTATTTTCACAAGGGTATCAGGATAAATTGGACCCTAAAAGTTGTTGTCCTATTTGTCCTGAGTACGCTGATACCCCCTATGTGGGGGGGAACCACTGTTTGGGCGCATGACAGAGCTCGGAAGGGAAGGAGCGCCATTTGGAATGCAGACTTAAATGGATTGGTCTGCAGGCGTCACGTTGCATTTGCAGAGCCCCTGATGTACCCAAACAGTACAAACCCCCCACAAGTGACCCCATATTGGAAACTAGACCCCCCAAGGAACTTATCTAGATGTGTTGTGAGAACTTTGAACCCCCAAGTGTTTCACTACAGTTTATAACGCAGAGCCGTGAAAATATATATATATTTTTTTCACAAAAATGAAATTTAGCCCCCAGTTTTGTATTTTCACAAGGGTATCAGGATAAATTGGACCCTAAAAGTTGTTGTCCAATTTTTCCTGAGTACGCTGATACCCCCTATGTGGGGGGGAACCACTGTTTGGGCGCATGACAGAGCTCGGAAGGGAAGGAGCGCCATTTGGAATGCAGACTTAAATGGATTGGTCTGCAGGCGTCACGTTGCATTTGCAGAGCCCCTGATGTACCCAAACAGTACAAACCCCCCACAAGTGACCCCATATTGGAAACTAGACCTCCCAAGGAACTTATCTAGATGTGTTGTGAGAACTTTGAACCCCCAAGTGTTTCACTACAGTTTACAACGCAGAGCCGTGAAAATAAAACATATTTTTTTTCCCACAAAAATGATTTTTAGCCCCCCAAATTTTTATTTTCCCAAGGATAACAAGAGAGCTTGGACCCCAGAAGTTGTTGTTCAATTTGTCCCTAGTACGCTGATACCCCATATGTTGGGGTAAACCCCTTTTTGGACGCACGGGAGAGCTCGGAAGGGAAGGAGCACTGTTTTACTTTTTCAACGCAGAATTGGCTGGAATTCAGATTGGACGCCATGTCGCGTTTGGAGAGCCCCTGATGTGCCTGAACAGTGGAAACTCCCCAATTCTACCTGAAACCCTACCCCTAACCTCACCCCTAACCGTTTACTGAACATTTTCTGACAGTCATAAGTGCCACGTATATAAGTGCCACGTATATAAGTGCCACGTATTTAAGAGCCACGTATTTAAGTGCCACGTATTTCAGTGCCACGTATTTCAGTGCCACGATATTTCAGTGCCACGTATTTCAGTGCCACGTATTTCAGTGCCACGTATTTCAGGCACTGAAAAATACGTGGCACGTAAATACTTCAGTGCCACGATATTTCAGTGCCACAATATTTCAGTGCCACGTATTTCAGTGCCACGTATTTCAGGCACTGAAAAATACGTGGCACGTAAATACGTGGCACTGAAATACGTGGCACTGAAATACGTGGCACTTAAATACGTGGCACTTAAATACGTGGCACTTACATACGTGGCACTTAAATACGTGGCACTTAAATACGTGGCACTTATATGCGTGGCACTTATATACGTGGCCACTGAAATATCGTGGCACTTATATACGTATATACGTATATAAACGTATATTTCAGTGCCACGTATTTCAGGTTAGGGGTAGGGTTAGGGGTAGGGTTAGGGTTTTTGTTTTTTTCTTGTTTTCTTGTGTTTTTCTATAAAAATGCATGCGTTTTACCGCGTTTACATGCATTTTTTCACACATGCGGTTTTTTTAAAAAACGCATGCAGATAAAAACGCAAGTGTGAAACCAGACTAAAAGACACTTTTTATAGCAAAAAAGTTTTTGCGTCTCCACATTTTGAGACCTATAATTTTTCCACATTTTGGTCCACAGAGTCATGTGAGGTCTTGTTTTTTGCGGGACGAGTTGACGTTTTTATTGGTAACATGTTCGGACACGTGACCATTTTTTATCACTTTTTATTCCGATTTTTGTGAGGCAGAATAACCAAAAACCAGCTATTCATGAATTTCTTTTGGGAGAGGCGTTTATACCGTTCTGCGCTTGGTAAAATTGATAAAGCAGTTTTATTCGTCGGGTCAGTACGATTACAGCGATACCTCATTTATATCATTTTTTTATGTTTTGACGCTTTTATACGATAAAAACTATTTTATAGAAAAAATCATTATTTTGGCATCGCTTTATTCTGAGGACTATAACTTTTTTATTTTTTTGCTGATGATGCTGTATGGCAGCTCGTTTTTTGCGGGACAAGATGACGTTTTCAGCGGTAACATGGTTATTTATATCCGTCTTTTTGATCGCGTGTTATTCCACTTTTTGTTCGGCGGTATGGTAATAAAGCGTTGTTTTTTGCCTCGTTTTTTTTTTTTTTTCTTACGGTGTTTACTGAAGGGGTTAACTAGTGGGCCAGTTTTATAGGTTGGGTCGTTACGGACGCGGCGATACTAAATATGTGTACTTTTATTGTTTTTTTTGTTTTTTTTAGATAAAGAAATGTATTTATGGGAATAATATTTTTTTTTTTATTATTATTTATTTAGGATTTTTTTTTTTTTTTTTTTACACATGTGGAAATTTTTTTTTTTACTTTTTTACTTTGTCCCAGGGGGGGACATCACAGATCGCAGATCTGATAGTGTGCACAGCACTCTATCAGATCCGCGATCATACTTTCATCGGAGCAGGCTGCAGCTTTCATCTGCAGCCTGCTCCGACCCGGAAGTGCTCCCTGCAGGACCCGGATACAGCCCCTCGGCCATTTTGGATCCGGGGCCTGCAGGGAGAAGACGTTCGGTACGAGTTGAGTACATCACCTTGTACCGATCGTCTCAGGGAAGCACGCAGGGAGCCCCCTCCCTGCGCGATGCTTCCCTGTACCGCCGGTACACCGCGATCATGTTTGATCGCGGTGTGCTGGGGGTTAATGTGCCGGGGGCGGTCCGTGACCGCTCCTGGCACATAGTGCCGGATGTCAGCTGCGATATGCAGCCGACACCCGGATGCGATCGGCCGCGCTCCCCCCGTGAGCGCGGCCGATCGCGTATGACGTACTATCCCGTCACCGGGAATTAAGGCCCACCCCACCTCGACGGTATAGTATGTCAGATGGGATTAAGGGGTTAATAATCGGGCCAGTTCGGCTACTTTGGTTTCGCCTTTTTTTTGTAATTTTGGTTTCCATCCTCGTTTTTCTTCAGGGCAGGTTGAGCCTTCTGATTGTCCTGGTGTAGATTCTGTGATGGACAGGTTACAGCAGATTTGGACTCATGTGGTAGACAATTTGACGTTGTCTCAGGAAAAGGCTCAGCGTTTTGCTAACCGCCGTCGGTGTGTTGGTCCTCGGCTTCATGTGGGGGATTTAGTCTGGTTATCTTCTCGTCATGTTCCTATGAAGGTTTCTTCCCCTAAGTTCAAGCCTCGGTTTATTGGTCCTTATAAGATCTCTGAGATTATCAATCCAGTGTCTTTTCATTTGGCCCTTCCAGCCTCTTTTGCCCGCAGCTGTCTGCGTAGCCTTTACTGGCTATTAAAATAGGGGGACCCCCAAAAAATGACGTGGGGTCCCCCTATATTTTATAGCCAGAAAGGCTACACAGACACCTGCGGTCTGATATTCATAGCCTAGAGAGGGGCCATGGATATTGGCCCCCTTGGCTACAAATTCCAGTCCGCAGCCGCCCCAGAAATGGCGCATCTGTAAGATGCGCCAATTCCAGCACTCAGCCCCTTTCTTCCCACTCCCGTGTAGCGGTGGGATATGGGGTAATAAGGGGTAATATCACCTTGCTATTGTAAGGTGACATTAAGCCGGGTTAATAATGGAGAGTCGTCAATAAGACGCCAATCCATTATTAATCCTACAGTAGTGAAAGAGTTCAAAAAAATAAAGACACAGACAGAAAAAAGTTTTTTAATATTCTTAGTTTAACCATACTTGCCATACTTCAGCGCCTGCAAAAAACGTAAAATAATAAATCGTATACTACCTGTCTGACGCAGTCCAACTAATAATGAGTGTCCCACGCCAATCTCCCCTATAGAACAGTGACATCGGGTGATGTCACTGCTTTATAGGACCTTCAGTGACACACTGACAGGAGACAATGGCTCCTGCAGTGCATCACTGAGGTAACTATAGTTCACTGGTCTCACCTTATGGCAAAAGCTGTGTGGGAACTTTCTCACACAGCAATGCCAAAAGTGAGACTACGTACTAATTTTTACAGTGGTGGAGGAATACAGTGCTTAAGGATACCTTCCTCCCGTCATTGTATTCCTGGAGCCCCTAGAGAGCGGTCGCATCAGCTGATGCTGCTGTTCTCCATGGGAGATCGTTGTGGGACACTCGTGGATTTCTGTGGATCAGGGAGTATATTGGATGTTTGTTATTTTAATATTTTTTACAGATGACACTGGCTTCGGGGATCAAAGTGACAAGTGATGGTGAATATGTACTCTTTGTTATATGTACTGTATGTCTATATGTAAGAATTGTATGTAATGTATGAATGTATTGTATGCAGTATGTATGTAGTATGTATGTAGTATGTATGTAGTAAGTATGTAATATGTTGTGTGTATGTAGTATGTATGAGGTATGTATGTAGTATGTATGTAGTATGTAGTATGTATGTATGTTGTATGTAGTATGTTGTATGTTGTATGTAGTATGTATGTTGTATGTGTGTAGTATGTATGTTGTATGTATGTAGTATGTTGTATGTTGTATGTAGTATGTATGTTTGTGTTTTTTTACATTCAACACATTAGCCGGATGATGGGACTACTACTGTCCCATCATTGGCTAATGTGTCAATCACTGTCATTGCAGCAGGCATAGCCCGATGGGAGTTGTAGTCCCATCGGACGATGCCTGCACACAGACTCAACCCCCGAGAGGCCCACACAGACCCCCAGCAGGCCCGCACAGACCCCCGGCTGGCCTGTTCAGACCCCCCACGGTCACGCACAGACCCCACTCACACACAGGCATGCAGTCTCTGCCCATGCACCGCCCACACTCCATTATAGCGCATCATGACATCATTTCAGCAGCCAATCACAGCCATGCCATTAGTTAACATGGCTAACATGCCTAACAGGATGTGCCCACACTTCTTAGGATCCTCAACTGGCTCATTGCATTATGTGAACTTCCAATTCCGGTATCCGATATTGTAAAAGTATCGGAACTCAGTATCGGAACTCCAATACAGCGAATATCAGCCGATATCCGACATTTGCAGTATCGGAATGCTCAACACTAGTGGTAAGTAGAGATGAGCCACCTCCCTAGTGTTCTGGTTTGGTTCGGTTCGTCGAACAGGGACATGTTCGACGAACACCATCGAACCCCATTGAAACCAATGGCAGGCAAACACAAACACATACAAACACATGGAAAACACATAGAAAACAAAAGGTGTCCAAAAGCTGACAAACTGCTCAGAAGACAGAACAAACACATTGAAAAGTCACTCACAACTAGGGTTGAGCGAAACGGGTCGGCAATTTTCAGAAGTCGCCGACTTTTGGCAAAGTCGGGTTTCATGAAACCCGACCCGACCCCTGTGTGGGGTCGGCCATGAAGTCGGCGATCTTCTGAATCTGGAATCGGAATTCCGATACCGATTCCCGATATGTTTAAGATATCGGGAATTGGTATCGGAATTCAGATTTAAGTGTAAAATAAAGAATTAAAATAAAAAATATCGCTATACTTACCCTCTGTCGGGCCCTGGTACTAACCGGGAACCTTCCTTCCTTAGAATCAGCCTTCCAGGACCTTGCGGTGACGTCGCGGTGACGTCGCGGCTTGTGATTGGTCGCGCGGCCGCCCATGTGACCGCTTGCGCGACCAATCACAAGCCGCGACGTCACCGAAGGTCCTGGAAGGGCTGATTCTTAGGAAGGAAGGCCGCCGGAACGAAGCCGAGGGTGAGTATATTCCTATTAGGTATATACTCACCCTCGGACACGCCCTGCTTCTTTCCGGCAGCCTTCCTTCCTAAGAATCAGCCCTTCCAGGACCTTCGGTGACGTCACGGTGACGTCACGGCTTGTGATTGGTCGCGCGAGTGGTCACATGGGTGGCTGCGCGACCAATCACAAGCCGCGACGTCACCGCGACGTCACCGCAAGGTCCTGGAAGGCTGATTCCAAGGAAGGAAGGTTCCCGGTTAGTACCAGGGCCCGTCAGAGGGTAAGTATAGCGATATTTTTTATTTTAATTCTTTATTTTACACTTAAATATGGATCCCAGGGCCTGAAGGAGAGTTTCCGCTCCTTCAGACCCTGGGAACAATTGGAGACCCAATGCACTGCATTGGGTTTCGAGTTTCGGCCGACCCCGACCCCGACTTTTTTATAGGATCGGCCGATTTCACTCGACTCGACTTTTGAAAAAGTCGGGTTTCGTGAAACCCGACCCGATCTTATAAAAGTAAAGGTCGCTCAACCCTAGTCACAACTACATATAGTCATGTGAAAAGAAAAGAGGTGGAGGAGTAAAAGGAGGAGGAGACACAGATATAGTCATGTCATGCCATTCTAAAATCAAGAAAGGCTGGAGTAAAAATCTAATCTCACTCTACCAACACCAAGACGTCTTGACAAAAAAAATGAAAAAATAAATATCTTTAGGTAGAATGGTGGCGGGTCCATTCAGAACACTTTCCTTAGAAGACATAGTGGTACCCCCATTGGGAGTTGTGCCAAAAAATGAACCCAATGCATTCAGACTAATCCACCATTTGTCATATCCAAGGGGCAGGTCAGTAAACGACAACATCAACGCGGAACTAAGTACATTACTATGTACTGTACCTCCTTTGACGAGGCAATCAGGCGGGTCAAGAAGTTGGTAAGGGGCACCCTAATGGCCAAAACAGACATTTAGGGGGCGTTCCGGTTACTACCTGTGCCTCCAAATAGTGTCCTCCCATTGGGCTGCTTCTGTGAAGGAGCATACTACATAGATCGCTGTTTGCCCATGGGGTGCTCCATATCCTGCTCACTATTTGAGGCTTTAGTTGCTTCCTCGAATGTGTCATCATGGACGTTTGTAAGGCGGCACATATTATCCATTACCTCGAAGACTTCTTATGCCTGGGCCCAAAAGAGTCGCCACAGTGTGAAAACACGTGGTAGTCCACCTGTGAGAAGGAGAGAGCTGGAGGGAGAGTGGACACCCCAGAGCCGAGGGGTTAGATTGAGAAAGAAAGAAGGGGGTGCAGCTTGCTTCATGGGTGGGGTACTCTGCTGAGTAGCAGAAATTGCTACTAGGCCCAAAAGGATTTCCCGGGCTAGATGCCATTACAAAATTGTAGTTAGGTAAACAGGCGGTGTAGCTTGCTTCATGGGTGGGGTACGCTGTTGAGTAGCACTAAATTCTACAAGGCCCAAAAGGATTTCCCGGGCTAGATGCCGTTACAAAATAGTAGTTAGGTAAACAGGCGGTGTAGCTTGCTTTATGGGTGGGGTACGCTGCTGAGTAGCACTAAATTCTACTAGGCCCAAAAGGATTTCCCAGGCTAGATGCCGTTACAAAATATTAGTTAGGTAAACAGGCGGTGTAGCTTGCTTCATTGGTGAAGTACGCTGCTGAGTAGCACCAAATTCTACTAGGCCCAAAAGGATTTCCCGGGCTATATGCTGTTACAAAATAGTAGTTAGGTAAACAGGCGGTGTAGCTTGCTTCATGGGTGAAGTACGCTGCTGAGTAGCACCAAATTCTACTAGGCCCAAAAAGATTTCCCGGGCTAGATGCCGTTACAAAATAGTAGTTAGGTAAACAGGCAGTGTATCTTGCTTCATGGGTGGGGTACGATGCTGAGTAGCACCAAATTCTACTAGGCCCAAAAGGATTTCCCGGGCTAGATGCCATTACAAAATAGTAGTTAGGTAAACAGGAGGTGTAGCTTGCTTCATGTGTGGGGTACGCTGCTGAGTAGCACTAAATTCTACTAGGCCCAAAAAGGATTTCCTGGGCCAGATGCTGTTAAAAATAGTATTTAGGTAAACAGGCGGTGGGTGGCTGGGCTACTCTGCTGTCCAGCAGACACTGAAGCTTTGGAGAAGACCTCTGAATCCCAGGCCATAGTATGAATAAACAACTCTGCAGACGACCCCACCCACCTGGAATTGACGATGGCAACGTCATGTAAAACTCAGCAAGGGGACTCAATAAAGAGTCTCCATTTTTTAAAAAAAATTTGGCCACAGACACCACTTAAGTGGCATCAATTTCGCCAGAGTTTTTTAAAACGGTTGGTGAGGTGATTTTCAAAAATCATCAAGCTTTTAGTCTCCTCAAGATGACACAGGGGTTGAAAAGTCCTTGCAGATCCAGGATTTGTTCATCTTAATGAACGTTAGTCTGTCTACATTGTCACTGGACAGCCGCATGCTCTTATCTGTCAGCACACCACCAGCAGCGCTGAACACACGTTCAGAGAGAACGCTGGCTGTGGGGCACGACAAGAGCTCCAAGGCGTGAGTGGCAAGCTCAGGCCATTTTTCAAGACTGGAAGCCTAAAATGAGCAAGGGTCCAGTTCCACAGTCATGGCATCAATGTTAACTTGGAGATACTCTTGTACCATCCTCTCTAGGCGTTGGCTGTGCGTCTGACTTCTTGTCTCCTGTGGCCTTGCAAAGGATGGTCTAAAAAATCACCAGATACGATGTTACTGTTACGGTTAGAGTGATGACTCGATAGTCCCACGGTTGGCAAGTTAGAACTCAGAGGTATTATCCCTTCCGCATACGACTCCTCCTGTTCCTCCTCCTCCTATTATTCCACCACCTGACTCCGAACACTGTGTAAGGTGTGCTCCAGCATGTAAATCACCAGAATGGTCATGCTGATAATGGCATCGTCAGCACTAAACATCTTCGTTGCTATTTCAAAACTGTGCAGAAGGGTGCATAGGTCCCTGATCTGAGACCACTCCTGCAGCCTGATTTGCCCCACCTCTTGATCTCGTTGGCCCAGGCTATACATCATAACGTATTGCACCAGGGCTCGACGGACAGTGCAGACACTGCTCCTAGGCCCAAAACTATTAACTGGATTAGATGCAGTAAAAATTGAGATACACAGGCGGTATAGTTTGTTTCACAGGCTGGCTACTCTGCTGACGTGCAGACACTGCTCCTAGGCCCAAAACTATTAACTGGATTAGATATAGTAAAAATTGAGATACACAGGCGGTATACAGGGGTTGGACAAAATAATGGAAACATCAACAAAAGTTAGTTTAATCTGGTGTAGGTCCACCTTTTGCGGCGATTACAGCCTCAATTCTCCGAGGTATGGATTCATACAAGGTGTGAATTGTTTCCAAAGGAATTTTAGCCCATTTTGCAGTTAAAACACCCTCCAGTTCTTTGAGCGACGATGGCGGCAGAAATCGACGTCTAACTTGAATCTCTAAAATCGACCTTAAATGCTCAATAATGTTGCGGTCTGGGGATTGTGGGGGCCAGATGAGATGCTCAACTTCATTTGGATGTTCCTCGTGCCATAATTTAACGAATCTAGTTGTATGAATTGGTGCATTGTCATCCTGAAAGATGGTGTTCCTCTCCTGGAACAGTGCTTAAACCATTGGATGCGCTTGGTTGCCCAAAATGCCTAAATAATCTCAGCTGTTAATTCTTCCATGAAGGGATATCATTGGCCTGGTGGATCTCCAAGAAATAGCACCCCAGATCATCACTGAACATCCGTCATGTTTTACGGTTGGGAGAAGGCAGTCTGGATGGAATGCTTCTTTCGGCTGTCTCCAAACGTACACTCAGCCAGAGGTCGGAAATAGGGTAAACGATGATTCGTCTGAGAATATCACATGTTTCCACTGCTCGAGGGACCAATTCTGGAAGTTTCTACACCAGTCTAAATGCTTGGAAACATTTGACATTGAGAGCAGCGGTTTTCTAATTGCAGCTCTTCCGTGGAGATCAGATTTGTGCAGCTCCCGACGAACAGTTTTCGTAGAAACTGGGTTCTGTAGGTGTTCATTGAGCTCAGCAGTGATTTTCGGAGCCATGGTCTTGCGATCCTCTCTCACACTTCACTTTAGAGTCCGACGGTCTCTCTCAGTCAACTTTGACTTTTGTCCGGACCTGTGCTTTGCTGTGGACGTTTTTCCTTCTCTTTCAAATGCAGTCATTACTTTGGAGACAGTACCTCTTGACACACCAAGCATTCGGGCACTTTGTGTTACACTAGCGCCTGCCATACGAGCACCAACAATTTGGCCTTTTTGAAAATCCGAGAGGTCTGCCATTGGTATCAGGTTCTCATCAATATTCTTACAATTATGCAAAACAAACAGTTAATTTACATACACATATCACATAACACAAATAATCAACTACAAAACATTACCATATGTCACGGTTTGCATGTTTATAACATGTTCGAAGATTATGATGCCAAAACATTAGGTGTTTCCAACCCCTGTAGTTTGTTTCACAGGCTGGCTACTCTGCTGACGTGCAGACACTGCTCCTAGGCCCTAAACTATTAACTGGATTAGATGCAGTAAAAATAGAGATACACAGGCTGTATAGTTTGTTTCACAGGCTGGCTACACTGCTGACGTGCAGACACTGCTCCTAGGCCCTAAACTATTAACTGGATTAGATGCAGTGAAAATATAGATACACAGGCGGAGTACTTAATTTCACAGGCAGGCTACTCTGCTGACGTGCAGACACTGCTACTAAGCCCAAAACCCCAAAACTATTAACTGGATTAGATGCAGTGAAAATAGAGATACACAGGCGGTGTACTTAGTTTCACAGGCAGGCTACTCTGCTGACGTGCAGACACTGCTTCTAAGCCCAAAACCCCAAAACGATTTACTGAATTGGATGCAGTAAAAATTGAGATACACAGGCAGTGTAGCTAGCTTCACAGGCGGGCTACTCAGAAGACTATCAGACAATGCTACTTGCCCAAAAGGATTGGCAGAGCTAGATTACACCAAATGCTGTAACAAACACTTGCACAGCACTGGCTCAGACCTGCCTGGCAAACAGTGCTATGAACTGCTGTAACCTACCCTGAAAAGGGCTGATATTACAACTAGTCCCAACTCCTCCTGACTCCCTAAACCTATCTCTCTGACAATTCGCTCCAAAAAAACACTCTTAGTCTGTATAGCGCCCGCAGCAGCAGTGGTGCCGTCTAACCCTAAGCTGCAGCAGTGAGGAAATGTTGGCGATGGGGCAAATGGCTGGTTCTTATACGGCAAGGACATGTGACATACACAGCCAATGACACATGCCCTTACTTGTGTTCATCACATGCACATTGCTGTGTGTGTGCACTGCTGATAGGCTGAGAGACTGCACCGCCCCTCTGTAAATGCGGGAAAGAAAAAAATGGAGATCAGCGTTATTTCAGCACAGATCTTCCCCCCCCCCCCCGCCCACTATACACTGAAAAAGTCTATTAACAATGATAAACAGTTTTAATGTGCAAATCAAGCTAGGGTTTTGGTGAACGAACAGTTATCAAACAAACTCGAACAGCCGAATTTTAAGCAAATTGGTTCGTCGAACGACTCGAACACCGTCCAAAACAGCTCGAATTTGAAATTGGCGAACAGTTCGACTCAAACACCATTCATCTCTAGTGGTAAGTGCTTGTGGGCAGGGACATTACATCTTGTTGATGGCACACAGGGTTAACCCCAACCCCAAGTATTGTGGGCCCTACATCAGCCTGGGTTTCCCCGACAATCTACAACTCCTGCACCTCCTCCTCCTCTTCAGCCTCCATCTCAGAAAGTAGCATATCAGTTACAAGCTGAAAATGTTGGAGGACCAGAGGGCCCTTCTTGCGGAATTATAAAAAAAATTCACATCTGAAAACCCTGGCAGCAGAGGTCACAGACACAGTTCATTGGCAAAGTAAGGAGTACAGGTGAGAGAGACACAACTCCAATCCAGCAGAGGCAGTGGAACACTGACAAAGTTCTGGGAGCTTTTTCTCAGACCCTCCCATCGCCCTGGCCCTGAGGCACAGGGGAATCATACAAGAAGTGCAAAGTTTGGTAGATGCTGAGAGAGTACCTTGCTGACCGTACCAATGTCCTCTGTCATTCCTCAGTGCCTTAAAATTATTGGTTAGCAAAGCTGAGCACATGGCATGAACTGGCTCCCTCTATTGCGCACGTACGCTGTACTCACGGTCAAGGAGCACATGGCACCTCACTCTCTGGTGGTCACTGGGCAAACGGAGCCTCACTCTATGGCAGTACCGCTTTTATTGGCGGGAGCCAACAGGAACAGTCCTTTGCGATGCCAGTGCTCTAAGTACTGAGCAAACTGCTCAGCCTCCTATGCGCTGCTTGTCCACGCCAAAAATCTCTGCTCTCGTACCCGCTTTCTCTTAAGCTGGCCCCCTGCCTCTAGGTTACCAAGTCTGTCTGCTTCAGTTCATCGCAGCACCGGCACTTCGAGTGTGTGGCGCACTGCCCCCATTGCTGCTCACATGCTGACAGCTGGGGACTCCTGCTTACCTTTATTTTCCTCAGCTTTCAGCCAGGTTCCCTGTCTAAACACGCTCCTTCTTCCTGGGTAATGGGGCCTGTCCATTCCCCTATTCCTTCCCCTGGGAAACAGGGGATGCAGCCTTTACATTTCCAGACCCAGCGCAGCACAGGTATCCGCAGCCCAGTCATCCTGAGTCAGTATATATCTGGCCAATCAGTTGTTTAGTGCAAGCATCATAGAAGGCATGTTCTAATTTTCAAGAGCAAATTGCACATTACATCCAGAACAGTTTCACTTTGAAGGACTTTTGTGGCTCATATCAATCCACAAGATGACACTAGTCTCATACTTCAAAATTTTAGTGGTAGCATCATTTGGGTGATGATTATTCATACCAATTTGCTTCACAATATATTCACCTTCTTCTTCAAGGCTTCGGAATATAATGTTGTAAAAGTGAAAGCAAGTAGATGAAGTGTGAGTTAACTGAAATGTGAAAGTAATTGTCATCTTTACTATTTCTCCACTTGGGTGCAGTGAACTACCTCATTTGTCTTATTTTGTTTCTTTGTAAAGAAAACAACAGCTCCATCAATGCCACATGCTTTTCCTATTAATTAATCATGCTGGTAAAGTAGAGGTGAGATTTAGGGATCTACATCTGTGGACTGTAGTCAACATGACACTGTGACAAGACCCACTGGGGTCTAGCTACCAATTTGACATAGTTTGTGCACAGGTGAACAGAGTTGCAAGAAATAACATGTTGGATGGATTGTCTAGTGGAAACACCTATATAGTATGAGTCACATCTACGACCACCACACTCTCCAATTGATACCTCTTGCAATACAACCGAAATGTAAAAATCTCTAGCTTCTGTTCTAGAAACAGAAGGGGCTCATTTTTTATGTCCTCGTCCAACAAGTTCAGAATTAGTAGGTGATGGATTGTCAGAATCTGGCCCATTAACACAAGGCTTCAGTAGTTGTGAGTCCTGGCCCCATGCTCTTCCACGTGCTCTTGCTCTGGCTCTTCCAGTCATGATTTAATCTAGAAGATTTTGCCTTTGTAACCCAGAGTACAACACCGCCCCAAGGATTCACCCTGTGCTCCTCAGACTTTCTAACTGGCAGTAACTTCCTCTAGGCAGAAGATGATGATGGTGGTACTAGCTGGTGCATTTAATACACAGTACTGAAGCAGCCATAATAACTTGAAACAGAAATATTTTTACCAAGATACCAAACTTTAAAATATGTGGCCTGTGTTTTTATTTAGCCCACAAAATAGTGTCTAGAAATAGGGTCACAGACAGCAAAGACAGTGGAATGTCGGCCTGAATTGCCGAAATTTCTAGGCAACAAATAGCTCAGCCATCTGACAGCTATACCAGACTGTTCAATATGTGGCCTATATTTTTTAATTTTTTACCCCAAAATAGTGTTTTGAGCAAGAGTAGCACACAGCAAAAAATGGTTACTGGAAGCCTCAGAAGCACACTTTGTAGTCCAAGCCCATAGATAGATGAGGCATGTCACAGAGGAACCAGACTGTTCAATAAGTGGCCTGTTTTTTTAACCTAAAGTAGTGTATAGACCTTGGGTAGCGGACAGCCAAAAAAGTGGAATATATGCCCTAAACAAGTATTTTGAGACCACAGATAGACAAGGCATCTGACTGAGATAACAGACTGATTCAATATGTGGCCTGTTTTTTTTAATTTTTAACCACAAATTACTGTATAGAACAAGGGTAATAAGGTAGCGTCTGCGTCCGGATCACGTGGGGCCCCACGTGTTTCCGATTTTGGCTACTTCGCGGTATGCGCTCCGGTGAGTGCAGTGGTGGCCATGGTAACGCGGCATCTTTTTTTCAATCGTTCATTTCCGGTACAGGTATATTTAAACCTGTGTTGGTAGCACTTATTTCACGCCCCTTGAGAAAGGTATTTGGACCAAAACACGCATCGGGGTGGACGGACTTGCCGCAGTGACTCCACCATAATCTCCTAAGGTATTAGAACTTATTACTACTTATTGACAGCTTGGTGCCCCATATAATGGACGATACATGTGGGGTAGCTATATGTATATAGACATTTGATACCTGTGCCATGTCCTTCCTTAGCGTATGTTGGATGCTGTAACATTTTAAACTTTTTTAGCCCCATTTGGCTCCTTGCCTGCTTTGTTGTCAATAAAGATTATATTTAATATATTGATATATTGGGCTTTATGACTGCGGTTTTTGTCTTTGGTTTTGCATTACATGTGGCTGGTTGCAGTTGGCCCCAATTAAAGTCCATAGGATAATATGTGGAATGATTTGCATATATTATATCAATATTGTTATTAATGGAGTTTTTTCCCCAAGTTTTCCACAATACTATGCTTGCCGATGCCATTATTATCTGCTGTTTCAATATGTGGCCTGGATTTTTTTAAGTTTTTGTAACCACAAATTACTGTATAGAACAAGGGTTAGAGACAGACAAAAAACTGGAATGTATGCCTGAAAAGCAAGTATTTGGACACCACAGATAGACCAGGCATCTGACGGAGATAACAGACTGATCAAAATGTGGCCTTGATTTTTTTTGGGACCACCAAAATTGTGTCAATAAGTAGGCGATGACACAAAAAAATTTTTTGGAGTAATAAAATTTTAAAATATTTAGCGCAATTATATGCGATGAGTGTGGTGTACAAATCACGGTGATAAATATAACAACTGTAACTAAATATTTTAGGGTCAGCTAAAGATTTTTTGGTCAGTAAAATGGTATCCAAAATGTTGTAAGACACTCCAAAAGATACTATAGTACCAAAAAAAAGGACAGAATTTTCTGTGCACTCACATCTGATGCCTGGGACAAAAAAAAGTTTTAAATTGTTACATTTTCACGCTATTGTATTGAAATGACCTGGCTGTAGTCTGAAGTGTGATCAAGCAAATGTAGAAAAAAGGGGGCTATGGATTGCTTTCTAATAAAATTAGCAGGTATGAGGTGCAAAAAAAATTATAGCCACAGATACCTGCAGCTACGTACTGTATATATAAAATACGCAGCAGCAGACAGTAATGGACCCTCTTGATGTATGCAGTGAGATCTACAAACTCACATAGAGTGCCTCCTGCATGCCTTGCACTGATGTGGATATGTGCATATAGACCACCCTGCCTACCTAGCACTGCAATCTATGTACCCCCGGATTAGCCCTAAAAAGGACTGTTGGTTTATCAGGATTTGTGGATTGAACACTAGTAGACCCACACTAATAAAATAAAGAACCTGACCCTATCTCAGCAGCAGCTCTCCCTACACTAGCTGAGTCCGCAGCAGAATGGGCCAAGAAGGGCGGCGCCAAGTCTCTTATAGACCTAATGACACTGTGCGGCCAGCCAATCACTGTAATACTGCAACAAAGATAGCTGCGGTATTACAGTGCATGGCAGACAATCCCTGCATGTTCATTGGCACTCTAAAAAGCACCAAAATTAAAAGTAGGAGACCCGAGCTCCCTCTGAATAATCCCGGAAAGGCTCGGTGATCACCAAGTACACTGAGCACAGTGATTCTCGGGCGAGTACCGAGTAGTGGCGAGCATGCTCGCTCATCACTAGTCTTCACCATAGTGGAGTTTGGAGTGTGACAGTTTGAGGTTGTGGACAGGTGACAGGTGTCTTTTTTACTGATAACAAGTTCAAACAGGTACCACTATTACAGGTAATGAGTGGAG
This sequence comes from Ranitomeya variabilis, assembly GCF_051348905.1. NCBI lineage: Eukaryota > Metazoa > Chordata > Amphibia > Anura > Dendrobatidae > Ranitomeya > Ranitomeya variabilis. The sequence goes on along the minus strand of NC_135232.1, from coordinate 1,017,657,579 downwards.
GACACAGGAGTCTCTTAATGAAGAAGTTACAGGTCTGTGAGAGACAGAAATATTGCATGTTTTTAGGTGAACAAATACTTCTTTTCCACCATAATTTGCAAAATAAATCTCGCCAAATCAGACAAGGTGATTTTCTGGGTTTGTTTTCTCATTTTGACTCTCACAGTTGTGGTCTACCTATGTTGTCAATTACAGGCCTCTCTCATCTTTTTAAGTGAGAGAACTTGCACAATTGGTGGCTAAAAACTTTTTTTCCCCATTGTATAAAAATCCTTGTTATTTCTTACTCTAATATGACCCAATGAAGACTCAGGACTATGTATTTATAAGTTAACTTTTTACTTCTGTTCTTATTTTAATTTTATCTGAGCAGCAAGGCTTTAAATGTATTTCATAATATTCACTTATTGCTTTCTTTTTTTTCTGCTTTTCTTTTCTTTTCTTTTCTTTCTTTCCTTATAGTTTTAAATGTTAAGGATTTCTGCTAATACTGACCTGGAAATCCATTTTTTCCACTATATTATGGTCTAAATTAAACCAAAGGCACTATGCACTCTTCATGTGGTACATTTCACTGACTTAGAACTCCATGGTAAGTCAATTTAAAATGTCCCATAATTGTTAAGTGTTCTAATATTATTACTTGTGCTAATTGTTCTCCCACATGTTATAGAACGAATGTACAATGTGTGCATTGCTTGAAAAAAAATCTAATTTTCCATGAAAAGTTAAATTTAAAGTAAAAGTTTTACATTTATAAATTGAACAATTGAAACTGTCATTCCAACACACAGTTTCACAAGATAGTTTCACAAGTTGTGTAAGAATTGCCTATGGACAAGATTAACATTATAGTTTTTCTATTTAAGTGATTTGCAACAGATTTAAAAAATAATTAAATCATCAATTTGTTTGAAGTCCAGCAAAATAGCAGGCTGTCTTGCAACATTTGAATGTTTTTTTTTTTAAAAAAAAAAAAAGCAAAACAACTGATTTATTAATCTCTCCTGGGTCCTCTACATACAGGTGCTTCTCACAAAAATTGGGATATCATCAAATAGTTAATTTATTTAATTCTTCAATACAAAAAGTGATTCTCATATAGTATATAGAGAATCATTACAAACAGAGTGGTTTATTTTAAGTGTTTATTTCTGTTAATGTTGATGATTATGGCTTACAGCTAGTGTTGAGCATTCCGATACCGCAAGTATCGGGTATCGGCCGATACTTGCGGTATCGGAATTCCGATACCGAGTTCCGATATTTTTGTTGTATCGGAAATCGGAATCGGAAGTTCCCAGTGTATGGTTCCAAGGGTCTGGAGGAGAGGAGACTCTCCTTCAGGCTCTGGGATCCATATTCATGTAAAAAATAAAGAATTAAAATAAAAAATGTGGATATACTCACCCGTCCGGCGGCCCCTGGACCTTACCGATTGTAACCGGCAGCCTCCGTTCCTAAGAATGAGGAGTTTAGGACCTTCGATGACGTCGCGGCTTGTGATTGGTCGCGTGCCGCTCATGTGACCGCTCACGTGACCAATCACAAGCCGCGATGTCATCGCAGGTCCTAAACTCCTCAATGAAGAGTTTAGGACCTGCGATGATGTCGCGGCTTGTGATTGGTCGCGTGAGCGGTCACATGAGCGGCACGCGACCAATCACAAGCCGCGACGTCATCGAAGGTCCTAAACTCCTCATTCTTAGGAACGGAGGCTGCCGGTTACAATCGGTAAGGTCCAGGGGCCGCCGGACGGGTGAGTATATCCATATTTTTTATTTTAATTCTTTATTTTTTACATGAATATGGATCCCAGGGCCTGAAGGAGAGTTTCCTCTCCTTCAGACCCTGGGAACCATCCTGGATAGCTTCCGATACTTGTGTCCCATTGACTTGTATCGGCCGATACTATCTGATACCGATACTTTCAAGTATCGGAAGGTATCGCTCTACACTACTTACAGCCAATGAAAACCCCAAAGTCATTATCTCAGTAAATTAGAATACTTTATAACACCAGCTTGAAAAATGATTTTAAAATCTGAAATGTTGGCCTACTGAAATGTATGTTCAGTAAATGCACTAAATGCTTGTTCGGGACTCTTTTTTGCATCAATTACTGCTTTAATGTGGCATGGCATTGAGGCGATCAGCCTGTGACACTGCTGAGGTGTTATGGAAGCCCAGCTTGCTTTGATAGCAGCCGTCAGCTTGTCTACATTGTTGGGTCTGGTGTCTCTCATCTTCTTCTTGACAATACCCCATAGATTCTCTAAGGAGATAAGGTTACGTGAGTTTGCTGGCCAATCAAGCACAGTGATAATGTTGTTTTAAACCAGCTATTGGTACTTTTGGCAGTGTGGACAAGTGCCAAGTCCTGCTGAAGAATGAAATTTTCATCTCCAAAAATCTTGTCAGCAGAGGGAAGCATGAAGTGCTCCAAAATTTCCTGGTAGAGCTGCGCTGACTTTGGTCTTGATAAAACACAGTGGACCTACACCAGCTGATGATATGGCTCCCAAAACCATCACTGATTGTGGAAACTTCACACTATATCCCAAGCAGCTTGGATTGTGTGCCTCTCCACTCTTCCTCCAGACTCTGGGACCTTGATTTCCAAAAGAAATTCAAAATTTACTTTCATCTTAATCACCTTGGACCACTGAGTAACAGTCCAGTTCGTTTTCTCTTTGGCACAGGTAAATGGCTTCTGGCTAATATAAGATTTTTTTTAAATCTCTTCCTAGCTGAATGAATTAGCATTTAATTTTTCCTTCTGAATTGATTGTGCCTGAATCAAACTTTTCTACTAGAAATAAAAGTTTCTTAAAGATTCTTCAGTAAGTTTCTTAATTTTACAATTAGGAAGCAAATAAACAATGAAAAAAACTATGTAAAGTTGTACATAGCCTTTAAATTGGCCATCTGCACCCAAATAAGATCAGGAAATTAATATGCTGAACCTGCTGCTGTCTGTTTCTTACTATTTTGCTATATCCTTATTCTTGTATTAAATACTAACAAGTAAGAGTGTTTTGGAAGTGTAGTCCTCTCTGGCACGCTGAGTACAGTAATGCCACAAAATTGCTTTAGCAGTGAATAAAATTTGGAATATAGCTTTGTTAAATTTGAATTAGGAGTAATCAAATTTTGAATTCAAAGAGATTTTTCCTTAATAATATTAGTTTATTTATATTTTTACCAACACAGAATATTTTTTTTTTTCTAGAAGCTAATTTTCAAAAGCTTTTAATTTATTGCCGGGTACAGAGAAGCACAAATGACCATAAATTTTACAAATATAAAGCTTTATTAAGAAATACTAGTTATAATACATGGAATAATACCATCCTTATGTAAAATTAAAAGTAACTAAGGAGTTTTAGGAGAACTTTACATCACATGGCTACAGGATGAGTGAACTAATTAAGGTCATTGTCCTCAGAGTCAATCTCGGACAGACCTCTTCTGTAGAAAAAAAGTAGCATCTATTTAGTGCTGTTCTTGTAAATTTACAAATTAAGACAATAATATATAATAAAAACTGCAGCTAACCCTACATTCAACTATAAATGTACTGGTAAGGTGATTCATTCATATAAATTGCTTTTAAAGTTAAAAATATTATGCCAGTTCACAAAAACAGTACTTTAAATTATCTCAAAATCTACAAATTTTGGTGTGTGGTAACTTAAATTTGCTAGGCAAGCTATAAACACTCTGTTTTCTCATAACTAGTGTTGAGCATTCCGATACTGCAAATATCGGGTATCTGCCGATATTCGCTGTATCGGAATTACGATACCAAGTTCCGATATTTTTGCGATATCGGAAATCGAAATCGGAAGTTCCTATTCCCTGTCATCTTATATGGCGTGTGCGGTGTGTATGGTTCCCAGGGTCTGGAGGAGAGGAGACTCTCCTTCAGGCCCTGGGATCCATATTCATGTAAAAAATAAAGAATAAAAATAAAAAAATTGTAGTTACTTACCGATAACGGTATTTCTCTGATCCCATGATGGCACCACGGAGAGAGGGGTCCGCCCCCAGGGACAGGAAACCTACAGGTGAAAAAGGGCGTACCTCTCTCCCACATAAGTTGGTTTACAGAGCCTTATACAGAACTTTCAGCTGCAACTCAACGTTTTACAAATTAAACTTACCGTATTTTCCGGCGTACAAGACGACTTTTTAACCCCTGAAAATCTTCTTAAAAGTCGGGGGTCGTCTTGTACGCCGGGAATCGCCTTGTACGCCGGGTGTATATGGTGGGTGGGGGGGGAGTGGTCCTGATGATGACGAGGGGGCGTCTCACAGGAAAGTGAGTATCCCCCATTACCTTATCATAGCGCTGCAGCGTGGGGTCTCTGTGCTGGGAGCGGCGGCTGCTGTGCTGTGGTGCGGCAGCTCCTCTTCTGCAGTGTGGGGCCTCTGGTGCTGTGGGGCGGTGGCGGCGGCGTATCTTCATGCAGTCGGGGCTCCTCCGGCATCTCAAAGCCTGGAAGCCCCGCCGGCAACTCCATCGGTGTAATGCGGTGGCCTCCGGGAAAATGGCCGCTGCTTAGATTCAGATCTCGTGTCCCGAGATTTCGGGACGAGATCTGAATCTGAGCATGCGCAGCCCCCAGCGGCCATTTTCCCGGAGGCCACCGCATCGCACCTATTGAGCTGTCTCCGGGAAAATGGCTGCTGCTCAGATTCAGATCTCGTCTCCCGAGATCTCGGGACGAGATCTGAATCTGAGCAGCGGCCATTTTCCCGGAGGCCACCGCATTGTACCAATGGAGTTGCCGGTGGGGCCTCCAGGCTTTAATGAGATGCCGGAGGAGCCCCAACTGCATAAAGATACGCCGCCGCCGCCACCCCACAGCACAGAGGCCCCACACTGCAGAAGAGGAGCCGCCGCACCACAGCACAGCAGCCGCCGCTCCCAGCACAGAGACCCCACGCTGCAGCGCTATGATAAGGTAATGGGGGATACTCACTTTCCTGTGAGACGCCCCCTCGTCGTCATCAGGATCACTCCCCCCCCCAAAAGGGCACATATTCACCGGCCCTATAAGAAGACATACAGTGTATAAGAAGACCCCCGACTTTTAAGAAGATTTTATTTTTTAACTGGTAAAGTTGGGGGGTCGTCTTATACGCCCAGTCGTCTTATACGCCGGAAAATACAGTAATTAAATTAACTTAACAGAGGCACCGTGACTAAAGCTAATTATTAATACATTATATTGTGGACACCTGTGTGTGAAAAGGGAGGGAATATACGGGTGCCATCATGGGATCAGAGAAATACCATTATCGGTAAGTAACTACAATTTTCTCTATCCCCATGATGGCACCACGGAGAGATTTGCATAGATTGTAACTCTTAGGGAGGGACCACTGCCTCTAGAACCCTTCGCCCAAAGGTGAGATCAGAGGAGGTCAAGTCTAAACGGTAATGTTTGAAAAATGTAGACAGGGAAGACCAAGTGGCAGCTCTACATATCTGTTGTATTGAAGCGCCAGATCTCTCCGCCCAGGATCACGCCACTGCTCTGGTTGAATGAGCCTTTATATTCTCCGGGATGGCCGTCCCGCTAGATGAGTAGGATAGGGTGATGGCATCTCTTATCCATCTCGCCAACGTGGCTTTCGATGCTTTTTGTCCCTTCCGCGGACCCTGGAAGCAGACAAACAAAGCCCTATCCTACCTGCACTCCCTAGTGGCTGAAAGATATTGGGCTAGGCATCTTTTTACATCTAGGGTATGCAGTGTTTTTTCCCCCTCATTTTTGGGGTTGGAACAAAATGAGGGTAGAGAGATCTCTTGTGTCCTATGGAATTGTGACGCGATTTTAGGGAGGTAAGCCGGGTCAGTTTTAAGGATGACTCTATCGTCGAGGATTTGAGTAAAGGGTGGATATGCAGATAATGCTTGTATATCGCTGACGCGGCAGGCCGAGGTTAGGGCCACTAGGAGTGCGGTTTTTAGAGATAAGACCTTTAAAGGGACATCCGCCAGGGGCTCAAAGGGAGGTTTGGTCAGAGCGTTTAAAACAAGGTTTAGATCCCATGGGGGAGCATTATGAAGAGGGATAGGCCTGGACCTACCCGAGGCTTTAATGAATCTCATGATCCAGCGGTTTTTGGCTAGATCATGATTATACAAAGCTCCCAAGGCTGCTACCTGAACCTTTAGAGTACTTGTAGCTAGGCCCTTTTCCAGCCCCTTCTGCAGGAACTCAAGAATCTTCCCTATTGGGATTTCCCTAGATGGATCTGTGCCTGATACTGACATGAACTTTTTCCACACTTTTCCATATATTTTAGTGGTTACAAGTTTTCTACTCTGTAATAAAGTAGAAACTAGGTTGGGGGAGAAACCTTTATCACTCAGTAACTTCCTTTCAAAAGCCAAGCTGTCATGTGTAGGCTCTTTACACTGGGGTGAAACACTGGGCCCTGGGATAAAAGACTCGGAGTGTCTGGTAGAACCCAAGGGCTTGCTATGGACATTTTTCTTAGCCAAGAAAACCATATTCTGCGGGGCCAGAATGGAGCTATTACTATCACTGTTGCTCCCTCCTCCCGAATTTTCCTCAGTACTAAGGGGATAAGGGATATCGGAGGGAATGCGTAGGCGAGGTGATAGTTCCAGGGAATTGTAAGAGCATCCAGAGCTACTGGGCCCCCCCGGGGATCGATTGAGCAGAATGTTTTTACCTTCTGGTTTTGACTGCTCGCAAATAAATCTATTTCTGGCTGTCCCCAACGTTTTACGATCTGGTTGATCACCGTTTGTTTTAGCTCCCACTCCCCCTGTTTCAAGCGCGTCCGGCTCAAGAAGTCTGCTGTTTGGTTTTCTGAGCCTTTTATGTAGAGCGCTGTTAAGGATTTCAGGTTGTGTTCTGCTAAGTGGAAGATGGATTGGGTCACCTCCATCAGGGCTCGAGACCTGGTGCCTCCTTGACGGTTTAGATACGCTACAACTACCTGGTTGTCTGAGAAGACTTTTACGTGGTGGGAGTGAAGGAGATTTAGAAAGTGCATTAGGGCCAACTTTACCGCTAACAGTTCTTTCATGTTTGAAGAGACTAGCTCTTGGCTTTCGCTCCAATTCCCTTGTGCTACTTGATCATCTATGTGTGCGCCCCACCCCCAGGGGCTTGCATCTGTCATCAGGATTTTCTCCGTTGGTAGTGCCCAGGGAACCCCTTTGGTTAAATTGACCGGGTCTGCCCACCACCCTAGAGAGTGTATCGTGCTTGATGAAATGTTTAACTGCCTGTCTAAATTTCTGCGCAGAGATAGGCTTGAATCTAAAGTCTCCCATTGAAGGTCCCGGGTATGACACTGTGCCCACTGCACGGCCGGGATGCAAGCTGTCATGGAGCCCAGCAGGGACATTGCCTTTCTGAGAGTGGTGACTGGAGACATTGTCAACTGTGACACAGCCTGTGTCATTTTCTGAATCTTCCCGTAGGAAGGCAGCACGTCTGTGCGGTCGAGTCCAGTACGATCCCTAAGTACTCCTGTACTTGGGAGGGCACTACCCTGGATTGGGCATGTTCAACAGCCAACCTAGACTTGACAGTGAAGTCATGACCAGATCCAACTGTTGCTTGCAATGTTGGAATGAGGTCCCTACCACCAGGAGGTCGTCCAAATAGGGAACTATTAGAACATTCTGTTCCCGTATGTGGGCCATCACTTCTGACATTATCTTCGTGAATACCCGAGGTGCGATAGCTAACCCGAAGGGGAGAGCCCGGAATTGGTAGTGTTTTACTTCCCCCTGGATATTCACTGCAAGTCTGAGATACTTCTGATAATCCCTGTGAATAGGCACATGGTAGTATGCATCTCGTAAGTCTAGAACAGTCATGAAACACAAGGGAAAGAGTATTTTCACGCAAGATTTTATTGTCTCAATTTTGAAATGTGGAATCTCGAGGAAACTGTTTAATCTTTTGAGATTTATGATTGTCCTGTATGATCCGTCTGGTTTCCTCCAAAGGAAGAGGGGCGAGTAGAAGCCCATGCCTCTTTCCTGATATGGAACTTCCTGTAAGACTCCCTTCTGAATCAAGTTCAAAATTTCTCCCTGGAGAGCTGACTGTTCGTGCGCTTGTCTCTGTGGTGTCACCATGAAGGAATTGCTCGGTGACCTGTGGAATTTTAGTTTGAGACCTTCTCGTATTATCCCTAATATCCAGGGACTGTTTGAAATTTTTTCCCAGGCTGGAAGAAAACTGGCTAGTCTCCCTCCGACCTGGAGAACACCTTGATTGTGTTTTCTTGTTATCGGGGGGAGTTTTGTTAAACAAGAATCCTCTGTTTTTATTCCTTTTGTCTTCCCATGCCTCCTTATTCCCTTTTGGGGGTCTCCTCCGCATGAACTTTCTGTTCCGAAAGGGACGCTGTTGTGGATTCTGTTTGTGGGCTCCCTCTGGTGGTTACTGCTGGTACTGGGTGACTTTGGTGGGTTGCGGCCTTTGGTTTCCACCTGTCCATCAGAGGCTGGGTGTTTCCTATTTTACCTGGCCTTTCTGTAATTCCCTTGCCGGCTATCAATGTATTCAGATGTGCTCTGTTTGTTTCCTGCCTACCTGCTCCCAGATCTTTCAGGATAAGCTAAGTGCTGATTTTCAGTTGTTTGGTTTTTTGTCCAGCTTGCTTATTATGTCTCTATGCTAGCTGGTAGCTCTAGTGGACTGAGGTTCTCCCCATGTGCCATGAGTTGGCACATGGGTTCTTGTAATCTCAGGATGGTTTTTTTGATTAGGGTTTTTTGCTGACCGCTCAGTCCCCTTTTGTATCTTTCTGCTTTCTAGTTTACAGCGGGCCTCAATTTGCTAAAGCTATATATATCATCTCTATGTGTGTGCCTTCCTCTCATTTCACCGTCAATACATGTGAGGGGGCAACTATATCTTTTGGGGTTCATTCCTCTGGAGGCAAGTGAGGTCTTATTTTCTCTGCAGTACTAGTTAGCTCTTAGGCTGGTGCGTGGTGTCTAGAACCAACGTAGGCACGCTCCCTGGCTATCTCTAGTTGCGTTTGTCAGGCGTAGGGCAGCGGTCAGCCCAGGTTCCATCACCCTAGAGCTCGTCCGTTATTTATTTGTACTTTGCTTGTCCTGTGCTATCCCTAACCATTGGGGATTCATGACAGTATAGCCGGCCCACAAAGTGTTAATTGTTTGGGCTGAAGCAGGAGAAAAAGAAGTGTTTAAGGGAAAGTTTTTTTTTTTTTTTTCTCCTTCAGAGTTTTGCTGCCTAGCCCTTAATTGCTGTCTAGCTGCTTCTTACCTCCTCTTAACCCTTGAATGGCTCTGATCTTAGCTGTTTAACATGGATGTCCAGAGTTTGGCTTCCAGCCTGAGTAATCTCGCGGCAAAAGTTCAAAACATACAGGATTTTGTTGTTCACACTCCCATGTCTGAACCTAGAATTCCTATTCCAGAGTTCTTTTCTGGAGATAGATCTACCTTCCTGAATTTCAGGAACAATTGTAAATTGTTTCTTTCTTTAAAATCTCGCTCCTCTGGAGACCCTGCTCAACAGGTCAAGATTGTAATATCTTTCCTGCGGGGCGACCCTCAGAATTGGGCATTTGCATTGGCACCAGGGGATCCTGCATTGCTCAGTGTGGATGCGTTTTTTCTGGCATTGGGATTGCTCTATGAGGAACCTAACCTGGAGATTCAGGCTGAAAAGGCTTTATTAGCCCTCTCTCAGGGGCATGATGAAGCGGAAATATATTGTCAAAAATTTCGGAAATGGTCGGTGCTTACTCAGTGGAATGAGTGCGCCCTGGCTGCAAACTTCAGAAATGGTCTTTCTGAGGCCATTAAGGATATTATGGTGGGGTTCCCTACGCCTACAGGTCTGAATGAGTCTATGGCTATGGCCATTCAGATTGATCGGCATTTACGGGAGCGCAAACCCGTGCACCAGTTGGCGGTGTCTTCTGAACAGGCACCTGAGACTATGCAATGTGATAGAATTCAGTCCAGAAGTGAACGGCAAAATTATAGGCGGAAAAATGGATTGTGTTTTTATTGTGGTGATTCAGCTCATGTTATATCAGCATGCTCTAAACGCACAAAAAGGGTTGATAAATCTTTTGCCATTGGTACTCTGCAGCCTAAGTTCATTTTGTCTGTGACTCTGATTTTTTCACTGTCTTCCATTTCCGTCGATGCCTATGTGGATTCGGGCGCTGCCCTGAGTCTTATGGATTGGTCATTTGCTAAACGCTGCGGTTTTAGTCTGGAGCCTCTGGAAGTTCCTATTCCTCTGAAGGGAATTGACTCTACACCATTGGCTATGAATAAACCGCAGTACTGGACACAAGCGACCATGCGCATGACTCCCGTTCATCAGGAGGTGATTCGCTTCCTTGTACTGTATAATTTACATGATGTACTAGTGCTTGGTCTGCCATGGTTACAAACTCATAATCCTGTCCTGGACTGGAAAACAATGTCTGTGTTAAGCTGGGGATGTCAGGGGGTTCATGGTGATGCACCTCCGATTTCAATCGCTTCATCTACTCCTTCTGAGATCCCTGCGTTTTTGTCTGACTATAGGGATGTTTTTGAGGAGCCTAAGCTCAATTCGCTCCCTCCTCATAGAGAGTGTGACTGTGCTATAGAATTGATTCCTGGCAGTAAGTTCCCTAAGGGTCGTTTATTTAATCTGTCACTACCAGAGCATACTGCTATGCGGAATTATATTAAGGAGTCCTTGGAAAAGGGACATATTCGTCCATCTTCGTCCCCTCTGGGAGCAGGGTTTTTTTTCGTGGCAAAAAAAGATGGTTCCCTGAGGCCTTGTATAGATTATCGCCTTCTGAATAAGATTACAGTCAAATATCAGTATCCATTGCCATTATTAACTGATTTGTTTGCTCGCATTAAGGGGGCCAGGTGGTTCACTAAGATAGATCTTCGCGGTGCGTATAATCTGGTGCGGATAAAACAGGGTGATGAGTGGAAAACCGCATTTAATACGCCTGAGGGCCATTTTGAGTATTTGGTAATGCCTTTTGGACTCTCCAATGCTCCGTCAGTCTTTCAGTCCTTTATGCACAATATTTTCCGTGAATATCTGGATAAGTTTATGATTGTGTATTTGGATGATATTTTGGTGTTTTCTGATGACTGGGAGTCTCATGTTCTACAGGTCAGGAAGGTGTTTCAGGTTCTGCGGGCCAATTCTCTGTTTGTGAAGGGCTCAAAGTGTCTCTTCGGAGTCCAGAAGATTTCTTTTTTGGGGTACATTTTTTCTCCTTCTACTATTGAGATGGATCCCGTCAAGGTTCAGGCTATTTGTGACTGGACACAACCTACATCTGTTAAGAGCCTTCAGAAGTTCTTGGGGTTTGCTAATTTTTATCGTCGGTTCATTGCTAATTTTTCCAGTATTGTTAAACCTTTGACTGATTTGACTAAAAAGGGTGCTGATGTTGCTGATTGGTCTCCTGCGGCTGTGGAGGCCTTTCAGGAACTTAAGCGACGGTTTTCTTCTGCTCCTGTGTTGTGTCAACCAGATGTTTCACTTCCTTTTCAGGTTGAGGTTGATGCTTCCGAGATTGGAGCGGGGGCGGTTTTGTCACAGAGAAGTTCTAATGGCTCGGTGATGAAGCCATGTGCATTCTTCTCTAGAAAATTCTCGCCCGCCGAGCGCAATTATGATGTGGGTAATCGGGAGCTTTTGGCCATGAAGTGGGCATTTGAGGAGTGGCGTCATTGGCTTGAGGGTGCTAAACATCGTGTGTTGGTCTTGACTGATCACAAGAGTCTCATTTACCTTGAGTCTGCCAGGCGTTTGAATCCTAGACAGGCTCGTTGGTCTTTGTTTTTTTCTCGTTTCAATTTCGTGGTTTCATACCTGCCAGGTTCAAAGAATGTGAAGGCAGATGCTCTTTCCAGGAGTTTTGTGCCTGACTCTCCTGGAGACTCTGGGCCTACTGGTATCCTTAGGGATGGGGTAATATTGTCCGCCGTATCCCCAGACTTGCGACGTGCATTGCAGGAGTTTCAGGTGGATAAACCGGATCGTTGTCCCCCAGAAAGACTGTTTGTCCCGGATGATTGGACCAGTAGAGTCATCTCCGAGGTCCATTCTTCTGTGTTGGCTGGTCATCCTGGAATATTTGGTACTAGAGACTTGGTGGCCAGGTCTTTTTGGTGGCCTTCCTTGTCTAGGGATGTGCGTACCTTTGTGCAGTCTTGTGAAGTGTGTGCTCGAGCTAAGCCTTGCTGTTCTCGGGCCAGTGGGTTGTTGTTATCCTTGCCCATCCCGAAGAGGCCTTGGACGCACATTTCCATGGATTTTATTTCTGATCTCCCGGTTTCACAGAAAATGTCCGTTATCTGGGTTGTGTGTGACCGCTTTTCTAAGATGGTTCATTTGGTGCCCTTGCCTAAGTTGCCCTCCTCCTCTGAGTTGGTCCCTTTATTTTTTCAGAACGTGGTTCGTTTGCATGGGATTCCGGAGAATATCGTTTCTGACAGAGGATCCCAGTTTGTGTCTAGATTTTGGCGGACGTTTTGTGCCAAGATGGGCATTGATTTGTCTTTCTCGTCTGCATTCCATCCTCAGACGAATGGCCTGACGGAGCGAACTAATCAGACCTTGGAAACTTATTTGAGGTGTTTTGTTTCTGCTGATCAAGATGACTGGGTTGCTTTTTTGCCACTGGCCGAATTTGCTCTTAATAATCGGGCTAGTTCTGCCACGTTGGTCTCTCCTTTTTTTTGTAATTCGGGGTTTCATCCTCGTTTTTCCTCTGGTCAGGTGGAGTCTTTGGATTGTCTTGGAGTGGACGTGGTGGTGGACAGGCTACATCAGATTTGGAATCAGGTGGTGGACAATTTGAAGTTATCTCAGGAGAAGACTCAGCAGTTTGCTAATCGCCGTCGCCGCGTGGGTCCCCGACTTCTTGTTGGGGATTTGGTGTGGTTGTCTTCTCGTTTTGTCCCTATGAAGGTCTCTTCTCCTAAGTTCAAGCCTCGGTTCATCGGTCCTTATAGGATCTCGGAGATTCTTAACCCTGTATCTTTTCGTTTGGATCTCCCAGCATCGTTTGCTATTCATAATGTGTTCCATCGGTCGTTGTTGCGGAGGTATGAGGTGCCCGTTGTTCCTTCGGTTGAGCCTCCTGCTCCGGTGCTGGTGGAGGGAGAATTGGAGTATGTTGTTGAGAAGATCTTGGATTCTCGTGTTTCCAGACGCAAACTCCAGTATTTGGTTAAGTGGAAGGGTTATGGTCAGGAGGATAATTCCTGGGTGGTCGCCTCCGATGTTCATGCGACTGATTTGGTCCGCGCCTTCCATAGAGCTCACCCTGATCGCCCTGGGGGTTCTCGTGAGGGTTCGGTGACCCCTCCTCAAGGGGGGGGGTACTGTTGTGGATTCTGTTTGTGGGCTCCCTCTGGTGGTTACTGCTGGTACTGGGTGACTTTGGTGGGTTGCGGCCTTTGGTTTCCACCTGTCCATCAGAGGCTGGGTGTTTCCTATTTTACCTGGCCTTTCTGTCATTCCCTTGCCGGCTATCAATGTATTCAGATGTGCTCTGTTTGTTTCCTGCCTACCTGCTCCCAGATCTTTCAGGATAAGCTAAGTGCTGATTTTCAGTTGTTTGGTTTTTTGTCCAGCTTGCTTATTATGTCTCTATGCTAGCTGGTAGCTCTAGTGGACTGAGGTTCTCCCCATGTGCCATGAGTTGGCACATGGGTTCTTGTAATCTCAGGATGGTTTTTTTGATTAGGGTTTTTTGCTGACCGCTCAGTCCCCTTTTGTATCTTTCTGCTTTCTAGTTTACAGCGGGCCTCAATTTGCTAAAGCTATATATATCATCTCTATGTGTGTGCCTTCCTCTCATTTCACCGTCAATACATGTGAGGGGGCAACTATATCTTTTGGGGTTCATTCCTCTGGAGGCAAGTGAGGTCTTATTTTCTCTGCAGTACTAGTTAGCTCTTAGGCTGGTGCGTGGCGTCTAGAACCAACGTAGGCACGCTCCCTGGCTATCTCTAGTTGCGTTTGTCAGGCGTAGGGCAGCGGTCATCCCAGGTTCCATCACCCTAGAGCTCGTCCGTTATTTATTTGTACTTTGCTTGTCCTGTGCTATCCCTAGCCATTGGGGATTCATGACAGGACGCCTGTAAGACTGGTTGGGGAACCCGGGAAAGGACTTCTTTTTATCCCCAGCTTTTTCGAGGATGTCATCTAATGTGGATCCAAACAGAAATTCGCCCTCGCAAGGTATTGAGCAAAGTTTCGTTTTTGTCTGCAGATCCCCTGGCCAACACTTTAGCCACACGGCACGTCTTGCGGCGTTCGAGAAGGAGGCTGACCTGGCTGCTAATCTGGCTGAATCCACCGATGCGTCAGCCAAAAAGGCTGATGCACCTTTCATCACAGACACCGATTTTTGGATTGTCTCTCTTGCCACTTTCCCCTTTAACTGAGAATCCAGGTGTTCGAGCCATACCATCAGGGCACGGGCCGTGCAGGTGGCCTCAATGGCTGGTTTCAGTCCTCCCCCTGCCGCTTCCCAGGAATTTTTCAAGAAAATCTCAGCTTTCTTGTCCATTGGGTCTTTTAAGGTACCCATGTCCTCGAAAGGCAGGGCAAATTTTTTGGAGGCTTTTGCTATGGCCACATCTAATTTTGGTGCTTTACTCCAGGATAAGCAGGCCGGGTCATCAAAAGGGTATTTTCTTTTGGGAGTCAAGAGAACTTTTTTGTCCGGTTTTTTCTACTCTCTCTTAATTAGAGAGTGAATTTTTTCATTTATTGGGAACGCTCTTCTTTTCTTTTGCTCCAACCCGCTGAACATTATATCCTGCGCCGTTTTTTTTAGGACGTTCATCTACCAGGCCCATTGTTTTCCTGACGGCCTTTACCAAGGTGTCAGTCTCTTCAATAGGGAAGCAACTGTGTCCCCCTTCAGAGGATAGTGATGAGGTGTCGGAGGCTGATGAATCACCAGAGTCGGATATTTCACTTTCCGACTCCTCCGTACTAGGTTCAGGGGATTTATGACTTGTTTTACGTTTTTTCTTTGATGTTTTAATGCCTTTGAGGGCACTCTCCACCTGACTTCTTATTAATGTTTTTAGGTTTGAGGCAAATGTCGGAGACTCTTCCAGAATTGTCTTCTCTATGCAATTACTGCATAACTTCTTCTCCCATGAGGAAGGTAACTCTTCTGGGCATATAGCACATATCCTGTGCTTTAATTTGGTTACACATTTCCTTCCCTAGAAGAAAAAAGTGACCATATATCAAAAGTCCGAACTTTCACGTAGATCACTCACCCTCCTGTGACCAAGAGATACCGTCTCGGGCCTGGGAACAATATCCACTGCTGGGTTCGCCACAGACCGCGTAGTTTTCACAGAAGCTCGGCTGCGTTGTGACCCTGAGCGTCCGCTGCTGCTGTGCTGCTGAGAGGAAGTACCCTTGCGCTGATGCTGTGTGCGCTGCTGCCGCTGTGCTTGTGCTTGCTCAGGGGATAGCTGTATCACCTCCTGCGCATCCTGCTGCTCCTGGTCGCTCATGGTCCTTCACTGTTTAGTGAAGGTAGCTGAGCAGCGAATCCGGGCTGCTCAGCTGTTTAAATTTGCCACCCATATTGCTTCACTTCCGGTTTCTGCGCCGAACCGGAAGTGCTCCCATCGTGCCTGCGCTTTAACTTGCTGAGAGGCGCGCGCGCGCGCCATGCTGGCCATCGGCTCCCGGGGTGTCGGACACGCCGCCGCAGCCGCCGCAGCCGCCGCCACTGCCGCTGTTATCGGTAATTCATTTTTCGGCGGCCGCTGCCGCCGTCCTCAATGCTGCAGCCGCAGCTTTCTTTAGGGCAGGATTCTCCTGCCGGCACCCGCTCTCATTCTCCGGCGATGGTGGCGCCGGCGTTCAGCTGTTCTGTGTCCGGCCTCAGGCTGCGGTACTTGTATGGGGCTCCATGGTTAGGTAGCCGCCGCTGCCCCCATGCGCTGTTTAAACAGCGATGCGGAGGCTATGACGGCGACCGCCATCACCTCCTCCTTCTTCCCCCTCTCTTTTTTTTTTCCTTGGGGGAGACAGGCTCAATCCTCTTCACTGCCCCCCCCCCCTCCTCACTCACCCTCCAGGTCCGTCGACCTCAGCGGTGGTGCTTCAGGGAAGGAAAAAAAAGAAGGGGAGAGAAAAAACCTGCTGAACCCAGCCGTGTCAGGGCGCCCCCTGCCAGGAACCGAACTGGATCAGCCCCTGGATCTTCAGGTACGTGCTGTAGGTTCCCCGTCAGGGACAGGAAACCAACTGATGTGGGAGAGAGGTACGCCCTTTTTCACCTGTAGGTTTCCTGTCCCTGGGGGCAGACCCCTCTCTCCGTGGTGCCATCATGGGGATAGAGAAATATGGATATACTCACCCTCCGACGGCCTCTGGCTCTCAGCGGTGCAACTGGCAGCCTCCGTTCCTAAGAATGCAGTGAGTGTAGGACCTGCGATGACATTGCGGTCTTGTGACTGGTCGCGTAAATATGGATCCCAGGGCCTGAAGGAGAGTTTCCTCTCCTTCAGACCCTGGGAACCATCCAGGATCGATCCCTGCACACGCCGTACCCAGCGTATATGACGACCCCCGACTTTTGAGACGATTTTCAGGGGTTAAAAAGTTGTTTTATACGCCGGAAAATACGGTATTTACGTTCCGATATTTGTGTCCCATTGACTTGCATTGGTATCGGGTATCGGTATCGGCAATATCCGATATTTTTGGGATATCGGCCGATCCAATCCGATACCGATACTTTTGAATATCGGAAGGTATCGCTCAACACTAGAGTTGAGAGACTTTTACTTTTTTGGGGTCGAGTCGGGTTTTGCGAAACCCGACGTTGTCAAAAGTCGAGTCGAGTGAAATCGGCCGATCTTCTTGCAAAGTCGGGGTCGTTGTTCGGCCGAAACACGAAACCCAATGCAAGTCAATGGGAAAGCATAGTCGGCAGTGAGTGGAGGCCAGGAAAACACCTATAGTGCCCATTTTAATGCCAAAAACATCAATTCTTGTTACTTAAGCTTGTCAATCTTAATTTACCTTACAATAATAGGTAGCCATTGAAAATTGGGGGGTCATTTGGCTAAAGTTGTGGGGGGTAGGGCTGGTTCAAGTTTTCAGTGGGCCCAGGAAACGTGGAGTACGTCATGGCGGTGGAGCAGTTAGAGGTAAGTATTGCAATGTTGCAAGTGCTGTGATCCTGAGCAAGCAGGGGGTCCCACTCGTTCGCATTGGCACTGGCATAGGGCCCCTCACAGTACAGCGGTGTGTTTGCACGGCGGGGGCACCTCCCACCGGCAGCGACACTTTTGTGTACTATGAGGGGCCCTGTGCCAGTGACGTCGCCAACGAGTGTGCCCCCCCACCTGATGAAGGAACCTGCACTTTCACCTGCACCTTCCTCTTTGTCCCCGTGTAAGGTGGTATAGTATGCGGGAAGAGGAACCTGACTTTCAGCAGGGTCAGATTCTGGCTGTGTAGAGTGCAATGGGAATGTAGTGGTCTGGGTCAATGTACCAGCGGGCTAATCTAGCAGTGGCTGGGCAATGGGCAGGATGAGGAGGAAACAGAGATCTAGGCCCAAATAATAGAGTGGCCTAAATGCAGTTCAAAATTGGTAACAGGACTAACCAGGTGGCATTGCTTTGTTCAGTGGAGGACCACTGTAATGAGAGGCTGACAGAGTGAGCAGGGCCAAATAAGTAACTAGGCTAAATGCAGTTCTAAATTGCTAACAGTAGGAAACAGGCGGCACTGCTTTGCTCAGTGGAGGAGAACACCAAGGAGCGGCAGACCCCGTTACTAGGCCCCAACCCAAGTAGTATGGCAACTGTAGTGTTACATTTAAAATTACTTAATGAGAGCCGGAAGATTGAAGCTCAGACAAGGAAACCCGGAGGAGAACACCAAGGAGGAGGAGAACACCAAGGAGCGGCAGACCCCGTTACTAGGCCCCAACCCAAGTAGTATGGCAACTGTAGTGTTACATTTAAAAATACTTAATGAGAGCCGGAAGATTGAAGCTCAGACAAGGAAACCCGGAGGAGAACACCAAGGAGGAGGAGAACACAAGGGAGCGGCAGACCCCGTTACTAGGCCCCAACCCAAGTAGTATGGCAACTGTAGTGTTACATTTAAAAATACTTAATGAGAGCTGGAAGATTAAAGCTCAGACAAGGAAACCCGGAGGAAAACACCAAGGAGGAGAAGAACACGAAGGAGTGGCAGACCCCGATACTAGGCCCCAACTCAAGTAGTATGGCAAATGTAGTGTTACATTTAAAAATACTTAATGAGAGCCGGAAGATTGAAGCTCAGACAAGGAAACCCGGAGGAGAACACCAAGGAGGAGGAGAACACCAAGGAGCGGCAGACCCCGTTACTAGGCCCCAACCCAAGTAGTATGGCAACTGTAGTGTTACATTTAAAAATACTTAATGAGAGCCGGAAGATTGAAGCTCAGACAAGGAAACCCGGAGGAGAACACCAAGGAGGAGGAAAACACCAAGGAGCGGCAGACCCCGTTACTAGGCCCCAACCCAAGTAGTATGGCAACTGTAGTGTTACATTTAAAAATACTTAATGAGAGCCGGAAGATTAAAGCTCAGACAAAGAAACCTGGAGGAAAACACCAAGGAGGAGGAGAACACGAAGGAGCGGCAGACCCCGTTACTAGGCCCCAACTCAAGTAGTATGGCAAATGTAGTGTTACATTTAAAAATACTTAATGACAGCCGGAAGATTGAAGCTCAGACAAGGAAACCCGGAGGAGAACACCAAGGAGGAGGAGAACACCAAGGAGCGGCAGACCCCGTTACTAGGCCCCAACCCAAGTAGTATGGCAACTGTAGTGTTACATTTAAAAATACTTAATGAGAGCCGGAAGATTGAAGCTCAGACAAGGAAACCCGGAGGAGAACACCAAGGAGGAGGAGAACACCAAGGAGCGGCAGACCCCGTTACTAGGCCCCAACCCAAGTAGTATGGCAACTGTAGTGTTACATTTAAAAATACTTAATGAGAGCCGGAAGATGGAAGCTCAGACAAGGAAACCCGGAGGAGAACACCAAGGAGGAGGAGAACACCAAGGAGCGGCAGACACCGTTACTAGGCCCCAACCCAAGTAGTATGGCAACTGTAGTGTTAAATTTAAAAAATAGTTAATGAGAGCCGGAAGATTGAAGCTCAGCTTTTTCAGTGGAGGACAGCGTAATTTAGTGGCGCAGACAGACAAAGGTAGTATCGTATGTGTTAACTAAAAAAGTTGGCTCTATGCAGTTTTAAATTTGGCAACAGGAATACACAGGCAGCATTGGTGTGGTCAGTGGAGGACAATTGGAAGGAGGGACCGCAGACAGACTTCCTAGGCCTAAAATAATAAATTAGGCTCTATGCAGCTTAAATTTGGCAACAGGAATACACAGGCAGCATTGGTGTGGTCAGCGGAGGACAATTAGAAGGAAGGACCGCAGACAGACTTCCTATGCCTAAAATAATAAATTAGGCTCTATGCAGCTTAAATTTGGCAACAGGAATACACAGGCAGCATTGGTGTGGTCAGCGGAGGACAATTGGAAGGAGGGACCGCAGACAGACTTCCTAGGCCTAAAATAATAAATTAGGCTCTATGCAGCTTAAATTTGGCAACAGGAATACACAGGCAGCATTGGTGTGGTCAGCGGAGGACAATTGGAAGGAGGGACCGCAGACAGACTTCCTAGGCCTAAAAAAATAAATTAGGCTCTCTGCAGCTTAAATTTGGCAACAGGCATACACAGGCAGCATTGTTGTGGTCAGCGGAGGACAATTGGAAGGAAGGACCGCAGACAGACTTCCTAGGCCTAAAATAATAAATTAGGCTCTATGCAGCTTAAATTTGGCTAAAAGCACAAAAAGAGGATTCAGAGATCCTCCAAAAATGAGAAAAAACAGCAAAACATGGCAGAGATGCTTACCTGCCTAGGCCTCCAAACAAATGCACTATCAGGATGCAGTGGACCCATGTGGTGGAAAAAACACAGGTGCAGCATAACCGATGAGGCAGCCACTCACAACCTACCAAACTAATGGAGGGGGTGGCTGCTTGGCACATTGCTGCACAAAAAAGACTTTTAGCTATTTTAGAGTTAGGACTCATGAGCGTGGGGACCCTTGACGTGGGTCATGAGCTTCTTTATTTTGGCCAAAATATCAACTAATACCTCACATAAAAAAAAAAAAAAATTATGTGTTTTTTGCACTTTTTTCCGGGGTGCAGTTGGGCCCATTTTTCTCTTGTAAACTGTGGTGTCTGTTCACATGGGGTGCATTTGGATAGCGCTGGGCAGGCCCGCCTGATCTAATAGAAGGGTGTCACTACTAGGCCTGCCTGGATGCTGTGCATCTCCATTGTGTGAACAGCGCCACATACAAGTCTTTTTTGTGCAGCAATGTGCCAAGCAGCCACCCCCTCCATTAGTTTGGTAGGTTGTGAGTGGCTGCCTCATCGGTTATGCTGCACCTGTGTTTTATCCACCACATGGGTCCACTGCATCCTGATAGTGCATTTGTTTGGAGGCCTAGGCAGGTAAGCATCTCTGCCATGTTTTGCAGCTTAAATTTGGCAACAGGAATACACAGGCAGCATTGGTGTGGTAAGCGGAGGACAATTGGAAGGAGGGACCGCAGACAGACTTCCTAGGCCTAAAATAATAAATTAGGCTCTATGCAGCTTAAATTTGGCAACAGGAATACACAGGCAGCATTGGTGTGGTCAGCGGAGGACAATTGGAAGGAGGGACCGCAGACAGACTTCCTAGGCCTAAAATAATAAATTAGGCTCTATGCAGCTTAAATTTGGAAACTGGAATACACAGGCAGCATTGGTGTGGTCAGCGGAGGACAATTGGAAGGAGGGACCGCAGACAGACTTCCTAGGCCTAAAATAATAAATTAGGCTCTATGCAGCTTAAATTTGGCAACAGGAATACACAGGCAGCATTGGTGTGGTCAGCGGAGGACAATTGGAAGGAGGGACCGCAGACAGACTTCCTAGGCCTAAAATAATAAATTAGGCTCTATGCAGCTTAAATTTGGCAACAGGAATACACAGGCAGCATTGGTGTGGTCAGTGGAGGACAATTGGAAGGAGTGTCTGACACAGTAAGTACTCCGATTCCCAAAACCTAAAGTGATGTTAATGTATCCAAAACAAAAATAACCCCCCCCCCCAGAAAAAAAAAGGGTGGCATACTTAGGTACAGGGGTGTGCTCCTATGCTGACTTTCAGACATTGTAATTTGGCGCAAAGTATTTACTGGTGCAAATGTAGGACAGGGTCCCTGACTATTTTAACTAGCATCATACATGTCAACAAACTGTTATTGTCTGTGCCAGGCATGGAAGTATTTCAGCGCCTATACTAAACAGTGGTGGAGCAGCGACAGATAATTTAGCAAGTGGTAGAGCACTGTTTGACCTTGGGGGGGACACTCTCTCCTGGCCGGCGGTACAAGCCCAGGGCCCCTCATGTTACAACGGTGTGTCTGACATTGGGTGCGCGCCACCACCGCCAGAGACACTTCATTGTACTATGAGGGACCCAGTGCCAGTCCCGTCGACCAAAAGTGGGCACACGCACCTCTTCAGACAAACGGCACTCTGACGGGTGCTTGCGACAAGTGATGAGACCACGACCCCGTGGGGGGAGTTAGTGCATTTAGGGAGGTGAAAACATGTCATATTCTGGACAAACAGCAGCTGCAAATTAAGAGATTGGAACAGTCAGTAACACCAGTCCCAAAGCAAGACCTTTTTACAGGAAAGCTAGGTGTCAGTCGGAAAAGGTGGGGCAAAATAATTTGAATTCCATGAGTGGTTCATTTTTATGAAGGTTAGCTCATCAACATTTTGGGTAGCCAGACGAGTCCTTTTTTCGGTCAGTATTGAACCAGCAGCACTGAATACTCTTTCTGATAGCACGCTAGCTGCTGGGCAAGCAAGCTCCTGCAATGCATATTCAGCCAATTCAGGCCAGGTGTCTATTTTGGATGCCCAGTAATCAAAGGGGAATGACGGTTGAGGGAGCACATCGGTAATGGAGGAAAAATAGTTAGTAACCATACTGGACAAATGTCTCCTGTCACTTTGAATGGATGCTGCTGTACCTGTCGTGTCTGCGGTCATTGCGAAATCACTCCACAACCTTGTCAGAAAACCCCTCTGTCCTACGCCACTTCTGATCTGTGCACCTCTAACACCTCTGCCCTGGTGCCTCCTGCGGCTCATGTGAGAACCATCACCGGCGCTGTGTGCTGGGAATGCCTGCATCAAACGGTCTACAAGAGTAGCTTGTTTGGTTGCCAATATCTGTTCGAGGTTCTCATGTGGCATGATATTTTGCAATTTGCCTTTATAGCGAGGATCAAGGAGGCAGGCCAACCAGTAATCGTCATCTGTCATCATTTTTAAAATGCATGGGTCCCTTTTGAGGATACGCAAGGCATAATCCGCCATGTAGGCCAATGTTCCAGTTGTCAAGTCGGAGCTTATGCTGGGTTGAGGAGCACTTTCTGGCAAATCCACTTCACTTGTCTCCCTCAAAAACCCAGAACCCGGCCTTGCACCGCCAGCAGTTTCTATTGCCCCCTGAGAAGCTTCCTCATCCAACAAATAGTCATCCCCATCATCCTCCTCATCCTCCTCCTCTTCGCCCGCCACCTCGTCCTGTAGACTTCCCTGAGCAGACAATGGCTGACTGTCATCAAGGTTTCCCTCGTCCTTGGCTGCAGACGCCTGTCCCTTTATGTGCGTCAAACTTTGCATCAGCAGATGCATTAGGGGGATGCTCATGCTTCTTATGGCGTTACCTGCACTAACCAGCCGTGTGCATTCCTCAAAACACTGAAGGACTTGACACAGGTCTTGGAGCTTCGACCACTGCACAGCTGACAACTCTATGTCTGCCATCCAACTGCCTGCCCGTGTATGTGTATCCTCCCACAAATACATAACAGCACGCCTCTGTTCGCACAGTCTTTGAAGCATGTGCAGTGTGGAGTTCCAACTTGTTGCAACGTCGATGATTAGGTGATGCTGTGGAAGGTTCAAAGCCCGCTGATGGTTATGCATACGGCTGGAGTGTACAGGCGAACGGCGGATGTGAGAGCAAAGTCTGCGCACTTTCAGCAGCAGGTCGGGTAACCCCGGATAACTTTTCAGGAAGCACTGCTCCACCAGGTTTAAGGTGTGAGCCAGGCAAGGAATGTGTTTCAGTTGTGAAAGGGCTATGGCAGCCATAAAATTCCTTCCGTTGTCACTGACTACCTTGCCTGCCTCAAGATGTACAGTGCCCAGCCATGACTGAGTTTCTTGCTGCAAGAACTCGGACAGAACTTCCGCGGTGTGTCTGTTGTCGCCCAAACACTTCATTGCCAAAACAGCCTGCTGACGCTTGCCACAAGCTGTTCCATAATTGGACACCTTGTGTGCAACAGTGGCAGCTGCGGATGGAGTGGTGGTGCGACTGAGGTCTGTGGACGAGCTCTCGCTTCTGCTGGAGGACGAGGAGGAGGAGGGGGGACGAATGCCTACAGCCAACTGTTTCCTACACCGTGGGCTAGGCAGAACTGTCCCAATATTACTGTCCCCTCTGGACCCTGCATCTACCACATTAACCCAGTGTGCCGTAATGGAGACGTAACGCCCCTGGCCATGCCTACTGGTCCATGCATCTGTTGTCAGGTGCACCTTTCTACTCACAGATTGCCTGAGCGCATGGACAATGTGTTCTTTTACATGCTGGTGGAGGGCTGGGATGGCTTTTCTAGAAAAGAAGTGTCGACTGGGTAGCTCGTAGCGTGGTACAGCGTAGTCCATCAGGGCTTTGAAAGCTTCGGTTTCAACTAACCGGTAGGGCATCATCTCTAACGAGATTAGTCTAGCAATGTGGGCGTTCAAACCCTGTGTACGCGGATGGGAGGATGAGTACTTCCTTTTCCTAACGAGAGTCTCATGTAGGGTGAGCTGGACTTGAGAGCTGCATACGGTGGAACTAGCGGGGGTGCCGGTGGACATGGGTGACTGAGAGAGGGTTGGTGACGGTATTCTTGATGGTGCCCTACATACAGTTTTTCCGACCACGAACCTGGTGATTCCCTGACTGGTTTGGCCTTGCGACGAAACCGCCACAATACCTGCAGGTGGTGTGGTAAACGGTGGGCTTACAGGGAGGGAAGGGATGTCGCCTTGCTTATTAGCTTCATTGCGAGAGGGTGCTACAACATTAAGGGACGTTTGGTAGTGTGTCCAGGCTTGCAATTGCATGGTGGTTAACCCCTTCCCGACCTGTGACACAGCGTATGCGTCATGAAAGTCGGTGCCAATCCGACCTGTGACGCATATGCTGTGTCACAGAATGATCGCATCCCTGCAGATCGTGTGAAAGGGTTAACTCCAATTTCACCCGACCTGCAGGGACAGGGGGAGTGGTACTTCAGCCCAGGGGGGGTGGCTTCACCCCCCCATGGCTACGATCGCTCTGATTGGCTGTTGAAAGTGCAACAGCCAATCAGAGCAATTTGTAATATTTCACCTAAAAAACTGGTGAAATATTGCAATCCAGCCATGGCCGATGCTGCAATATCATCGGCCATGGCTGGAAATACTGGTCTGCCCCCCCCCACCGCCCCCGATCTACTCCCCAGTCCTCCGTTCGGTGGTCCGGTCCGCTCCCCCGTCCTCCTGTCTGCTCCCTGTTATGATCCCAATGGCAGGGGACCTCAGAGATTACAGCAAAGTCTGCAAAACATAAATACCAGCTCATAGGGAAGTGGTAACTAGGCTGACCATATACCTGATCCTAGCACAAAACACTAACAGCAGCCGGGGAACGTGCCTAAGTTGATCCTAGACGTCTCGCGCCAGCCGGAGAACTAACTAACCCTATCAGGGAAAATAAGACCTCTCTTGCCTCCAGAGAAAAGACCCCAAAGTAATAAAAGCCCCCAACAAATAATAACGGTGAGGTAAGAAGAAAAGACAAACGTAAGAATGAACTAGATTTAGCAAAGAGAGGCCCACTGACTAATAGCAGAATATAGTAAGAAGACTTATATGGTCAGCAAAAAACCCTGCAAAATATCCACGCTGAATATCCAAGAACCCCCAAACCGACTGACGGCGTGGGGGGAGAATATCAGCCCCCTAGAGCTTCCAGCGATAACAGGAATCACATTTTGTACAAGCTGGACAAAAAAAAAAATGAACAATGCAAATGATCAAAAGTACGAAAGCAGGACTTAGCTTATCTTGCAAAGAACCAGGACCTGCAGACAGGAGCAAACAGAAGTGAACTGATTACAACGATGCCAGGCACTGGACTGAGAATCCAGGAAGTTTAAATAGCAACACCCCAGGCCTAACGAAGCAGGTGAGTACCAACCTGGGAAAGGACAATCCAAGTGCCAAACCAATAGTGACCACAAGAGGGAGCCAAGAAATATAGTTCACAACAGTACCCCCCCTTTAAGGAGGGGTCACCGAACCCTCACCAAGACCACCAGGGCGATCAGGATGAGCAGCGTGGAAGGCACGAACCAAATCGGCCGCATGAACATCCGAAGCGACCACCCAGGAATTATCCTCCTGACCATAGCCCTTCCATTTGACCAAATACTGAAGCCTCCATCTAGAGAGACGAGAATCCAAGATCTTCTCCACCACGTACTCCAACTCGCCCTCAACCAACACCGGAGCAGGAGGCTCAACCGCAGGAACCACAGGCACAACGTACCGCCGCAACAAAGACCTATGGAACACGTTGTGAATGGCAAACGACACAGGAAGATCCAAACGAAAAGAAACCGGGTTAAGAACTTCCAAAATTTTATAAGGGCCAATAAAGCGAGGCTTAAACTTAGGAGAGGAAACCTTCAGAGGGACATACCGAGAAGACAACCAAACCAATTCCCCAACACGAAGTCGGGGGCCCACACCGCGGCGGCGGTTGGCAAAACGCTGAGCCTTCTCCTGTGACAACTTCAAGTTGTCCACCACATGATTCCAAATCCGCTGCAACCTATCCACCACAGAATCCACCCCAGGACAGTCAGAAGACTCAACATGACCCGAGGAGAAACGAGGATGAAAACCAGAGTTGCAGAAGAATGGCGAAACCAAGGTAGCAGAACTAGCCCGATTATTAAGGGCAAACTCAGCCAATGGCAAGAAGGTCACCCAATCATCCTGGTCCGCAGAAACAAAACATCTCAAATAAGCCTCCAGTGTCTGATTAGTTCGCTCCGTTTGACCATTAGTCTGAGGATGGAAGGCAGATGAAAACGACAAATCAATGCCCATTTTAGCACAAAAAGAACGCCAGAATCTGGACACAAACTGGGATCCTCTGTCGGACACGATATTCTCCGGAATGCCGTGCAAACGAACCACACTCTGAAAAAACAAAGGAACCAGATCGGAAGAGGAAGGCAACTTAGGCAAGGGTACCAAATGGACCATCTTGGAAAAACGATCACACCACCCAGATGACAGACATTCCTTGAGACACCGGAAGATCAGAAATGAAATCCATGGAAATGTGTGTCCAAGGCCTCTTCGGGACGGGCAAGGGCAAAAGCAACCCGCTAGCATGAGAACAACAAGGCTTAGCCCGAGCACAAGTCCCACAGGACTGCACAAATGACCACACATCCCGTGACAAGGAAGGCCACCAAAAGGACCTAGCCACCAAATCTCGGGTACCAAAAATTCCCGGATGCCCTGCCAACACCGAGGAATGAACCTCGGAAATGACTCTACTGGTCCATTTATCAGGAACAAACAGTCTGTCGGGTGGACACGAGTCAGGTCTACCAGCCTGAAATCTCTGCAACACGCGTCGCAAATCCGGAGATATGGCCGACACGATTACTCCCTCTTTAAGAATACCAGCTGGCTCCGAGACTCCAGGAGAGTCAGGCACAAAGCTCCTAGAGAGAGCATCAGCCCTAACATTCTTCGAACCAGGCAGGTATGAGACCACAAAGTCAAAACGAGAGAAAAACAATGACCAACGAGCCTGTCTAGGATTCAGGCGCTTAGCAGACTCGAGATACATCAGATTTTTGTGATCAGTCAAGACCACCACACGATGCTTAGCACCCTCGAGCCAATGACGCCACTCCTCAAATGCCCACTTCATGGCCAACAACTCCAGATTACCAACATCATAGTTCCGCTCAGCAGGTGAAAACTTCCTAGAGAAAAAGGCACATGGTCTCATCACAGAACAACCAGAGCCTCTCTGCGACAAAACAGCCCCAGCACCGATCTCAGAAGCATCCACTTCAACCTGAAAGGGAAGTGAGACATCAGGCTGGCACAAAACAGGCGCCGAAGTAAACCGGCGCTTCAGCTCCTGGAAGGCCTCCACGGCTGCAGGAGCCCAATTAGCCACATCAGAAGCTTTCTTGGTCATATCCGTCAAAGGTTTAACAACGCTAGAAAAATAAGCGATAAAGCGACGGTAGAAATTAGCAAACCCCAAGAACTTCTGAAGACTCTTAACAGACGTGGGCTGAGTCCAATCATGAATAGCTCGGACCTTGACTGGGTCCATCTCCACAGCAGAAGGGGAGAAAATAAAACCCAAAAAGGAAACCTTCTGCACTCCAAAGAGACACTTTGAGCCCTTCACAAACAAAGCGTTATCACGCAAAACCTGAAACACCATCCTGACCTGCTTTACCTGAGAATCCCAATCATCCGAGAAAACTAGAATATCATCCAGATACACAATCAAAAATTTATCCAGATACTTCCGGAAGATATCATGCATAAAGGACTGAAACACTGAAGGGGCATTAGAGAGCCCAAAGGGCATCACCAAGTATTCAAAATGACCTTCGGGCGTATTGAATGCAGTTTTCCATTCATCTCCCTGCCTAATGCGCACAAGGTTGTACGCACCACGAAGATCTATCTTGGTGAACCACTTGGCACCCTTAATCCGAGCAAACAAGTCTGACAATAGTGGCAAAGGATACTGAAACTTAACAGTGATTTTATTCAGAAGCCGATAGTCTATACAAGGTCTCAAAGACCCGTCTTTCTTGGCCACAAAAAAGAATCCCGCACCGAGGGGGGAAGAGGATGGACGAATATGCCCCTTCTCCAAAGACTCCTTGACATAAGAACGCATCGCGGCATGCTCAGGTACAGACAAATTAAATAATCGTCCCTTAGGAAATTTACTGCCAGGAATCAAATCTATAGCGCAGTCACAGTCCCTATGAGGAGGAAGAGCACTGGACCTGGACTCACTGAATACATCCTGATAGTCACACAAATACTCAGGAACTTCTGAAGGAGTAGAAGTAGCAATAGACACCGGCAGAGAATCACAATGAATTCCCTGACAACCCCAACTTGAGACAGACATAGCCTTCCAATCCAAAACAGGATTATGGGTCTGTAATCATGGCAGACCTAAAACGACCAAATCATTCATTTTATGCAGAACAAGAAAACGAATCACCTCCCGATGTTCAGGAGTCATGCACATGGTCACTTGTGTCCAATACTGCGGTTTATTTTCCGCCAGTGGCGTAGCATCAATTCCTCTGAGAGGAATCGGAACCTTTACAGGCTCCAGGACAAAACCGCAGCGTTTGGCAAACGACAAGTCCATAAGACTCAGGGCAGCACCTGAATCCACAAATGCCATAACAGGGTAGGAAGACAATGAACAAATCAAAGTCACAGACAAAATAAATTTAGGCTGCAAATTACCAATGGTGACAGGACTGACAACCTTGGTTAGGCGTCTAGAGCATGCTGATATAACATGTGTAGAATCACCACAGTAAAAACACAGCCCATTCTGACGTCTATGATTTTGTCGTTCGGTTCTAGTCAGGATTCTATCACATTGCATTGAGACAGGTGTCTGTTCAAACAACACCGCCAGAGGTTTAGCGGATTTGCGCTGCCGCAGACGCCGATCAATCTGAATAGCCAGCGCCATAGAATCATTCAGACTTGTAGGAATTGTAAAACCCACCATCACATTCTTAATGGCTTCAGAAAGGCCATTTCTGAAATTTGCGGCCAGAGCACATTCATTCCATCGAGTAAGCACGGACCATTTCCGAAATTTTTGGCAGTACACCTCAGCTTCATCCTGGCCCTGAGAGATGGCCAGTAGAGCTTTTTCTGCCTGAATTTCAAGATTAGGCTCCTCATAAAGCAATCCGAGCGCCAGAAAAAACGCATCAACATCCGCCAATGCAGGATCTCCTGGCGCTAACGAGAAAGCCCAATCCTGAGGGTTGCCACGCAAGAAGGAGATAACAATTTTAACTTGCTGAGCTGAATCTCCAGACGAACGAGGTTTCAAAGATAGAAACAATTTACAATTATTCCTAAAATTCCTAAACTTAAATCGATCTCCAGAGAACAGCTCAGGAATAGGTATCTTAGGCTCTGACATAGGACTGCTAACAACAAAATCCTGAATGCCCTGCACACGTGCAGCAAGCTGATCCACACTAGTAATCAAGGTCTGAACATTCATGTCTGCAGCAAAGCTTCAAGCCACTCAGAGATAAAGGGGAGGAAGAAAAAAAAAGTCAAATAAAAAAAAAAAAACCTCAGAACTTCTTTTCTTTTAATCCCACTTCAGCAATGCATTAACTATTTACTGGCCTGGCATACTGTTATGATCCCAATGGCAGGGGACCTCAGAGATTACAGCAAAGTCTGCAAAACATAAATACCAGCTCATAGGGAAGTGGTAACTAGGCTGACCATATACCTGATCCTAGCACAAAACACTAACAGCAGCTGGGGAACGTGCCTACGTTGATCCTAGACGTCTCGCGCCAGCCGGAGAACTAACTAACCCTATCAGGGAAAATAAGACCTCTCTTGCCTCCAGAGAAAAGACCCCAAAGTAATACAAGCCCCCAACAAATAATAACGGTGAGGTAAGAAGAAAAGACAAACGTAAGAATGAACTAGATTTAGCAAAGAGAGGCCCACTGACTAATAGCAGAATATAGTAAGAAGACTTATATGGTCAGCAAAAAACCCTGCAAAATATCCACGCTGAATATCCAAGAACCCCCAAACCGACTGATGGCGTGGGGGGAGAATATCAGCCCCCTAGAGCTTCCAGCGATAACAGGAATCACATTTTGTACAAGCTGGACAAAAAAAAATATGAACAATGCAAATGATCAAAAGTACGAAAGCAGGACTTAGCTTATCTTACAAAGAACCAGGACCTGCAGACAGGAGCAAACAGAAGTGAACTGATTACAACGATGCCAGGCACTGGACTGAGAATCCAGGAAGTTTAAATAGCAACACCCCAGGCCTAACGAAGCAGGTGAGTACCAACCTGGGAAAGGACAATCCAAGTGCCAAACCACTAGTGACCACAAGAGGGAGCCAAGAAGTATAGTTCACAACAGCTCCCCCCATTCTGCGATCCACCCCCCCGTCCTCCGATCCACCCCCCGTGCCCCGATCTCCCCCCCTTCATACTTACCGAGCTTCCCGGTGTCCATCCGTCTTCTCTTTGGGTGCCGCCATCTTCCAAAATGGCGGGCGCATGCGCAGTTCGATGTACATTTTGAGCACTGTGATAAAACCTATCACAGTGATCAAAGTAAAAAAAATAGTAAATGAACCCCCCCCCTTTATCACCCCCATAGGTAGGGACAACAATAAAATAAAGAAAATATATATTTTTTATTTTTTCCCCCACTAAAGTTAGAACTAGGGTTAGGGTTAGGGTTAGAACTAGGGTTAGGGTTAGGGTTAGAACTAGGGTTAGGGTTAGAACTAGGGTTAGGGTTAGGGTTAGAACTAGGGTTAGGGTATGTGCACACATATTCTGGTCCTCTGCGGATTTTTCCGCAGCAGATTTGTTAAATCCGCAGTGCAAAACCATTGCGGATTTATCGCGGAGTCACCGTGGTTTTTCTCCGGATTTCACTGCGGTTTTCTATTGGAGCAGGTGTAAAACCGCTGCGGAATCCGCAGAAAGAAGTGAAATGCTCCAGAATGTAAACCGCTGCGTTTCCGCGCATTTTTTCCCGCAGCATGGGCACAGCGTTTTTTGTTTCCCATAGGTTTACATTGAACTATAAACTCATGGGAAACTGCAGCACACCCGCAGCTGCAGAAACACTGCAGATCCGCAGCGTTTTCCGCAGCTTGTGCACATAGCCTTAGAATTAGGCTATGTGCACACGGTGCAGATTTGGCTGCGTATCCGCAGTGGATTGGCCGCTGTGGATTCGTAGCAGTGTTCCATCAGGTTTACAGTTCCATGTAAACCTATGGAAAACCAAATCCGCTGTGCCCATGGTGCGGAAAATACAGCACGGGAACGCTGCGTTGTATTTTCTGCAGCATGTCAATTCTTTGTGCGGATTACGCAGCGTTTTACACCTGTTCCTCAATAGGAATCCGCAGGTGAAATCCGCACAAAAAACACTTGAAATCCGCAGTAAATCCGCAGGTAACCTTTTACCTGCGGATTTTTCAAAAATGGTGCGGAAAAATCTCACACGAATCCGCAACGTGGGCACATAGCCTTAGGGTTAGGGTTGGAATTAGAGTTAGGGTTGGAATTAGGGCTAGGGTTGGAAATAGGGTTAAGATTAGGCTTGTGGTTAGGGTTATGGTTATGGGTGTGTTGGGGTTAGGGTTGTGGTTAGGGTTAGGATTAGGGACTAGTGTTAGGGGTGTGTTGGGGTTAGGGTTGTGGTTAGGGGTGTGTTTGGGTTAGGGTTGTGGTTAGGGTTATGGCTAGAGTTGGGATTAGGGTTAGGGGTGTGTTGGGGTTAGTGTTGGAGTTAGAATTGAGGGGTTTCCACTGTTTAGGCACATCAGGGGTCTCCAAACGCAACATGGCGCCACCATTGATTCCAGCCAATCTTGCGCTCAAAAAGTCAAATGGTGCTCCCTCCTTTCCAAGCCCCGACGTGCGCCCAAACAGTGGTTTACCCCCACATATGGGGTACCATCATACTCGGGACAAACTGGGCAACAATTATTGGGGTCCAATTTCTCCTGTTACCCTTGTGAAAATAAAAAATTGCTTGCTAAAACATCATATTTGAGGAAAGAAAAATTATTTTATATTTTCACGGCTCTGCGTTGTAAACTTCTGTGAAGCACTTGGGGGTTCAAAGTGCTCACCACATATCTATATAAGTTCCTTTGGGGGTCTAGTTTCCAAAATAGGGTCACTTGTGGGGGTTTCTACTGTTTAGGTACATCAGGGGCTCTGCAAACATAACATGATGCCCGCAGACCATTCCATCAACGTCTGCATTCCAAAACGTCACTACTTCCCTTCCGAGCCCCGACGTGTGCCAAAACAGTGGTTTCCCCCCACATGTGGGGTACCAGCGTACTCAGGACAAACTGGACAACAACTTTTGGGGTCCAATTTCTCCTTTTAATCTTGTGAAAATGAAAAATTGCTTGCTAAAACATCATTTTTGAGGAAAGAAAAATGATTTTTTATTTTCACAGCTCTGCGTTGTAAACTTCTGTGAAGCACTTGGGGGTTCAAAGTGCTCAACACATATCTAGATAAGTTCCTTTGGGGGTCTAGTTTCCAAAATAGGGTCACTTGTGGGGGGTTTCTACTGTTTAGGTACATCAGGGGCTCTGAAAATACAACGTGATGCCTGCAGACCATTCCATCAAAGTCTGCATTTCAAAATGTCACTACTTCCCTTCCGAGCCCCAATGTGTGCCAAAACAGTGGTTTACCCCCACATATGGAGTACCAGCATACTCGGGACAAACTGGGCGACAACCATTGGTGTCCAATTTCTTCTTTTACCCTTGTGAAAATAAAAAGTTGCTTGCTAAAACATCATTTTTGAGGAAAGAAAAATGATTTTTTATTTTCACGACTCTGCGTTGTAAACTTCTGTGAAGCACTTGGGGGTTCAAAGTGCTCACCACATATCTAGATAAGTTCCTTGGGGGGTCTAGTTTCCAAAATGGGGTCACTTGTGGGGGTTTCTACTGTTTAGGCACATCAGGGGCTCTGCAAACAACATGATGCCCGCAGACCATTCCATCAAAGTCTGCATTCCAAAACGTCACTACTTCCCTTCCGAGCCCCGACGTGTGCCAAAACAGTGGTTCCCCCCCAAATATGGGGTATCGGCGTACTCAGGACAAACTGGACAACAACTTTTGGGGTCCAATTTCTCCTGTTACTCTTGTGAAAATAAAAAATTGCGGGCTAAAAAACAATTTTTGAGGAAAGAAAAAAGATTTTTTATTTTCACGGCTCTGCCTTATAAACTTATGTGAAGCACTTGGGGGTTTAAAGTGGTCACCACACATCAAGATTAGTTCCATGGGAGATCTAGTTTCCAAAATGGGGTCACATGTGGGGGAGCTCCAATGTTTAGGCACACATGGGCTCTCCAAACACGACATGGTGTCCGCTAACAATTGGAGCTAATTTTTCATTCAAAAAGTCAAATGGCGCTCCTTCCCTTCTGAGCCCTGCCGTGTGCCCAAACAGTGGTTTACCCCAACATGTGAGGTATCAGTGTACTCAGGAGAAATTTCCCAATAAATTTTAGGATTCAATTTATCCTGCTGCCCATGTGGAAATGAACAAATTGAGGCTAAAATAAATTTTTTGTGAAAAAAAAGTACTATTTAATTTTTACGGATCAATTTGTGAAGCACCTTGGGGTTCAAAGTGCTCACTATGCATCTAGATAAGTTCCTTGGGGGGTCTAGTTTCCAAAATGGGGTCACATGTGGGGGAGCTCCAATGTTTAGGCACACAGGGGCTTTCCAAACGCGACATGGTGTCCACTAAAGATTGGAGCTAATTTTTAATTCAAAAAGTCAAATGGCGCTCCTTCCCTTCCGAGCCCTGCCGTGTGCCCAAACAGTGGTTTACCCCCACATGTGAGGTATCAGTGTACTCAGGAGAAATTTCCCAATAAATATTAGGATCCATTTCATCCTGTTGCCCATGTGGAAATGAACAAATTGAGGCTAAAATAATTTTTTTGTGAAAAAAAGTACTTTTTCATTTTTACGGATCAATTTGTGAAGCACTTAGGGGTTCAAAGTGCTCACTATGCATCTAGATAAGTTCCTTGGGGGGTCTAGTTTCCAAAATGGGGTCACTTGTGGGGGAGCTCAAATATTTAGGCACACAGGAGCTCTCCAAACGCAACATGGTGTCCGCTAAAGATTGGAGCCAATTTTTAATTGAAAAAGTCAAATGGCGCTCTTTCCCTTCCGAGCCCTGTCGTGTGCCCAAACAGTGATTCCCCCCACATGTGGGGTATCGGCGTACTCAGGACAAATTGTACAATAACTTTTGGGGTCCAGTTTCTCTTTTTACCCTTGGGAAAATAAAAAAATTGTTGCTAAAACATCATTTTTGTAACTAAAAAGTTAAATGTTCATTTTTTCCTTCCATGTTGCTTCTGCTGCTCTGAAGCACCTGAAGGGTTAATAAACTTCTTGATTGTGGTTTTGAGTACCTTGAGGGGTGCAGTTTTTAGAATGGTGTCACTTTTGGGTATTTTCAGCCATATAGACCCCTCAAACTGACTTCAAATGTGAGGTGGTCCCTAAAAAAAATGGTTTTGTAAATTTTGTTGTAAAAATGAGAAATCGCTGGTCAAATCTTAACCCTTATAACTTCCTAGCAAAAAAAAAATTTGTTTCCAAAATTGTGCTGATGTAAAGTAGACATGTGGGTAATGTTATTTATTAACTGTTTTGTGTCACATAACTCTCTCTTTTAACAGAATAAAAATTCAAAATTTGAAAATTGCGAAATTTTCTAAATTTTCGTCAAATTTCCATTTTTTTCACAAATAAACGCAAAAATTATCGACCTAAATTTACCACTAACATGAAGCCCAATATGTCACGAAAAAACAATCTCAAAACCGCTAGGATCCGTTGAAGCGTTCCTGAGTTATTACCTCATAAAGGGACACTGGTCAGAATTGCAAAAAACGGCCAGGTTATTAAGGTCAAAATAGGCTGGGTCATGAAGGGGTTAAATGTCGATGCGTGCAACTTGTATTTAAATTTTTAACATTCTGACCTCTGCTGAAGGTCCTGGAGCATTTCTTACAGATGACTTTGCGCTGATCATTGGGATCTTGGTTAAAAAAATTCCACACTGCACTCTTCCTATCGGATACCTTTTCAGGCATTGCACACTGAGCTACTTGAACCTGATGGCCACGTTGTCCTACAACTGGTTTTGGTTTTGCCACACGTTTTTGGCCAGAAACGGGCCTGCCAGATGGAACCTGTTGCGATGTTGATGTCTGCTGCGGCTCCTCCTCCTCCGCTTCAGAGCTACTGCAGCCTGCACCCTGTTCCCCCAATGGCTGCCAATCAGGGTCAACAACTGGGTCATCTATGACCTCCTCTTCTATGTTCTGTGCACCTTCCTCTGGGTCACCGTGTAAGCCGGTGCTATAGCGTTCGTGACGGAGATCCATAGTCTCCTCGGGTTCAGATTCTGGATCAGTACACTGCGAGAGCAATGTTCTGATCTGAGTCAAAGGAACAGCATTATAATCTGGCTGTGGCTGTGCATCTGTGCACTCCATGTCCGATTCATCTTGTAATGGGCATGGCCTGTTAACAATTTCACTTTCGAACCCAGGCACGGTATGTGTAAAGAGCTCCATGGAGTAACCAGTTGTGTCGCCTGACGCATCCTTCACTGTTGTTCTGGGTGAAGGACGCAAGGAAGCGACTTGTTCCTGAGCGGGAGCATCCACTGATGACACACTGCTCTGACATTTGGCACTTTCCGAGGAGGAGGAGAAAGAGGTAGAGGCAGAGTCAGCAATGAAAGCCAATACTTGTTTCTGCTGCTCCTGCTTCAAAAGCGGTTTTCCTACTCCCAGAAAAGGGAGCCTTCGAGGCCTTAGGGGCTATATTGCTTTTCCCACGACCACCTGATGCTCCACGACCACCACCACTAACATCATTACCAGCTGGCAATGAATGCCCATGGCCACGACCTCTTCCACCAGACTTCCTCATTATTGGAAAAATGTAATCAAACTAACAACCGTTATGTGGTCCTGTAAAACCAGGAAGAAGGTGTACGTGAACTGGTTGTGAATTTAAATCTCCCTTTTTTATGTGTGGGAGAATCCAGGGAAAAATCAGGCCCACTGTATTACACAACAACACAGTTTGATTTGCAGAAAGAGGGTGGCAGATATGGCACTAGCCGGAATGACGCAGATGCACCCACTGGCAATAGAAATGTCCCTATTTATGTGTGGGAAAATCCAGGGAAAAATCAGGCCGACTGTATTACACAACAACACAGTTTTGTTGGCAGAAAGAGGCTGGCAGATATGGCAGTAACAGGAATGACGCAGATGCACCCACTGGCAATAGAAATGTCCCTCTTTTTTTGGATATGGGAGACAAGGGTTTGAATCAGGCCCACTATATCTAGGTATAGTTCCTGTGGCTCAAAATGACTGACAGATACCACAGACAGCAATCGCACAGATGCACAGGTTTGGCAAGATTATTATCCCTTTATTTTATTTTTTGGGGGGGATATGTGAGACAAGTGATTTAACAAGGCCCACTGCTACACAGTAGGTTTTCTGTGGCAGAAATTAAAAAAAAAAAAAGATGCCACACACACGACTGGCACTAATGCAGATTTGCCAATCTTAATCTCCCACTTTTATTTTTTTTTCTGGGAGAATTAGGAAGAAATCAGCCCCACTGCTACACAGTAGGTTTTCTGTGGCAGAAATTAAAAAAAAAAGATGCCACACACACGACTGGCACTAATGCAGATTTGCCAATCTTAATCTCCCACTTTTATTTTTTTTTTCTGGGAGAATTGTGAAGAAATCAGGCCCACTGTTAAAAAAGTAGGTTTTCTGTGGCAGAAAAACAAAGACAGATGTCACACACAGGACTGGCACTGATGCAGATTTGCCAATCTTAATCTCCCACTTTTATTTTTTTTTCTGGGAGAATTGTGAATAAATTGGGGCCACGGTATTAGAGTATATTTTCTGTAGCAAAAAGTGGCTTGAAGAGATATAACCAAAAAAAAAGGGACTGTACTACAATTACTATCTCCCTACAGTTATCTCGGAAAAGTATGTCAGGCAGCAATAAAAAGGACTGCTGCACACAAAAGTGTGGACAAACAAACAAGATAGATAGCTGTGCAGAGATGAAGGAGCAACAGGATTTGTGCTTTGAAAAAAGCAGTTGGTTTGCACAGCGGCGTACACACAGCAACGCAGCTATCAGGGAGCCTTATAACCTACAGAGCTGTTACACAGAAATCGAGCCTCCACTGTCCCAAAAAGAAAAGGTGGTGTTGGACAGTGGAAATCGCTACAGCACAAGCGGTTTGGGGCTTTTGTACCCTGCCTAACGCTATCCCTGCTTCTGACGAAGCGGCAGCAACCTCTCCCTACGCTCAGACCAGCAGCAGTAAGATGGCGGTCGGCGGGAACGCCCCTTTATAGCCCCTGTGACGCTGCAGAAAGCAAGCCAATCACTGCCATGCCCTTCTCTAAGATGGTGGGGACCAGGACCTATGTCATCACGCTGCCCACACTCTGCGTGCACCTTCATTGGCTGAGAAATGGCGCTTTAAGCGTCATATGAAACGCGACTTTGGCGCGAAGATCGTGTACCGCATGGCCGATCCCACGCTGGGATCGGGTCAGGTTTCATGAAACCCGACTTTGCCAAAAGTTGGCGACTTATGAAAATGACCGATCCGTTTCGCTCAACCCTACTCAACACTACTCATAACACTTCAGTGCAGTCACAGGCAGAAAACATAACTATCAGGTTCAGTGATTCAATGTGATATCTTCTCTGATTGGATTCATTCACTTTTATTTTATTTTCTATCCAACCCAGATTGATAGGATGACTTCTCTAGGTGTGACATGTTTGTTTCTGCCCTCTGTATATTTAATGTGTCTAGCATTAGGCTAGTTTCACACTTGTAGTTATACTGCATAATGAGATGTCATCTCTCTGCATTGGCTGGAGAATTTTACTCTAGGGGCAATCACAAAGCAGTGGCCTAAAAATTACAATGGCTCATGTTTAGCCTGCTTATCTGTCGCTGCTGCTTTTTATCAATACTGGCACGGAATGGAGCTTACTACTGATATACTGTAGAAGGGCCAGTTAATATATTGTTCTATATTCTGTATTTTTTAGTATCAACTAGTCTCACAGTTTTATATTTTATTTAATATTTTTCATAAGGTTTCATATTTGGTATAATATTTTCCTATTTCATATGTAATGTTTTAAGCTAGAAGGAATATGCAGCGCACATAGGGTCTTATCCGAGATAAAGGTAATATTCGTGAGAGATAATATAAATTCACTCACCTATTATGGTTGCATGAGAAACAAGCACTGTATTTAGCATTGGCTGCTGCTGCAAGCCCAGATGTGATGATCCTTTGCTAGGTGAAGAGAATGGGGCATCAGACTGCGCTGCTCGCCTGTCAGGATAATGTACCAGAGAAGTCCAAGTTGATGTAATAGAGAATAGACTTTATATCTAAATGTTTCATGGTGATCACGCCACTTCCTCAGGACAGTCTATACACATACAGAATGTGTTATTTATAGCAAAAGAAGGCACAT
The DNA here is from genome assembly GCF_051348905.1 of Ranitomeya variabilis. NCBI lineage: Eukaryota > Metazoa > Chordata > Amphibia > Anura > Dendrobatidae > Ranitomeya > Ranitomeya variabilis. The sequence continues at coordinate 1,017,618,844 of NC_135232.1, read as the reverse complement.
GGAGACACCTCCTTTCAAAAAAATGCCACACCCAGTGGGCAGGGAATCAGACTTAAACACATATTTAAACACATATGTACATCATAAAACACACAAAACAATCAGAAAACATAATGGAGTATATCACTTAAAACTATTGCTCATACATGTAAAAATCTAAATACAGAGAGACACCGTAAAAAAGTAGTTAAATGAATAAATTTTGCAAGCTGGGGTGCTTGAACCTATGGTGTTAACCCATCTATTCTTTGTCAGGACCCTACTACTGATGTTTTAAACCATTGAGCCATGGGTGGATTTATTTGGATCACTTTATTTGGTGGTAGTCTCACAAGAGTCTGTGAAATCAAAGAGATAATTGTGAAAAAATTGGAAAAATTTATCAAAATTTTTTTTTCAAAAAATAAATAAAAATAAATAAATAAAAACAAAAAAACAGAGAATAACCACAATGAATGGATGCAACCTCTTCATAACAAGAAGCAGATGCTTGAGGTTCTACAGGGGAACAGAGCAGAATCGATAGAAATATCCAAATCAATTGAACAAATCAGAGTTATTTCGTTGAGTCCATTGAGATTTATAGTGTTCAGCTTGTGAATCCAGAAGATCTCTTTCCTGTTAAGAGACTGGACTCAATTAGGGTTATCAAGGGGAACATGGTCAATAGGGATCACCTTGAAGGAGATTATTTTGTTGTGATACATTGCATAATGCCTGGAAAGGCCATGCTGTAAAAATCCTTTTATATTATACCTATGTGAGTTTCTTCTTTTATGCAGCTGTTGCATTGTCCTGCCCACATATAATTTCTTTCATTCGCATATAATGACATAGATGACACACTGGATTGGCAAGTCAAATGATATTTGATTTGAAACTCATCTGAATTTCCACTATCTGATGAAAAAATGTTTGCATCATGAATGATGCTGGAGCAACATAGGCATCTCGGGATGCCATATCCATAGGAGCCTTGTCTGGGTTTTTTTGCAGAGGGATTGTGATCCTCTTTTTTCTTTAGCCGGCTGGGGGCCAACATGTTTTTTAATGTTGGGGCCCTTCAGAAAGTTATTAGGGGATTTTTTGGGAAGAAGCCTCCCCAATATGGGATCATTAAGAAGTATGCCCCAATGTTTTTTCAGAACCAGATGAATTCTCTTGTTCTGTACTGAAAAAGTGGTAAAAAAATTGAAGCTGAACTTAGTATAAGATGATGATTTTTTTTGTTTTTATATGATTAAGTCTGTCTGTTCTAATTTTTTCTTCCAGAGAAGGCTCTATGGATCAATTTTTTGGGGTAACTTCTTTCAAGAAATTTATCTTACCTCAACTATATGGTGCAGTGTCCACTTTGATAATGGACATAACTGTTCGTGTCCACAGGTTTGAAGTATGTTCTTGTGTGAATTTTTATATTGTCATGAAAGAAAGTGAGGTCATGGAAGTCATCTGTGTCAGGGTTTACTATGGGGGGTGAAACCCAAACCCCAGGTGCTATCTTCAATATTCCTGAGGAAGGACCCACATCATCTTTTGAATTATCATAAATATATAATCCTGAGGAAAGACACCACATCATCATTTGAGTTATCATAAATAAAGTATAAATCATCTATGTAATGTTGTAAATGATGATATTGGGTGCATGTATGCTGCTGTATGTGAAGATGTACGTGAAGATGGCCATCAACAAACTTGCATAAGTTGGTGCCACCTTCGAACCCATCACGGTCCCTAGTATCTGATGGGTATAGGGTATCTTGAAAGGTAAAGAAATTATTGTGGACTATGAACTGCATGCTTTCATACAAAAAAATCTTTTTGTATGTGTGTCAACCATGGATCAATGTCTATGAATGTTTTAAAACACACCAGTCCCAAATAATGTGGGATGCTGGAATAGACGTGGATACATTCATGGAAATGAAAAAAAAAGAGTTCTTCTATGGGATGTCCTTCATAAGTCAAATTATATGACTGGAGTCCCTCAAGTAACTGTAAAGTTGGTCTACATGTGTGTGCATCACTACCGAAGGGCCCAGACACTAAAAAACATGTTGGCCCCCAGCCGGTTAAAGAAAAAAGAGGATCTCAATCCCTCTGCAAAAAAGTCCAGACAAGGCTCCTATAGATGTGGCATCCCGAGATGCCTATTGTTCCGCCTTCCTCCACGTATGATGCGGTGTGCATTCTAGCATACGGCTAAACCTTCATCCATTTCCTCAGTAAACAGACTGTATAGGTTCTTCTATAATTAAGTAATTAAGTCTATATTTATTGAGATGTGAACAATGAACAACAATAGTAGATGATATTGTGAGATTTTCGATATAATGGATGATGAAGTAAAAACTACAAAGGAAATAACAGTGCATCAGTACTTGGCACATTACAGCATGTGACAAGATGCAATAACATGAATAACAGAGAGATTAGAGAGCTAACACTAAGCACAGGATAAGACTGATACACAGTTATCATGACTATCTAAGGGCAAGTTCAGGCTGTCAGCATTGTATTACTTTATACAGGCAAACGTCTATCTGCATACAGAGAAACAGCAATATGAAGCAAAGCACAACATGCCTAACTACACACTCTGCTACACAGTGGCTGCATAACTGTTCTAGCATAACACACATGTAAGTACATTTCTGCCTCACTGGAATCCACTTATTAAGAGCAAGATCTGCAGGAAGAGAGAGCCAGGAACATGTGTGTAAGACTCAAGGTCCGGGGAAAATGGCTACTCTTGCCCGGGAAACCAGGGGGTGGTTCTAGTCAGAACACATGCTTAAAGCGATAAGCTCTTGGATACAGGAATAGGATAAATGTGTACCTAATGACCTCTAATGGTGACAACTGGTACTACATTGTGAATAACCTTGCTGCACATTAATGGGCAGAACACTCCCCGCTTGGCATCAATGGTTGCCACTATTTGGTTCTTTTGGGGAAAATAACAATACAAGTTCAGTAACTGGCCCAAGGAACAGTTTGTTCTCCCCAAGCTTGCACACTCTGACTCTACTTTGCGCACCTTCCCATTCTTGCTGGGAAAGGGCTTGGTGACTAGGCCGAGTGGCCACTCGTTTCGATGCGACTGACTGTCTTTGACAAGAACAACATCGCCAGGTTGGATGTTTGGGAGATCTTCCTGCCACTTTGTCCTGATTTGCAGGGTGGAGAGATATTGATTTCTCTATCTGTCCCAAAAGACATTGGACATGCTTTGTACAACAAGAAGTATTGTAACCTTGGCTCTCTCCAGGTTGGAAGCAGTAAACGCCTGCTTGCAGTGATGTCAACCTTTACAAGATTTCTGGCATGCAGGTAGTGCTGACTTGTAGGACTGGGCTACATGAAGTAGACAAGTGATGGCTCGAACAAGTGACTTCCAGGTTCAGAACCTGATGAACCGATGCAATTCGAGGTGTTGACTTTAAATCACTGTATGTAGAGCAGACACTCGAGGATGGAGCTCTTCGTCGGTATCTGGATCCACTAGTTCGAATGTATCAGACCTGCTGATGTGAGGCATAGAACGGTTCAGGGAGGCAGGGCCTGTGAACCATGTAGTGTCCTTAAGATGACTTGGTGCAACGGATCTAGTCACATGGTCTGCAGAACTGATTAGGGCAGGTGGATCATCTTATCCTCAGTACCCGGTTGCTGACGTAGACATAAAAGCGTCGCGTTTTGTTGCAGATGTATCCCAGTACCACCTTGCTATTGGTGTAGAACTATGCATCTTTGATCTCCAGAGTCATACCATTTGAGTAAGCTCAGCCAACTCAACTGCGAGGATGGCAGTGCAGAGTTCCAGTTTGGCTATCGAGTGTTTGCGTAGTGGCGCCAGTTTACAGTAGTCCGGCTCATCATGAATCTAATATGGCATTGTTCCTTCTCGTCTATGGTTTTGAGGTACGCTACTGTTCTGATCACTTTGACTGATGCATCACAGAAGATACAAAGTCTTTGTGTTTTGAATTCTGTGTATGGCACCAGACCATACGGTCATTTCACACGAAGGTCAGTCAAGGCTTCGAGAGACTTTCTCCACTCTGCCCACAGGTCAGTCTTTTCTGCCGGAAGTGGATCATTCCAATCAGATGTGTCTTGGGTGAAGTCCCTTAGCATCATTTTTCCTTGGATGGTTACCAGAGCTACAAATTCTAGGGGGTCGTATAGACTATTCTCGAAAAAAAGAACTCCTCTGCGCGTGAATGGTTTCTCGTCCTTGCAGATCTGAAAGGTGAAGGCATCCATCTTCAGATCCCAAAGCAATTCAAGGCTCCGTTGCATGGTAAAGGAGTCAATGCTTAGGTCTAAGACTTTTAGATCGCTGGAATAGTCTTCAGATGGAAAGGCTTCCATCAACTCTCAGCTGTTGGAGGAAATCTTGTATAACCTTAGGTTAGACTGAGGGAGCATTTCTTGAGCCCTTTTTAGTAGACTGATGGCAGCTTCATTTGTTGGTGTGGACTACAGTCATCTACGTAGAAGTCATTTTCTATGAAGGATCTGACATCTGATCCATACTCTTCTTCACCCTCTTTGGCGGAATGTCGGAAGCCGTAGATAGCGACTGCTGGGGAAGGGCTGCTCCCGAAGATGTGTACTCTCATCCGGTGCTCTGGGATGTTTTTGCCTGGGTCATTGTTGCGGTACCAGAAGAACCTCAAGTAGTTTCTGTGTTCCTCCTTGACGAGAAAACAGTGGAACATCTGTTGTATATCAGCCATAGATGCCACCGTATCTCTGTGGAAACAGAGTAGTACTTCTTGAAGTCTGTTATTCAGGTCTGGGCCCGACAGTAGGATATCATTCAATGAAATGTCTTTGCATTTGGCGCTTGAGTCGAATACCATTCTTATTTGCCCTGGCTTCTTAGGATAGTACACTCCAAAGATGGGCAAGTACCAACACTCCTCTGAGTGCTGAAGTGCAGGTGCAATCTCTGCGTGGTTGTTCTGGAATATCTTCCCCATGAAAGTAAAGAAATGTTCCTTTATCTCAGATGACTTCTGAAACTTGTGTCTGAGAGAGATGAATTGGTTGTAGACCAGTTCCCTGTTGTTGGGTAGGCGTCTTCTCCGAGGTCGAAATAGTAATGGTGCGACCCAACTGTTTGACTTGTCCTTGACAATTTGACTATCCATGATGTCCAAGTACATCCTGTCTTCTATTGACATTGCTACCTTGTCGTCTTCTTTCGTCCTGTGGAAGACTATACATTCTATGTGGCCTTGTTCACCTTCACAGGCATGGTCTTCATCGGTAAGAACTGAGAAAGGGCAAGGTAGGGAATTGCTGTTTGGTAATTCCTTTACCAGTAGACTATGGTGACATTGCAGGAAGATGGACGTCCATTTTCAAGTGTGCTGGCAAGCATACTGTTGACTGAGGCTGGCTTGTGTGCTCCTCCTAGACAGACGTCTCCTATAATGACTGATCCAAGGTCGAACCTCTGTGCGTATGGAGCATTTCGGAAGCCGTTGATATATTCTCTAGTCTTGTGGGCTCGTAGTATATCTCTTACCAGGAGTAAAGCTATTGGGGCTTCTGGGTCCAACTCGGGTATCAGGTGGGCTATACGCTTCAGGTGGGGGTGATCTGTTGTCGCCTCCATTGAAGGTATCTCACACCCGTTGTTGGGAATCTGGTTGCACTCCAGGATAGTCAGTTGTGATAGGCAGTTCTGGCCATCTATGGACTCCACCTTGTATCCGGTTGCTTTCATTCCCGCCATCTCAACAGTACCTGAACATGTCTTCAAGGAGTAGGGAGAACCAGGGCCTACAATGCGGAACTTGTCAAAGAAGATGGACTTGGCTAGAGACCTGTTACTTTGGTCATCCAGGATTGCATATATCTTGAACGCTTTGTCCCTGTAGCCTGCTGGGTAGACTTGGACAAGGCAGATTTTTTAACAGGATCTTCCTCCTGTGAGTCCCTTACAGATCTCCGTACATTGAGAGGTAACCACAGGGGAGTCTTCTTCAGTGTTCTTTTGCTTCTCATCATGCTCCTCTGCTTGTAACAATGCTTGTGGAAGTGGTCCAGGGTGCAAGGCTGTGTTGTGATCTGTGCTGCTGCATTCTGCACATTTCACGCTAGCTTCACAGTTCCTGGCGAGATGAGAGGTTGTGGCACAGCACTTGAAGCAGATGTTGTTTTCCTTGTGGAAACCTTTGCGATCCTCCAGAGACTTCTCCCTTAAGACTCTGCATTTCAGTAGAGGATGTGGTTTCATGTGTAGCAGGCACTGCTTACTGACATCTTGAGGTTTGTTCTCTTCTGGAGAGGGCTTACTTGTATTGTGAGGAGTACCTGTGGAAAAAATATTAGTTTTGTGGACTGCCACAGGTGTCTTACTGGGTTTGACACCAGGGGCAGTGGAACATGACAGAGTGAAGTCAAAACTAGGGTCATTTCTGATCCTAGCTTGTTGGGTAACAAATTCCACAAATACAGTAAAAGGAGAGAATGATACGTTATGAGTTTGCTTATACCGTGAACCATGTGTAACCCACTTTTCTTGTACGTTGTAAGGGAGTTTATGTACTATCAGATTGACAACCCTAGCAGTGTCTAAGAATGCCAATCCGGGCAAGTGACCTTCCTTCTGGGCAACCTGTAACTCTATCAATAAATCACTCAATTCTGATTCTGATGACCTTTAGGCCCTATCTTAGGGAAATCATCAATTCTTTTGTATAAAGCATTCTCTATGAGTTCTCTGGACCCATAGCATTCATCAAGTCTTTCCCACACTTTACGTAGACCTATGTGTGGATACTTTATATTAATGTCTCTTAGTCTTTTGGCATGCTCGACCGACTCACTTCTGAGCCACTTTACAAGGATATCTAATTCCTCACTACTAGAAAGGTCCATTCCCTGAATGGTGTTCTGGAACAAGGCACACCATGATCTATAGTTTTTGGCTTTATCAGTGAACTTTACAAGTCCTTTAGACACCAGTTCTCGGTGGGCAAAGAACTTTGCAAAGTCCATGGTGGCTTGGTCAGTGCTGGTGCGAGCTGGTGTGTTATAGTCATGTCTAATGTGTGGTATACCACCATACCTGTGAGACGTTCCTGGTTTCGGATAGTCTGCATAGTACCTTTCCAGTGAAGGTGTCCCTTTAAGGTGGGACGGGAGCCGTACCTTCTGATCAGTGGAACGGTAGCTGTGGTCGACGTCTCTATGCTGGGCGTCCTCTTGTCTATAGTAGCGATTTTTGGGGATGGATCTCTGGTAATCAGCGTAGGCTGGTCGGTGTAGTGCGTCAGGGCTCTCATCCATGCCAGAATGTTGATAGATGTACTCTGCGACGCGCGGCACTGGATCTTGCTGCTCTAGATGTGTTCCGAGAAAGTTGCTGCATCTCTCATCATCAGGATCCTCCACAGCTTCCAAGTACTCTGCCTTAGCTTTTGCAGCTGCTGTCTCTTTGTCTGCTGCAAGTCTTTCTAGAGATGCTCGCAGGCGTGCACTTTCTGCTTCATGTTCTGCTTGTCTCATCTTTAGATGCATCTCTTGTTCGGCGAAAGAGGGCCTCGCTTTAGCCACTTCGGCTTAAGCACGAGCAACAGCAGCAAGCTGTCTTATTGAAGACTTGTTAGAGTATGCTCGTGACCTCGTTTTGAGTGAGGATGTATGACGTCGAGACATTGTGCGCTTAGCTGCGTACTACTGAGTATTTTGGTGGGAAACTGAGTTTTTGTGCAGGTGAGCTTCCGCTTGGCAGGAATGGTGTAGCACTTCTTGGCGGACTGTAGTATCATTCTGCAGCTGTATGGTGGCTGCTGTGATACTCGTATGCAGAGCAGTGTGGGTGTTAGCAGTCCCGTACAGTCTGATCAACTACAGCATGCGACTGGCTATCAGTTTTCCCTGTGGCTGTTCTCATACCTCGTCCTCTGTTGGAGCAGCCCCTCATCGGCCAGACAACGAACAGGCCCAGTCCCAATCATCCACCAGCGTTGGAGCAACCAGGCAGGCTTCAGACTGGGGAACAGGAAGCCAGTCCATCTGGTTTTCCACTTTCCCAGCCCTCTGCCACTACTTTACTTGAGTCTGCTCGCCAGCGGCAGAGGACCTAGGAGAGGTCAGTCATGCCTGAGTTTATTCACTTAAGCTCAGTCTTCCAGGCTGGGATGAAGGCAGTTGTAGAAAGACTGGATAGTGGGTTCACTCAGGTGAACACACTTTTCCAGGACGTCCACAGATGCCTTGACCACCTGGAAGCTGACATTAATAGACCAGCGCAACATTATTTTTCCTCTATAGAACAGGGCGTGACAGAAAACCTTAGTCATGATATCCAGCTCTATGTGATGAAGGCCTTACACCGAAGCCCTGCAGCGGTCCCAATATCAGCAGCAGGCACAACGGTCTTTCCCTACAAGACAACAAGCTCCAGGACAGCATCAGTGGCACTATGCACCATCACCACAACCACTGCTGGACATCAGTACTGCTCCACCAGAACCCAGTTACACCACCATACAGCCGAGTGCAGCAGCCCAGCCTTCCCCTTCAACCATGCAGCCAAGTGCAGCAGCCCAGCCTTCCACTTCTACATTGCAGCCGAGTGCAGCAGACCAGACTTCCACTCCCACCATGCAGCAACAGGAAGGAAAAGGCAGAGGAAGCTGCAAAACCAAGTCCAGGAAATTTAAAACTGCCAAAAAACATTAGCCACCCCCTCCACCCTCATCTCCGAATGTGTCTTTTTTCAAGTCTGTCCACACCTTCCCTTCATTCTTTCCTATCCAATGTGTCAATCTTTTCCAACTTGTTTTCCACTCCTAATGTGTCCTCTTCCCTCAATGTGTCCTCTGCCAATGCTTTTGACCCAATCCTCCAATTGTCTGCCACTTCCACTTCCTCTTCCACTACTTCCCCAGCCACTACAAGCCTACCATCACAGCCCAACACCCCCCAGGTCCACCATGTCACTCCCTCTCCCGAAAGTAATCACATTTTCATTTTTTTATTTAAAATTGTTTTTAATTTTGCTAATAAAAATTCTTTTGATTCCCAATAACTGTCTCACTGTGTTTTTTTTTTTAGCTTTTTACTTAAACATGTGTGTATTGTTGAGTTTATTGTTGAGTAAATTATTTATCTCTTTATTTAAACATGTGTGTATAGTTGAGTAAAGTATTAACAGGTGTTACAGTTAAGGTGTTTATTATTAAAGCTACATTCAAGGTGTCAATATTACAGTCAGAAAAAAGTACAGGTATATAACGTTACAGGTACATTTTAAACCATTTCATCTTGCCATGACACACGTCCAATATCAGAGACAAAGTAGGCAGCCAATTTATCCCTCATTTGGGCAACTTCCACTGTAGTCCTCAGAGGATGATCATGATAATCCGGCAATGTGGTATTAACAGGTTCCTCAAGTTCAAAGTGGAGTTGCTCTTTTGCCAGAATGTAATTATCCAGAACAAAACATGCTTTCACAACCTCATCAATTGTCTCTAATTTAAGATTGATTGGTGTTCCCAAAATGTGCCATTTTGCTGCCAGCAAACCAAAGGCACACTCCACAGTTCTTTGTGCCCATGTCAGTCTGTAGTTGAAAATCCATTTGGTGTGCAATTCCCGACTTGAGAATGGTTATATGAGGTTGGTACACATTTGAAACACCTCATCTCCAACAACACCAAATGGCATTGGCGATCCTTCAGTGTACAGAAGAGGTTGCGGTGGTGGAAAATTAAAATTATTAGCATACAAACGTTGTCCCATGTCATAGTTTTTGAAAGTCTGTGAGACATTTCCTCATCCAAGTGAGCCAATGTCAGTGGTGACAAATCGACATTCAACATCCGCAATCACCTTGAGAACAATGGAAAAATATTTTCTATAATTGAGGTACTCGGATCCACTTCCAGCAGGTTTTAGAATCTGAATGTGTTTGCCATCCACAGCCCCCACACAGTTTGGAAAATCCCTAATTTCCTTTAATTTTTCCTAAATATTTGTACTAAATGTCCAACTGGGGATCTGTATGTGGGGGAGACAGGGCAAAAGCTTAGAACATTCTCACAGCCACACAATAAGAGAAAAAGAACAGATCTACCTGAGGCAATACATTTTTGTCTCCCCAATCATAACGTTATGGACATGAGATTACTTGTTTTAAAAGGTAACTTCAAATTTCAGAGAGAGAAAAATATGGGAATATAAACTGATGATGACCTTTGACAGTCTTAGTGCAGGATTGAATGTGTCGCATGGATTTATGTCTTTTTACATCAACTAAGGAACTAAGGAATTTGCCCCTCAGACCATGTGGGGTCATCATAACAGTACCAGACCCCAATCAGATGACAATAAAACATTCCTTATCTAAGAACAGGTCCAATATTTATGGACATAACTGTTTATCACTCATGGTAATTCTGCTTCATTTGACCTGCCTTATTCATGTTTTTTTTTTCTGTGATGTGTTGTGCATAAATATGTGATTCTCCAGAATTTCTTTTAGTCTATGCCTGATGAAGAGACCTGACTAGTCTCAAAATCTTGCAATTTGTTACCATCTTTTCAGTTAGCCATTAAAAGGTATCAACCACTGAGGACTCTTAATTCTAAATATTTTTCTTGAATTTTTCAGCATTTTTCAGCCAGTGTACAGTTGTTGGTTGGGGGAGGAATTTTGTACGTAGAACATCACACAATGCATGGCAGGTGTCTCCAACAATCCCAGAAAGGGTGGACAATCCAATCTGAAATTGAAAAGATCTTAAGGTCTCTTCAGTAGCCAGGAATCTGTGGAAAAGAAATTGGGGGAAAAAAATTAGTACATGGCTTTTATAACAAGAATGTTAATGACAGGTGTTTCTTTTTCTAAATTACGTACTTTATGGTCACCAACAGACGTTCCTCAGCAGGAATTGCAATTCATTGAAGCTTGGTTCAGATATCCTCGTGTATTCAAAAACTTTTGCGGGTTTTCACGAAGCTCGGTGTACAATGAGTGGTAGGCTCCACGGCTCTCTCAGACTTCAACACTGTGGTGTTGTCAATGGCGACAACGAAGTCTTCTCCTTCTTTCTCTTCTCCTTTCTTCCTCACAAGCCACAGCAAAAGCCAATTTCAATGATAAATCCAGATTCAGATTGAAGCTCTCCATGCTAAGATCCATCTTGCAGCAGGATGCAACATCAAAAGAAGAGGATTTCATCTGTGCAGGGTCTATATATAGAAATCCCATATGCCATGCCCATTGGGAAAGACCGAATGCATGCGCATAAACAATGCAAACGCATGCAAAAATGCAAATGCATTCACACACAGCTTTTTTTTGCCATCATGCGTAAGATCATGCGGATAAAAAAACGCTACATAAACAAGCGTTTGCATGCGTTTTGGCATGTGTTTGCGCAAGCAGATGATACGCTGCCCACATAAACACTAATGTGAACCAAATATAAGCATCTTCAAGGACCCACTAAAAAGCAAAAACAAATAATTGCTTTTTTTTAAAAAAAATCAGTTCCTGAAATGTATATAAGTGAAGGTGAAACACAATGTATATACATATAAGTTACAATTTACAACCAAGGTATACAACAGGTTGATACTGGAAAATCTCCTATCATGAGGTCAGCTATAATCTGTGATGGGCAATACTGTGTTATATGTTGCAACAATAAATGAGAAGAAGCCGCCTGCTCCTCTACAGCAGTTGCAGACAGACATCAGAAAAATATTCGGTTTTCCTATTGACTTGCATTGGATCCGTTATTCAGTACGAATACACGGATATTAGAAGGTATTTGTGCCGATTTTCCTTAATCCGAATATTTCACTATTCGCTCATCACTACTATCTATCTAGAGATTCAAAAAATGGAGGCAGCACACCATTCAAGGTGAAAAATAGAGGTGCTACTGTTTAATAGCCCATCACGGTGATGTTTCTGCTCACACTGAGCCTTTCTCAAGAACATACTAATTTATTTGTAGGTTTCTTTAAGCTGAAATTTCATTAAAATACTTTGTGCCATAGCATTAAGCACAATTTTTCAATTCTTTCTTTCCTATTGAAGCAGTGCAATATTTTAGCTGTCTTTAGATAATTGCAACATTAGGGGTCATTTAAACGCATAATCTGCAACACAGTGATTATCCACTAATAATCCCAGTCCTGCTTTATGCCATGCCTAGGAAAGACAAGAAAAAAAGTAACTTTTCTTTTTTTTTGCCTTTCTTCAACCTTCCTGTATAGAAGTGTGCTCATGAAGCGCAGTACATTTAAATTAAAGAAAGTTTTCAGTAATGTAGAAAATCGACTTCACAGCAAGTAAGGTCAAGGTAGAAGAGAACAATGGAAAACAGAGAACTGGTGAATTAAAATGACATCTTTCTTCCAGTGTATCATATGCTAAAAACAATGTCTTGTGAAGATGAAATGTCATATGCTTTATTATATAAAGTATAAATGTCCAGTTCAATGGCATTAGTAATTGTTCAAGTTTCACTAAAAAAAGATCAACTATATATTATTGAATTTAGTTACATGTATACTTTACAATAGTGGTAATATACCCTTGAAATATATGCTATTATATTAAAATCTATAATATTAAACAAGCCTTTAATTTTATATGTGTATAATACTATAAATAACTCAATAAACTTTTGAGTAGTTTTATCAAAACGGTCGAAGTGTAAAATTGCTTTGGTTGCTCATAGAGACCAATCACCGTGAACCTTACATTTTTCTGTCACAGCTTAGGAAACTAAAGTTGATCAGTAATTGGTTGATAAGACAATTTAAAGGAATATCCCCATCTCCAAGAGCCTATCCCAATTTGTAGTAGATGTAGTAATAATTATATTAGGAAATATCTCCAATTAAAAGTGTAATATAGTTTCACTGATTTCTATATCTCTTTCCTCATGTTCAGGTAATGCAGGACCTTAGGTATCCATAGTTACAGTTGTGCTCAAAAGTTTACATACTCCTGAGAATTTTTGCTTTCTTGGCCTTTTTTTTAAGAGAATATGAATGATAACACCAAAACTTTTCCTCCACTCATGGTTAGTGGTTGGTGGAAGCCATTTATTTTCAAACTACTGTGTTTCCTCTTTATAAATCATAATGACAACTCAAAACATCCAATTGACCCTGATCAAAAGTTCACATACCCCATTTCTTAATACTGTTTATTGCCCCTCTAACATCAATGACAGCTTGAAGTCTTTTGTGGTAGTTGTGGATGAGGTTCTTTATTTTCTCAGATGGTAAAGCTGCCCACTCTTCTTGGCAAAAAGCCTTCAGTTCCTGTAAATTCCAGGGCTGTTAGCATGAACTAGATGCTTGAGATCTCCCCAGAGTTGCTCAATGACATTGAGGTCAGGAGACTGAGATGGCCACTCCAGAACTTTCGCTTTGTTATGCTGTAGCCAATGACAGGTCAATGTGGCTTTATGTTTTGGAACGTTGTCATGTTGGAACGTACAAGTACGTCCCATGCACAGCCTCTAGGCTGCTGATTGGAAATTTGCCTCCAGTATTTGCTGATAACGTGCTGCATTCATCTTTCCTTCAACTTTGACCAAGTTTCCTGTGCCTTTGTAGCTCACACATTGCTAAAATTTCAGCTATCCACTTCTGTGCTTTACAGTAGGAATGGAGTTCCATTCATCATAGGCCTTGATGACCTCTCTCTAAATGTAATGTTTATGGTTGTGGCAAAACACTCAATTTTGGTCTCATCACTCCAAATTACCTTGTTTTGAGGCTTGTCTCTGTGCTGATTTGTGTATTGTAGGCAAGATACTTTGTGTCATTTGCACAGTAATGGCTTTCTTCTGGCGACTCGACCATGCAGCCCATTTTTCTTCAAGTGCCTCCTTATTGTGCATCTTGAAACAGCCACACTGCTGGTTTTCAGAGAGTCCTATATTTCAGCTGATGTTATTTGTGGTTTTTATTTGCATCCCAAATAATTTTCCTGGCAGTTGTGTGGATGACATTTTTTGTTCTACCTGACCGTAGTTTTGTTTTCACAGAACCCCTAATTATTGATTTGTTAATCACAGTTTGAACGCTGCTGACTGGCATTATCAATTCCTTGGATATCTTTTTGTATTCCTTTCCTGTTTTATTCAGTTCATCTACCTTTTCCCGTAGATCTGTTGACAATTCTTTTGCTTTTCCCATGACTCACAATCCAGAAATGTCATTGACTGGATGAAAGATGCAAGTGTCTGTCTGGATCCCAGAAACTCACTCGGCTCTTATGCACACACACTGGTTACAAGCAAATAGGTCACAAGGTGAGGATGTTACCTTTAGTAGCCATTCAAATCCATTTTGTGTCAACTTCTGTGCATGTTATCAGGCCAAAATCACCAGGGTATGTGATCTTTTAATGAGGGTAATTTGGATGTTTTGGGTTGTCATTATGATTTAAAAAGAGAAAACACAGTAGTTTGACAATAAATGGCTTCACCTTACCACTAACCATGATACTGAAGCATGATAGCACCAAATTGTTTTCTCCACTCATGGTTAGTGGTAAGATGAAGCCATTTATTGTCAAACTACTGTGTTTTCTCTTTTTAAGTGACTGATATATAGACAGTTAGAGTCTATGAGAACCTCGTTCTTGGTCTCAGACTTGCATTGAGAGCTTGTGTCAGTTACTTCTGACTTCCGGTCAGTCAGAAATTAGGGTTCCAAGTTGGCGCCTCAGGAACAGAGGGGTCCCGGGAAGATCTGAAGACAATAGTAGATAAGTATAAGACTAAGGTCAGGGACCTTAGATTAGAAGCACCACTCCAGCTCTGAAAAAAAATGATGGAATGGTTCTTTATTAGTTTTACATCTTCTATCTGTTGATGTATTCCATAAAAAAATATTGTTTTGATTCATGCGCAAAATAAATATTAAGTGTTTTGGGTGCAACAAAGAACTTAAGGAGCCACTGCCTCTTAACCCCTTTACCCCCAAGGGTGGTTTGCACGTTAATGACCAGGCCAATTTTTACAATTCTGACCACTGTCCCTTTATGAGGTTATAACTCTGGAATGCTTCAATGGATCCTGAGGATTCTGACATGGTTTTCTCATGACATATTGTACTTCATGATAGTGTAAAATTTCTTTGATATTACCTGCATTTGTTTGTGAAAAAATTGGAAATTTGGCAAAAATTTTGAAAATTTTGCAATTTTCCAACTTTTGATTTTTATGCCCTTAAATCAAAGAGTGGTGTTACACAAAATACTTAATAAATAACATTTCCCACATGTCTACTTTACATCAGCACAATTTTGAAACCAGCATTTTTTTGTTAGGGAGTTATAAGGGTTAAAAGCTGACCAGCAATTTCTCATTTTTACTACACCATTTTTTTAGGGACCACATCACATTTGAAGTCACTTTGAGGGGTCTATATGATAGAAAATACGTAAGTGTGACACTGTTCTAAAAACTGCACATCTCAAGGTACTCAAAAACACATTCAAGAAGTTTATTAACCCTTCAGGTGTTTCACAGGAATTTTTAGAATGTTTTAAAAAATGAACATTTAACTTTTTTTTCCCAAAAAATTTACTTCAGCACCAACTTGTTTTATTTTACCGAGGGTAACAGGAAAAATTGGACCCCAAAGTTGTTGGCCAATTTGTCCTGAGTACGCTGATACCCCATATGTGGGGGTAAACCACTGTTTGGGACACCATGTCGCATTTGGAGAGCCCCTGATGTGCCTAAACATTGAACCCCCACAAGTGACACAATTTTGAAAAGTAGACCCCTAAGGAACTTATCTAGATGTGTGGGGAGCACTTTTACCCACCAAGTGCTTCACAGAAGTTTATAATGTAGAGCCGTAAAAATAAAAAATAATATTTTTTCACAAAAATTATGTTTTTGCCCCCAATTTATTATTTTTCCAAGGGTAACAGAAAAAACTGGACCCCAAAAGTTGTTGTGCAATTTGTCCTGAGTACGCTGATACCCCATATGTGGGGGTAAACCACTGTTTGGGCACATGGCA
Source organism: Ranitomeya variabilis (assembly GCF_051348905.1). Classification (NCBI taxonomy): domain Eukaryota; kingdom Metazoa; phylum Chordata; class Amphibia; order Anura; family Dendrobatidae; genus Ranitomeya; species Ranitomeya variabilis. The sequence continues at coordinate 1,017,602,797 of NC_135232.1, read as the reverse complement.
GAGCTCGGAAGGGAAGGAGCACCCTTTGACTTTTCAATGCAAAATTGACTGGAATTGAGAGGGGATGCCATATTGGGTTTGGAGAGCCCCTGATGTGCCTAAATATTGAAACCCCCACAGGTGACACCATTTTGGAAAGTAGACCCCCTAAGGAACTTATCTAGATGTGTGTTGAGCACTTTGACCCACCAAGTGCTTTACAGAAGTTTATAATGTAGAGCCGTAAAAATGAAAAATCATATTTTTCACAAAAATTCTGTTTTCGCCCCCAATTTTTTATTTTCCCAAGGGTAACAGAAGAAACTGGACCCGAAAGTTGTTGTGCAATTTTTCCTGAGTACACTAATACCCTATATGTGGGGGTAAACCACTATTTGGGCGCATGGCAGAGCTCGGAAGGGAAGGCTTGCCGTTTGGAATGCAGACCTAGATGGATTGGTCTGCAGGTGTCACGTTGTATTTGCAGAGCCCCTGATGTACCTAAACAGTAGAAACCCCCCACAAATGACCCCTAATTGGAAATTAGACCCCCCAAGGCACTTATCTAGATGTGTTGTAAGAACTTTGAACCCCCAAGTGTTTCAATACAGTTTCTAACACAGAGCCGTGAAAATAAAAAATCCTTTATTTTTCAACAAAATTATTTTTTAGCCCCCGGTTTTGTATTTTCCCAAGGGTGACAGGAGAAATTGGCCCTTAAAAGTTGTTGTCCAATTTGTCCTGAGTACGCCGATACCCCATGTGTTGGGGTAAACCCCTGTTTGGGCACACAGGAGAGCTCGGAAGGGAAGGAGCACTGTTTTACTTTTTCAACGCAGAATTGGCTGGAATTGAGATCAGACACCATGATGCGTTTGGAGAGCCCCAGATGTGCCTAAACAGTGGAAACCCCCCAATTCAAACTGAAACTCTAACCCAAACACACCCCTAACCCTAATCCCAACCATAACCTTAACCACACCCCTAACCCTAATCCCAACCCTAATCCCAACCGTAAATGCTATCCAAACCCTAACTTTAGCCCCAACCCTAACCCTAGCCCCACCCTAACCCTAACTTTAGCCCCAACCCTAACCCTAACTTTAGCCCCAACCCTAACCCTAATGGGAAAATGGAAATAAATACATTTTCTACAATTTTATTATTTTTCCCTAACTAAGGCGGTGATGAAGGGGGGTTGATTTAATTTTAAAGCCATTTTTTTAGCAGATTTTTAATGATTGGTAGCCGTCACACACTAAAAGATGCTTTTTATTGCAAAAAAATAGTTTTTGCGTCTCCACATTTTGAGAGGTATAATTTTTCCATATTTTGGTCCACAGAGTCATGTGAGGTCTTGTTTTTTGCAGGACGAGTTGACATTTTTATTGGTAACATTTTCAGGCATGTGACATTTTTTGATCGCTTATACCATTCCACGTTTGGTAAAATTGATAAAGTAGTTTTATTCTTCGGGTCAGAACGATTACAGCGATACCTCATTTATGTCATTTTTTTGTTTAGGCGCTTTTATACAATAAAAACTATGTTATAGAAAAAATAATTATTTTTGCATCGCTTTATTCTGAGGACTATAACTTTTTTTTTTTCATTGATGACGCTGTATGGTGGCATAAGATGACGTTTTCAGCAGTACCATGGTTATTTACATCCGTCTTTTTGATCGCGTGTTATTCCACTATGTTTGGCGGTATGGTAATAAAGCGTCATTTTCTGCCTAATTTTTTTACGGTGTTCACTGAAGGGGTTAACTAGTGGGACAGTTTTATAGGTCAGGTCATTACGGATGCGGCGATACTAAATATGTGTACTTTTATTGCTTTGTTTATTTGGATAAAGAAATGTATTTATTGGAACAATATTATTTTTTTTCTTTATTTAGGAAATTTTCTTTTTTTTTCACATGTAAATATATTTTTTTAACCTTTTACATTGCCACAGGGGGGACATCACATTATAGTGACAGATCGCTGATCTGACACTTTGCAGTGCACTGTGTCGGATCAGCGATCTGACAGGCACTACAGGGAGGCTTCCCGGTGCCTGCTCTGAGCAGGCGCTTGAGAGCCGCCTCCCTGCAAAACCCGGAAGGCCCCCCACGGCAATTTTGGATCCGGGCCTGCAGGGAGGAGAAAGTAGGAGACCCTCGGAGCAACGAGATCACATCACGTTGCTCCGAGGGTCTCAGTGAAGCACACAGGGATCCCACTCCCTGAGCGATGCTTCTCTGTTCCGCCAGAACACTGCGATCATCTTTGATCGCAGTAATCCAGGGGTTTATGTGCCAGGAGCGGTCCGTGACCACTCCTGGCACATAGTGCCGGATGTCCGTTGCGATAGTCAGCTGACACCCGGCCCCGGTCGGCCACGCTCCCCCCGTGAGCACGGCTGATCGGTGATGACATACTATCCCATCGATGGTCATACAGGCCCATACCACCTCAACAGGATAGTACATCAGATGTCAGAAAGGGGTTAAAGTTGTTTCCCCAAAAGCACCAGCTTCTCTAGCTTTACTGATAGCTCATTAAAGAGTCAACATTTGTAGGATTGCTACCTTCCAATAGTTGGCACTAGAGTTCTAGCTCTCTTCCTCTCTGAAGAGACAATTTGCATAATTAGCATATTACCAAGAGGAGCATTGTGGCTTTAAGTCTCCTCATCTCTGCAACGAGAAACAATGCTTTTTGGATAATGGTCTGATGCCTTTCACACCGCCAAACCAGATCTCTGCTTTGCACTGACGAGTGGCAGTACCCTGAAACACAGTGTTTGCAAATTGAGATTCCGTTTTGGCTATTATCCTAAGTCATGTGACAAGGCTCGCTAAAGGGTCAACATTGACTTGTAGGATTGCTACCTTCCAATAAGTGACACTAGAGTTTTAGCTCTCTTTTTCTCTGAAGAGGCAATTTGCATAATTAGCATATTACCTAGAGGAGTATTGTGGCTTTAAGTCTCCTCATCTCAGCATGCTTAGCATGTCGATCTTCGAAAGGAGAAACAATACTTTTTGGATAACTCACTGTCTGTGTAACAACCATGATATAAAGGCTGGTCCTAGGTAGAGAAACAACTATGGGAGGTAGAGGCTCTTTAAGTGCTATGTCATGCCCAGAGCACTTAATGCCTTATTTAAATTTAGATTAAAATGCTAGTTTCTCAGGATTGTGCAAAACTTTTAGCAGTGCAGAAATTCTTGCAATTACCATAGAACTTACCCCATGTTGTGACTTTATTGTGACCCACAAGTTCCCAGTGTAGCAATACTCCTATAATAACATTATATTTTCAAAATGATACCAGCAAATCAAGTATAGCATATGTAAGCACAATAGAAATTGGTTTTACCCATGTGCACCATGCATTTTATTGTGGCTTTTTGGTATGCTAAATGCTCACTACATCAGCAACTACTGTACAATAGCAATGCTTATAATTAAAAAAAATCTATAGTAAATTACAATTTATTTTGCAGTGTAGCTATGAGTATGGAAATTATACCAAACAAATGTTTTCAATCATTTTAGGGGCACAGAGGTGAGATCACACAATGAGTCCATTAATGATTGAGTTTCCTAACATTTAATATTATTATTATTATTACTCCACAAAATGGTGTTTTGCTGTTGATTTTTTTAGTAGTCACGTATTTTTTTAATAAAGCCAATAAAAACTGAAGAAAATAATAAGATCTTTCATTTTTAGATTGCATAAGAGATGCTAATAGTGTGGATGTTTTTCTCGTGATGTTACAAGTTATAAGGAATTATATGGTTGGGGTCATAATATTTCCTTTTTATTTCCAAATGTAGTCCCACTCTTAATATAAAAGGATTTGTGAAAAATACAATTTTCAGTTGCAAATCTGAAAGGTATATCAAGATAGGTATAAATCACAAACAAGACACAAGACATTCTTTTTCTGTTTTACTGAATTTGCATTAAATTTGTACATATACATCACAACGGTTGGTCATGATCATATGCTTGAAAACAGCAGAAGTAAAATAATATGCAGAAGTTTAGGGTGAATATGAATTCAAAACAAAGCGACAATCTATATAATGTACTGTGTGTGTATATATATATATATATATATATATATATATATATATATATATATATATATACAGTATATGTACTACCCTTCAAAAGTTGAGGGTCACCCAGACAATTTTGTGTTTTCCATGAAAACTCATTTTATTGATCAAATGAGTTGCCAAATTAATTTAAAATCTAGTCCAGACATTGACAAGGTTCAAGGAAAAGATTTTTATTTTAAATAATAATTTTCTCCTTCAAACTTTGCTTTCGTCAAAGAATGCTCCCTTTGCAGCAATTACAGCATTGCAGACCTTTGACATTCTAGCAGTTAATTTGCTGAGGTAATCTGGAGAAATTTACCCCATGCTTCCAGAAGCCTCTCCACAAGTTGGTTTGGCTTGATGGGCACTTTTTGCATCCCATATGGTCAAGCTGCTCCCACAACAGCCAAATGGGGTTGAGATCTGGTGACTGCGCTGGCCACTCCATTACATATAGAATATCAGCTGCCTGCTTCTTCCCTAAATAGTTCTTGCATAATTTGGAGATTAGCTTTGGGTCATTGTCCTGTTGTAGGATGAAATTGGCTCCAATCAAGCGCTGTCCACAGGGTATGGCATGGCGTTGCAAAATGGAGTGATAGCCTTCCTTATTCAATATCCCTTTTACCTTGTACAAATCTCCCACTTTAGCAGCACCAAATCAACCCCAGACCATCACATTACCTCCATCATGCTTGATAGATGGCATCAGACACTCTTCCAGCTTCTTTTCAGTTGTTCTGCATCTCACCAATGTTCTACTGTGTGATCAAAACACCTCAAATTTGGATTTGTCTGTCCATAACACTTTTTTCCAATCTTCATCTGTCCAATGTCTGTGTTCCTTTGTCCATATTAATCTTTTCCTTTTATTAGCCAGTCTCAGATATTGCTTTTTCTTTGCCACTCTGCCCTGAAGGCCAGCATCCCAGATTCGCCTCTTCACTGTAGACATTGATACTAGCATTTTGCGTGTACTATTTAATGGGATTTTAAAACATAACTTTTAATGTGTTATAAAAAAAATAGTAATATATAATGTCACAAAAAAAAGTGTCAATAAAAAAGTACTAAATGGTATAACCCGTTAGGGAATGCACCATATCTATATTAGTACTCTTAAGGATTTTAGTGAGAATGACACTAGCAGTGGCCCAGTGTACTATCACTCAACCCAAGGTACCTTATTTAATAGTGATAATGCCCGTATGCAACAGCATTTATCAAGTACCAAAACAAATAAACAGGTAACCTTGGTTGCATTAATATCAGCAGGTATCACAGAGTAAAGGGGTAAGGTCAATTGGAAAAATTAGTAAACGAATATATAAATATTGGAACAGTCTCACCAATTGCCAAGGACAGGTAAGGTGGAGCCCAGGCTTGCTGGAATAGAGGAATCCATCAGCCGCAGTCGGGAGACAATACCCTGTCAATCCCTAAGGGGCTATCAATAAGACTGAATCCCCGAGCTCCTGCCCTTACAAGGGCAGTCCACATCTACCCCTAAAGTTTAACATGCCCTGCACTCTCCCTATTTAGGTGTCCCAACGCATTTCTTTTCAAGCCGGATCATCAGGGGACTAGCTTATATGGGAGAAAAAGTGCTACTTCTCTTTCTACTCTGATTAAAGCCTGTTTGTGCGCTCCCCTGAAGGGAGTAGTACACACCGTTGTAGGAAATCTTCAGTTTCTTGGCAATTTCTTGCATGGAATAGCCTTCATTTCTAAGAACAAGAATAGACTGTCGAGTTTCACATGAAAATTCATTTTTTTCTGGCCATTTTGAAAGTTTAATAGAACCAACAAATATAATGCTCCAGATTCTCAACTAGCTCAAAGGAAGGTTAGGTTTATAAGTTCTTCAATCAGCCAAAATGTTTTCAGCTGTGCTAACATACTTGGGCAAGAGTTTTCAGGGGTATTCTAACCATCCATCAGCCTTCTTACACAGTTAGCAAGCACAAAGTACCATAAGAACCCTGAAGTGATGGTTGTTGGAAATGGGCCTCTATACACCTATAAAGATATTGCATTGCAAACCAGACGTTCGGAACTAGAATAGTCATTTGCCACATTACCAATGTATAGAGTATATGTGTCATGTCGGACGCTGTTCAGACCAGGTCGTCCGACAGACAGCGGTAATTCCACTTTTGACCACTATTTGCTCATTGGCGTCTGCTAGATTTTATCTAGCTGTTCCGGGATTAATTTACCTAATCCTTGGATTGAAAGCTGGGCCATGCCCACTGCCTTTAAATAGTTCTCCTGATCTTTGGGCGTCGCCGATTATAGCTTCTGTCTTGTGCGTTGTTATCTCAGTCTGGTGAGGAGAGCTGGTGGTTGGAGGTTCATTGCTGGTGGTGTATTTTCCTTTGTCTTATTTACTCCTTCCTATATTTGTATTTATTTTGCCCAGCACATTTATAGTGTATTCCTGAGTGACTGCGGCATGGTGTATATTTTCCTTTATCCTTGTCTGTGCTAACTGTGGGTATTGGGGAATAACATCTTCACTGGGTGGTGGGCGGAGGTTTCAGCCTAGGGCTGAGCTCAGGAGACAGGGTGAGATTCGAGGCCTGGACATGCACACCTTCAGTGTAAACTCCAGGTAGAGGGTCAGTCAGGATTTCCCTAGTCTGAGGGAAACTGCAGGGGCCCGGGTTATTAGCTCTCGCTCACCTAGTCTCTCCCTGACAATATGTCTGAATCATTTAATGTTAGCTTCATTGGAAAATTATTATACTGCTATTTAGTATAAAATTACGGTGGTATAATTTTATACATCATCAATATTTATATATATTATATGTACAATCAGCATGGGTTTCTAACTAATAAGTCATGTCAGACTAACTTAATTTCCTTCTATGACAGAATCACTGACTGGGTGGATCAGGGGAATGCTGTAGATATAGTATATCTTGACTTCAGCAATGCATTTGACAAAGTATCTCACACCATCCTTATTGAAAAAAAGTCTAATTATGGAATGGACAAGGCAACTGTTAAGTGGATTCATAACTGGCTTATTGATCGGACCCAAAGAGTGGTTGTAAATGGCTGCACATCCGGTTGGAAGAATGTCTCAAGTGGGGTACCACAGGGTTCTGTCCTGGGCCCTCTATTGTTAAACATCTTTATTAATGATTTAGATGGAGAAATTGAGGGTACACTAATTAAATTTGTTGATGACACAAAGCTAGAAGGGATAGCTAATACTAGAGAAGAGAGAGAGAGGATTCAAAAAAATATAAATAAACTGGAGCAGTGGGCAGCAACTAACAGAATGGTTTTTAACGAGCAAAAATGCAAAGTACTTCATCTGGGCAATAAAAATGAAAAATTCATTTACATAATGGAAGGCATAGGGCTAAGCAACAGCACATGTGAAAAAGACTTGGGAATACTAATAGATCACAAACTGAACATAAGTCAACAGTGAGCAGCAGTAAAAAAGGCAAATACAATTCTGGAATATATTAACAGAAGCATACAGTCTAGAACTCACAAAGTCAATATTGCCCTCTACTCCTCTTTGGTCGGACCTCAACTGGAATACTATGTCCAGTTTTGGGCACCGCATTTTAAAAAAGACATCAATAAACTGGAGCAAGTTCAGAGAAGAGCAACGTTTGCAGGATTTGGGAATGTTTAGCTTGCAACACAGAAGACTGAGAGGAGACTTAATAGCTGTCTACAAATATCTCAAGGGCTGTCACATTCTACAAGGATCATCTTTATTCTAATTTGCACAAAGAAAGACTAGAAGTAATTGGATGAAACTGAATGGGAGGAGACACAGATTAAATATTAGAAAAAATATTTTTTGACAGTTAGGGTGATCAATGAATGGAACAGGCTGCCACGAGAGGTGTTGAGTTCTCCTTCCATGGAAGTTTTCAAACAGAGGCTGGACAGATATCTGTCTGGGATGATTTAGTGAATCCTTCTTTGAGCAGGGGGTTGGACCAGATGACCCAGGAGGTCACTTCCAACTCTATGATTCTATGATTCTATATTATATGATTGTACAAATCTGAAATGTAAGCATAGAAAACAATATTCTCAATAAATTGCAAATCATTCTTACCTGCTTCCAATCTGATTTGATACATTTAAGATAGACTTCTCTGTTCCATCACATGCAAGGTCTCTGAAAAACATACATCACTTATATAAGAACGCACAGAAATTGCCATAATAAAAATTCAAAGGTTATTTTACCATTAATTCTTAAAGATTAAAAATGTGAAGGTATCTTCAAAAAATAAATGTCTGATAATCCATGTACACACCTGTGTATGAATTTATCCACTGAGTCACAAAAATGGACATGTATTGTGAAAGAGCTAAAATTAATATTAAGTTTATTTGGTAATATCCTCACTTGTATAAGTGCAGTAGGCTATTCACTTCAATGGAAAACTATAAAATGAACACACACTCATTTGGTTCTGTCAAGATTGGTGGTTACTAGTGATGAGCGAATATACTCGTTACTGGAGATTTCTCAAGCATGCTCGGGTGTCCTCCAAGTATTTTTTAGTGCTCGGAGATTTAGTTTTTCTTGCAGCAGCTGAATGATTTACATCTGTTAGCCAGCATAAGTATATGTGGGAATTCCCTAGCAACCAGTCAACCCCCACATGTACTTATGATGGCTAACAGATGTAAATCATTCAGCTGTGACAAGAAAAATTAAATCTCCGAGCGCTAAAAAACACTCCGAGGACCCCCGAGCATGCTCGGGAAATCTCGAGTAACGAGTATATTTGCTCATCACTAGTGGTTACATCAGATTCTTTTTCTTATAAACCACTTCAATCTTATGAACCAACTTTGTACTTCTATTTGGTTGACATTGGTTTATTGCAATGTTTGCATCATATATCTTATCTTATTGGAACGACATTAGGGTCAGTTTATTGGAGAAATATCACCATTAATCAGATGTACCAGTACAACTTAGGTTAAGCTGTTTGCCAGGTAAAAACAGAGAAAGAAAATTCTAACAATATTCACTCTAAATACATCTTAGATTCCATTTTTTTCAAAATGAGAATAAGGAAGTGTAGCTTGTCAAAGTTTAATCCTTTGTCAAAGTAAGTTGTAGATCTACACCTCACTTCTATAGCAACTCCTTGATATTAATCAATATTTTTCTCAACAAAATCTCTTTATTTGACAAGTGCAATTGTAAAACAAACTTGTCAGAGTATATATACACACACACACATATATATATATACTCTACAATGTAAAGTGCTACGGAGTATGTTGGTGCTATAGACATAAAGATTATCATTACTATAAATGATCTTCTTTGATGGCTTGTTACTATCCATCATCCTCTTGATTACATTCCAGAGGTTTTCAATGGGGTTCAGGTCTGGAGATTGGGCTGCCCATGACAGGGTTGTGATGCGGTGGTCTCTTAATTTTTGCCTGAGCTGTATATATATATATATATATATATATATATATATATATATATATATATATATATATATACAGAACAGACCAAAAGTTTGGACATACCTTCTCATTTAAAGATTTTTCTGTATTTCCATGAATATGAGAATTGTACATTCACACTGAAGGCATCAAAACTATGAATCACCACATGTGGAATTATATACTTAACAAAAAACAGTGTGAAACAACTGAAATTATGTCTTATATTCTAGGTTCTTCAAAGTAGCCACACTCTTGGCATTCTCTTGATGAGCTTCAAGAGGTAGTCACCGAAAATGGTCTTCCAACAATCTTGAAGGAGTTCTCAGAGATGCTTAGCACTTGTTGGCCCTTTTGCCTTCACTCTGCGGTCCAGCTCACCCGAAACCATCTCGATTGGGTTCAGGTCTTGTGACTGTGGAGGCCAGGTCATCTGGCGTAGCACCCCATCACTCTCCTTCTTGGTCAAATAGCCCTTACACAGCCTAGAGGTGTGTTTGGGGTCATTGTCCTATTGAAAAATAAATGATGGTCCAACTAAACGCAAATGTGGTAGCCATGCTGGTTCAGTATGCCTTCAATCTTGAATAAATCCCCAACAGTGTCACCAGTAAAGCACCCCCACACCATCACACCTCCTCCTCCATGCTTCACAATGGGAACCAGGCATGTAGAGTCCATCCATTCACCTTTTCTGCATCGCACAAACACACGGTGGTTGGAACCAAAGATCTCAAATTTGGACTCATCAGACAAAAGCACAGATTTCCCCTGGTCTAATGTTCATTCCTTGTGTTCTTTAGCCCAAACAAGTCTCTTCTGCTTGCTGCCTGTCCTTAGCAGTGGTTTCCTAGCAGCTATTTTACCATAAAGGCTTGCTGCACAAAGTCTCCTCTTAACAGTTGTTGTAGAGATGTGTCTGCTGCTAGAACTCTGTGTGGCATTGACCTGGTCTCTAATCTGAGCTGCTGTAAACCTGCGATTTCTGAGGCTGGTGACTCGGATAAACTTATCCTTAGAAGCAGAGGTGACTCTTGGTCTTTCTTTCCTGGAGCTGTCCTCATGTGAGCCAGTTTCTTTGTAGCACTTGATGGTTTTTGCCACTGCACTTGGGCACACTTTCAAAGTTTGCCCAATTTTTCAGACTGACTTTCATTTCTTAAAGTAATGATGGGCACTCGTTTTCTTTACTTAGCTGCTTTTTTCTTGCCATAATACAAATTCTAACAGTCTACTCAGTAGGACTATCAGCTGTGTATCCACCAGACTTCTGCACACCACAACTGATGGTCCCAACCCCATTTAAAAAGGCAAGAAATCCCACCATTCCCGGTGACTACCACTTGAAGCTCATCAAGAGAACGCCAAGAGTGTGCAAAGCAGTCATCAAAGCAAAAGGTGGCTACTTTGAAGAACCTAGAATATAAGACATAATTTCAGTTGTTTCACACATTTTTGTTAAATATATAATTCCACATGTGTTAATTCATAGTTTTGATGCCTTCAGTGTGAATGTACAATTTTCATAGTCATGAAAATACAGAAAAATCTTTAAATGAGAAGATGTGTCCAAACGTTTGGTCTGTACTGTATATATACTGTATGTATGTATATATATATATATATATATATATATATATATATATATATAAAAATGTTTAGAATTGAGAGTCCTCAGTGGTTGAAACCTTTTAATGGCTAACTGAAAAGATGGTAACAAATTTCAAGCTTTCGAGACTACTCAGGTCTCTTCATCAGGCATAGACTAATACAAATTCTGAAGAATCACATATTTATGCCAAACATAAGATTCTTCAGAATTTGTATTAGTCTATGCCTGATGAAGAGACCTGAGTAGTCTCGAAAGCTTGCAATTTGTTACCATCTTTTCAGTTAGCCATTAAAAGGTATCAACCACTGAGGACTCTCAATTCTAAACATTTTTCTATCTACTGGCTAACACGGTACCAAGAAATATATCTTTCCTGTATATATATATATATGTATATATATATATATATATACATATATATATATGGTATACGTTTCTACACATGAAACAAGTAATAATATTTTTGCTTACAACCAATTTAATTAAAACATATGTCAAATTCTTTTTACTTGACCTAAACATTGCAACTCCTAGCTACCAGCTTGCTGCATAATGATGAACTAAAGACAACTCCAGTTGCAACATTTCTAAATCCAATATGTTCAGTGTACTGGACACCGAGTGAAATATTTTTCTTGACGTTTTTAATCCCAATTTACACAGAAGACAAAGATTGAAGGTGAAACTGTGAATGTGTGGACTAATTTGTAAAGGTAACTCAGCTTTATTATCCAAAATAAATACTTTGGAAGCAGTGACTTGAGACAAAATGATAGAACTTCAGTGATTATTAAAAATAATTTCTCCTTTGTGGTAGAGAATTGCGCCAACGGCGAACAATAGAATAACGCCCTTTGCCTCTTTTCAGTCAAGTAATCAAAGCGACCATGAAATAGGATTGGACAGGACCTTTCATTTCATATAAGAATTTCAACTTTGAAGAGTTTTCCTTTTTTATTTATACATTTTTGTTGCAGCGAGCTGCTTGAAGCAAGACTGCAGGATATCTCACTTTGTAGAGAACTGTATTTTTTTTCCAAAGCAAGCTTGGAGCTAATCAAAAGATGCCAACGTTAAAATAAATTCTCACATACAATATAAACAGTATATATATATATATATATATATATATATATATATATATATATATATATGTATCTGTGTATACTACTTATTTTGTGTGAGAGAATTTATAGATAATTGTGTGTGCATATATGTATGCATATACGTGACATGTATAAATATATGCACACACAAATAAGTGTGTATAAATTGTCTCACACAACATAAGCAGTATACGCAGGAATATATAAATATATATATATATATATATATATATATATCATATATACATATGATTTTGTGTATAGAAATCTATAATCTATATATATAATTGTCTAAGGGTTTTTCCGTCTGTCTGTCTGTCTGTCTGTCTTTCTGTCTGTCTGTCTGTCTGTCCTGGAAATCCCGCGTCTCTGATTGGTCGAGGCCGCCAGGCCTCGACCAATCAGCGACGGGCACAGTATCGACGTAGATGTCATAATGGTTGCCATGGCGACGATGATGTCATAAAGGTTGCCTCGACCAATCAGCGACGGGCACAGTCTGCCGCGAATTCGGGAGTCATCATTGTCCATATACTACGGGGACATGCATATTCTAGAATACCCGATGCGTTAGAATCGGGCCACAATCTAGTTTTATTATAATTTCTTAGATCTCAAGTAACGTAACTTTTTCTGGATTAAATAGCATTATATTGGACTATGACATTTTCATGTTAGTGGAGGGATAACTGAATCATGAGTTGTAGAATTTTGTCACATTTATTTGTTTATGTGCTTAAGCAGCAGAAAATGCAAAAATCAACACTTGGTAACATTAGTAATTTTCAAATGTTGAAAATGTTTGCACCTTACCTGAAAGCAGAAAAGAACTCTTCTTTAATTTCAGAAAAGTTACAGCGCTATGCTAAAAGATTTCCATGCAATTCTGACAATGACATGACTTGAGGTAACGATCATACAAGGTTGCATGTGCCCCCCAGTGAAATGTTAATGGAGCAACAAGACAATATTCTCCAAAAAAAAAGAAAAAGAAAAGTAAGATGTGTGTGATGTTCCCTGAATGTCATGAGTGCTCTGCATTTTCAAGTCCTTGGTTTGTTCAGAAAAAGTCTCAGGACAACCCTAAGGGTTAATGTGAACAGTGGGAGTATGGACTCTTCTGGCCTTTTTTCAACACGCTGCGAGGTGATTTTCTGCAATGTGTGATTGACTGATTGCGAATTTCTTTTTTTTAAGAGCAATATGGGGGCAGCAATGAAAATGTGTGTAGAAACTGTAAAGCGCTGCGGAATATGTTGGTGCTATATAGCTAAAGAGATTATTATTGTGATTATTCTTTAGCATTTTTAGAAAAAATACATTTTGGGATAAGGTAGATTTAATATCTAGTCATTCCATAATTGAAACAAGCTGCTAATGCTTCCTAGAAGAATTATGCATTGAGCTCCTGACAATGCTTTCTACTTTTCATACCTGAATTAACAAGCACTTGTGTTAATGCATTGTATTCACTTATATAAATGCAATACTTTCATATTGTGCATAGTAATCTGTACATTAAAACAGTTGCACTTACTCTATAGCTTATTCTCATTTCATGTGTTAGGAGATACAGTGTATAATGAGTGTATGATGCATCAGTCTACTTGGAATATGTCTTTCTATTTTTTTATATGCCATCAATTTCTAGAGATGTAGATACCATCGTGTAATAGGTAGGTTACAATGAAGGTAACTAGACATGAACAAATTGATTCGAGGCAAATTAAGTTTGCTTCATATTTTTTTTAGATATGGTTCACCCAATCAAAGTTTTTTAGACACTTTAAACAAGTGTGACAAAATAGCAGGAAACGATTTTGCTGGATTCTAAAGGGCGACAAAAGGGCTAAAAAATTGTATATATACATATACAGTGGGTACGGAAAGTATTCAGACCCCTTTCAATTTTTCACTCTTTGTTTCATTGCAGCCATCTGGTAAATTCAAACAAAGTTCATTCTTCTCTCATTAATGTACACTCTGCACCCCGTCTTGAAAAAAAACAGAAATGTAGACATTTTTGCACATTTTAAAAAAAAAGAAAAACTGAAATATCACAGTCATAAGTATTCAGACCCTTTGCTCAGACACTCATATGTAAGTCACGTGCTGTCCATTTCCTTGTGATACTTCTTGAGATGGTTCTGCTCCTTCATTGGAGTCCAGCTGTGTTTACTTAAACTGATAGGACCTGATTTGGAAAGGCACACACCTGTCTCATGAGTAGTGTTGAGCATTCCGATGCTGCAAGTATCGGGTATCGGCCGATACTTGCTGTATCGGAATTCCGATACCGGGATTCCGATACTCTTGTGGTATCGGGTATCGGGTATCGCAACAACATTAATGTTAAAATGTGTAAAAGAGAGAATTAAAATAAAAAATATCGCTATACTCACCTCTCCGACGCAGCCGGGACTTCAGCGAGGGAACCGGCAGCGTTGTTTGTTTAAAATTTGCGCTATTACTTGGTTACGTGAATTCCCGGCTTGTGATTGGTCCGCGTCCCGGCAATATGGCCGCCCTGACCAATCACAAGCCGTGACGTCACGGGAGGCTGGACACGCGCCCATTTTAAAATGAGCGCGTCCAGCCTCCCGGCTTGTGATTGGTTGACCGCGGCGCAACCAATCACAAGCCGTGACGTCACGGGAGGCTGGACACGCGCCCATTTTAAAATGAGCGCGTCCAGCCTCCCGGCTTGTGATTGGTTGACCGCGGCGCAACCAATCACAAGCCGTGACGTCACGGGAGGCTGGAAACGCGCCCATTTTAAAATGAGCGCGTCCAGCCTCCCGGCTTGTGATTGGTTGACCGCGGCGCAACCAATCACAAGCCGTGACGTCACGGGAGGCTGGACACGCGCCCATTTTAAAATGAGCGCGTCCAGCCTCCCGGCTTGTGATTGGTTGACCGCGGCGCAACCAATCACAAGCCGTGACGTCACGGGAGGCTGGACACGCGCCCATTTTAAAATGAGCGCGTGTCCAGCCTCCCGTGACGTCACGGCTTGTGATTGGTCAGGGCGGCCATATTGCCGGGACGCGGACCAATCACAGCAAGCCGTGACGTAATTTCGTCACGGCTTGCTGTGATTGGTCCGCGTCCCGGCAACATGGCCGACCTGACCAATCACAAGCCGGGAATTCACGTAACCAAGTAATAGCGCGAATTTTAAACAAACAACGCTGCCGGTTCCCTCGCTGAGGTCCCGGCTGCGTCGGACAGGTGAGTATAGCGATATTTTTTATTTTAATTCTTTCTTTTACACATTTATATGGTTCCCAGGGCCTGAAGGAGAGTTTCCTCTCCTTCAGACCCTGGGAACCATCAGGAATACCGTCCGATACCTGAGTCCCATTGACTTGTATTGGTATCGGGTATCGGTATCGGATTGGATCCGATACTTTGCCGGTATCGGCCGATACTTTCCGATACCGATACTTTCAAGTATCGGACGGTATCGCTCAACACTACTCATGAGGTTAAAGGAACTGGCCAAGGAGCGCAGAGACAGAATTGTGGCAAGGCACAGATCTGGCCAATGTTATAACAGAATTTCTGCAGTACTAAAGGTTCCTAAGAGCACAGTGGCCTCCATAATCCTCAAATGGAAGAAGATTGGGACCACCAGAAGTCTTCCTAGACCTGGCCGTCCAGCCAAACTGAGCAATCGTGGGAGGAGAGCCTTTGTGAGAGAGGTAAGGAAGAACCCCAAGAGCACTGTGGCTGAGCTCCAGAGATACAGTAGGGAGAATGGAGAAAGATACAAAATGTATCTTTAAAAGAAGTGCCAGACTGGGGAACAACTAAACCTTGGCATGTGAACTTGATGCATGTGGGTGCTCTGAGGAACAGTTGCCCACCTTCTCCCTCTGACCACTCCACTGCCTCTTTCTGTCTGTTAGGGAGCTGTGTATGCCTCCCCCTCTGCACTGCTGGCCTCTCTCTGCTTTGCACTTTCCCAGGTTAATCGCTTACGGGGTAAATCAGGGAAATGTTGTAGATATAGTATATCTCAACTTCAGCAAAGCATTTGATAAAGTATCTCCCACTATCCTTATTGAAATAAATGACCAAATATGTGATTAACAAGGCTATGATTAGGTGGATTTATAACTTGCTCAGAGATTGTACTCAAAGAGTGATAACAAATACTTGCACATCCAATTGGAAAAGTGTTTCCAGTGGGGTACCATAAGTTTCTCTCCTGAACCCAGTGTTGTTCAACATTTTTGTAAATTATCTAGATAAGGGAACTAAAACTAAGCAAATTTGCACATAATGCAAAGCTAAGTGAGTTAGCAAATACTAGAGAAGACAGAGAAAGTATTCAGAAGTATTTAGGTAAGCTTGAACAATAGGCAGCAACTAATAGAATGGAATTAAATGGAGAAATGGAAGATTCTACAACTGAGAAAGAAAAACAAAAATGACATCGATAGAATGGGAGGAAAAGAACTAATCAATAGTACATGTAAAAAAAGACTTGGCTATGCTAATAGATCATAGAGTGTACATGAGTCAACGGTGTTATGCAGCACCAAAAAAGGCAAATACAGTTTGTATTAAGAAAATCATAGACTCAAAATCGCATGAAGTACGTAGTTATTAGTGATGAGCGAATATACGCGTTACTCGAGATTTCTCGAGCATGCTCGGGTGACCTCCGAATATTTTTTTAGTGCTCGGAGATTTAGTTTTCAGCACCGCAGCTGAATGATTTACATCTGTTACCCAGCATAAGTACATGTGGGGGTTGCCTGCTTGCTAGGGAATCCCCACATGTAATCAAGCTGGCTATGAGATGTAAATCATTCAACTGAGGTGAGGAAAACTAAATCTCCGAGCACTAAAAAAATATTCGGAGGTCACCCGAGCATGCTCGAGAAATCTCGAGTAACGAGTATATTCGCTCATCACTAGTAGTTATCCCTCTCTACTCTTCCTTGGTCATCCCTCATGTAGAATAGTGTGTCCAGTTCTGGGCACCACATTTTAAAAAAGGCATAAAAAACCTGGAGCAAGTTCAGAGAAGAACTACCAGGACGGTAAGCGGACTGCAAATTATGGTCTACAATGAACACTTAAAGGATCTGGGAATGTTAAGCTTACAAAAAAGAAGACTAAGGGTATGTGCACACATTATGGATTAACCTGCGTATTCGCAGCAGATTCGATGCGTCGGGTTCGCAGCAGTTTTCCATTTGGTTTACAATATCATGTAAACCTATGGAACACAAAATCCGCAGTGCACATGCTCCGGAAAATACAGTGTGGAAACACTGAGGCTTATTTTCTGCAGCATGTCAATTCTTTGTGCAGATTCTGCAGTGTTTTAAACCAGCTCCTCAATAGGAAACCGCAGGTGTTAAAATGCAGGTGAAATCCAAACAAAAAACGCTGGAAATCTGCAGTAAATCCAGTGCTTTTTACCTGCGGATTTTTCAAAAACTGAGCGGAAAAATCTGCACAGAAATCTGCAACGTGGGCACATAGCCTAAGAGGAGACTTAATAGCTGTCTAAAATACCTGAAGGAAAGTCAGTGTAGAGGGATCATCTTTATTCTTATTTGCACATGGAAACACGAGAAGCAATGGAATGAAACTGAAAGAGAGAAGATACAGATTAGATATTAGAAAAAACTTTTGAACAGTGAGGGTGATCAATGAGTAAAATAGGCTGTCATGAGAGTTAGTGAGTTCTCCCTCAATGGAAATCTTCAAAAAGAGGCTGGACAGTTATCTGTCTGAGATGGTTTAG
Source organism: Ranitomeya variabilis (assembly GCF_051348905.1). NCBI lineage: Eukaryota > Metazoa > Chordata > Amphibia > Anura > Dendrobatidae > Ranitomeya > Ranitomeya variabilis. Next base: position 1,017,584,764 of record NC_135232.1, on the reverse strand, counting down.
TGAATCTTGCATTGAGCATGGGGTTGGAGAAAATGACCATGGAGATCCCTTCCAAATCCAACATTCTATGATTTGATGATTCTATGAGCCTATCAGTCAAACCTCCTCTGAAAGCATTTAACAGTGGTTTTACTAAAGAAAGGAATATACTTACCTCTGAAAAGGACATATATATATATATATACACACTCACCGGCCACTTTATTAGGTACACCATGCTAGTAACGGGTTGGACCCCCTTTTGCCTTCAGAACTGCCTCAATTCTTCGTGGCATAGATTCAACAAGGTGCTGGAAGCATTCCTCAGAGATTTTGGTCCATATTGACATGATGGCATCACACAGTTGCCGCAGATTTGTCGGCTGCACATCGCAAAGATGCTCCATACAAGGCAGGATGGATCCATGCTTTCATGTTGTTTACGCCAAATTCTGACCCTACCATCCGAATGTCGCAGCAGAAATCGAGACTCATCAGACCAAGCAACGTTTTTCCAATCTTCTACTGTCCAATTTCGATGAGCTTGTGCAAATTGTAGCCTCAGTTTCCTGTTCTTAGCTGAAAGGAGTGGCACCCGGTGTGGTCTTCTGCTGCTGTAGCCCATCTGCCTCAAAGTTCGACGCACTGTGCGTTCAGAGATGCTCTTAGGCCTACCTTGGTTGTAACGGGTGGCGATTTGAGTCACTGTTGCCTTTCTATCAGCTCGAACCAGTCTGCCCATTCTCCTCTGACCTCTGGCATCAACAAGGCATTTCCGCCCACAGAACTGCCGCTCACTGGATTTTTTTTCTTTTTCGGACCATTCTCTGTAAACCCTAGAGATGGTTGTGCGTGAAAATCCCAGTAGATCAGCAGTTTCTGAAATACTCAGACCAGCCCTTCTGGCACCAACAACCATGCCACGTTCAAAGGCACTCAAATCACCTTTCTTCCCCATACTGATGCTCGGTTTGAACTGCAGGAGATTGTCTTGACCATGTCTACATGCCTAAATGCACTGAGTTGCCGCCATGTGATTGGCTGATTAGAAATTAAGTGTTAACAAGAAGTTGGACAGGTGTACCTAATAAAGTGGCCAGTGAGTGTATATATATATATATATATATATATATATATATATATATATATATATCTTTTAACGGTGCAGCAGCTGGTTAAAGTACTGCAATCACAATATTAAACCCTGCCTAGATGCCAAAACTATCCCTCCACTGAATACCGGCAACAGAGGTATTAGTACAGAAAAGAAAATATTTAGCCCTGAAAAGGTGCAGCAGCGGTATGCAAATACTGTAACGGCAACATTAAACCCTTCCTAGATGCCTCTGATCCAAAACTATCGCTTAACTGAATTCAGATAACATTAATGTTTTACTAGAGACAGAAAATGATTGAGCCCTGAAAAGGACTTTCCTTTTAACAGTGCAATAGTAGTATGCAAATACTGCAAAAGCGATATTAAACCCTGCCTAGATGCCCTTAATTCAAAACTATCTCTTCACTGCAGGCAGGTAACAGTGGCTTTACTAGAGAAAGTATAACATTTAGCCCTGAAAAGGGTTTTTCTTTTAGTAATGCAATGGTGGTATGCAAGTACTACAATAGATGTCTAACAGGCGCCAAACTTGCGGAACATGACGTTCAAGCACCCGTGATACTCAATCAACAAGTGTGCCCGAGCAGCCTCATGGTCAATCGAATATTGATCAGTGACGAGCACGCTCACTCATCACTTCTACTTAACATTCAAAGCTATTATTATTAGTGTTGAGCATTCCGATACCGCAAGTATCGGGTATCGGCCGATACTTGCGGTATCGGAATTCCGATACCGAGATCGGATACTTTTGTGGTATTGGGAATCGGAATCGGAAGTTCCCAGTGTATGGTTCCCAGGGTCTGAAGGAGAGGAAACTCTCCTTCAGGCCCTGGGATCCATATCCATGTAAAAAATAAAGAATTAAAATAAAAAATAGGGATATACTCACCCTCTGACGCGCCCTGGTAGTAACCGGCAGCCTGCTTTGCTTAAAATGAGCGCGTTCAGCACCTTCCATGACGTCACGGCTTCTGATTGGTCGCGTGCCGCTCATGTGACTGCCACGCGACCAATCACAAGCCGTGACGTCATCCCTCAGGTCCTAAATTCCCTTCTAGGAATTTAGGACCTGAGGGATGACGTCACGGCTTCTGATTGGTCGCGTGGCAGTCACATGAGCGGCACGCGACCAATCAGAAGCCGTGACGTCATGGAAGGTACTGAACGCGCTCATTTTAAGCAAAGAAGGCTGCCGGTTCACATCGGTAAGGTCCAGGCTGCGTCGGAGAGGTGAGTATATCAATATTTTTTATTTAAATTCTTTATTTTACACATTCATATGGATCCCAGGGCCTGAAGGAGAGTTTCCTCTCCTTCAGACCCTGGGAACCATCAGGGATACCTTCCAATACTTGAGTCCCATTGACTTGTATTGGTATCGGGTATCGGTATCGGCGAGATCCGATACTTTGCCGGTATCGGCCGATACTTTCCGATACCGATACTTTCAAGTATCGGACAGTATCGCTCAACACTAATTATTATTATTATTATTATTTATTATAGCGCCATTTATTCCATGGCGCTTTACAGGAGGGGAATACACAATAAAAACAAGTACAATAATCTTGAACAATACAAGTCGCTCACAACTGGTACAGGAGGAGAGAGGACCCTGCCCACGAGGGCTCACAATCTACAAGCTATCTTTGATAACTGCTGTTAGAGGTTTGTACTGCCTGCATAACACAGCTGGCATATGCTATGTTTTAAGGGTGCTGAGCTTCTGAGCACAGTATATGCATAACTTACATTAACTAGAACACAATGGGAATTTAAAAAAAACAATTACAATGACCACTGGCCACTGAACTCACCTGCATTTACTAAAGCTGCAAACCTTAGTAGGGCCATATGACTGTGGTGATTTGTGCTGAACCACGAACAGGTAAGTTTATTATATGGAGTAGGCAGGTGTTAAGAATATTTGATATCCAAAAATTTCATAACCAAAAATAGTACCAATGAGCAAATCTGCAAATGTTAGAATATGCAGATTTGTCAGTGCAGGAGATGCAAGGATGGTGGACAGTGGACTACACAGAGGGTGGTCACATGCCCCAGAAGGCACAATAATGTCCCAATAAGCACCAGACAGATGAAGATCACTGCACCTGAGTGAATTTGCATGGTGTGATAGCTGATGGCCAGGTGAGTATATATTATTATCTAATCAAAAAGTAAAATATTTGAATTCAGCTGAACCTAAATTATTTTTAAAATTCTAGACAAATTCGATGAGCTTCAAATTGATATGTTCATCTCTAAAACAGAGTAATATCTACAATTCAAACTAACAAGATATGTTCAGATCTTTTAAGATTAGAATTTGCCAACTTTGCCAAATTTTCCCCCAAAATTTGGAGTGTGGCTGAAAAGTTTGCAATTTCAATATTTAATAGCTTGCAATTGCTTGACAAAATACATGTGTGGGAGAGGAGAGAGAGATTGAGAGAAAAAACCCTGCTGACTATAAGAGCTTACTCTCTATAGGAAAGAGAGAGACCACACTGCTGATGATAAGACTTTACACACTACAGGAGAGAGAGGACCCCTTTGATCATAAGACATGAAAGAAAGAAAAAGGACCACTGTGATCATAAGATCTTACACTCTACAGAAGACATAGACTACCCTATTGATCATAAGATCTTGCACTCTAAAAGGGAGAGAAAGAGAGGTCCGCACTGATAAGTGCCTACATTCTACAGGAGAGAAAGAGACAGAGTTATAAAGAACAGATGGTGATGACCATAACAGGTTTAACACAACAAGAAAGAGACTTTCCTATTGACTCTGGAGATGGAAAATTACTCTGCCATGTAAACTGGAGACTGCTGATTTATGATAGTTCAAATGCTGATTGCCAGTGTGCAAGGTATGATAATTCGCTAGCGTTCAAAATCGCAGGGCATTATAGGGAAGCCTGCGTGACCACTCAAAAATGCATTAAGACACTCTCTGATTCTTTAACAGTGTGGGAAATGGTGCATTGCAAGTTTTTTTGCTGATTGGAAGGTGAAGTTCGAATTCACTTGACATTACAAATTTCAGGAGATTCATCTCTGTCCTCCACTAATCTAAAACCAACCCATGGCAACACCGATTTTTCAAGGTATATAAATCCATGTTGGTCATTTTCCTAACAAGTAGTACTAGTGCTATAACTGTTTTGAAAATGTATGCTACCACCATAATTATTGTAGATAATAGAAAATATCACAAGTAGTGATGGGGCGAACACCTGGATTTTTGGGTTCTCCTGAACAGTTCAAAAAAGTTTGGTTTTCATACCAGAAAAGTACTCGAACCCGAACTCAGACACTATTTGCTTAAATTGGGACCCAAATATCCAGTGTTGGCCATGATGTCATGTGCATGACAGCATGGCAAACACTGCCTCCAATCGGCATTAAAATCAAGACTTGAACCCAGCAGCCAGCAGGTGGCATCTCTTCCCTCTTCCCGTGGCTCCCATGAAAAAGTCTCACAGTGAACTGCGGTGAACTCACTGCTAGTAGTGATCTCACTCGGCTAAAGGTGATCTCACTGTGCTAGCGGTGATCTCACAGAGGTCACCGCAGTACAGGGGCTCAGCAGCCTCAGTGACCTGCGGTAACCTCAATGACATCAGTAATGATGAGCAAACGTGCTCGCCACTACTCATTACTCGCCCGAGTATCACTGTACTCAGTGTACTCGGCGAGCATCGAGCATTTTCGGCATTACTCGGTGGGAACTCGGGTCTCCACCCTGCATTTTTGGTGGTCTTTAGAGAGCCAATCAACATGCAGGGATTGTGTGCCAGGCACTGTAATGCTGCAGCCATCTTTGTTGTGGTCTTGCAGTGATTGGCTGGCCACACAGCATCATCAGGGGTATAAGAGACCGGACGTCACCCTGCTCGGCACATTCAGTTTCAGAACCAGACAGTGTAGGGAGAGCTGCTGCTGAGATAGGGTCAGATTTGGGGATTTATTAGTCAGTGTGGGTTCTACCATCCTAAACTACTCAAATCCAGCTAAACCAACAGTCATTCTAAGGACTAATTCCGGAGTCTATAGGTTGCAGTGTTAGGTAGGCAGGGGAGTGTACGTCGCTCTATACATATCAGTGCAAGGCCTGCAGGCACTGTATGTGTGTATATAGATATCATTGCATACATCAAGAGGGTCCACTCCATTACTGTCTGCTGCTGTTGCTACCTATAGCATATATTGACTGTATATACCTAGCCCCAGGTATAATTGGCTAGGAATTTTTTTTTTGCCAGGTTAATAGAAATGATTTTATTGCAAAGCAAGCCAGCGCCGTTTTTTTCTCCATTTGATTTTTGACACTGCACAATACAGCCAGATCCTTTTCCTAGCACAGAGGTTTTTTTGTGTGTCTTACACAATTTCTTGACATTTTGCTGAACCCCCCAAAAATACATACAGGGCACATATTTTACAGTGTGGTATATCTGTGACATGCATCATACATCCGTGTGCAGCCCTATTTTGCAGATCCCCCCAAAAATACAGGCCACATATTTGGCAGTGTGGTATTTCCGTGACAGGCCTCATATAACTGTGTTCTCCAAGTTTGGGCATATTAGGCTGGTATTCCATTTTTTTCCTGTCTGTTAATCTACTTATATACAGCACTATTTAGCAAACCTCAAAAAAAATACAGGCCACATATTTGGCAGTGTAGTGTTTCCGTGGCAGGCCTCATATATCTGCGTGCTCCAAATTTGGGCATTTTAGGCCGGTATTCCAGTTTTTTCCTGTCTGTTACTCTACTTATATAAAGCACTGGTTTGCATTTAAAAAAATAAAAAATACAGGTCACATATTTGACAGTGTGGTATTTCCGTGACAGGCCTCATATATCTGCGTGCTCCATATTTGGATATTTTAGGCCGTTAGTCCAGTTTTTTTCCTGTCTGTTACTCTACATATATACAGCACTATTTAACAAACCTCATAAAAAATACAGGCCACATATTTGGCAGTGTATACCAGTGCATTCCATGACAGGCCTCATTTAACTGTGTGCTCCAAGTTTGGGCATTTTAGTCCGGAAATGTGCACTGACAAATAGGTCCGGCAAGTCAGGGCATGTTTTTAAAAAATGCTGTTCAACCAAGTTCAGCACGTGGGCCATGCATAGAACGTGTTTCATGGTGGTGGAGATGGTGGTGGTGCCTTTTCTGGCTGCTGTGGGCTGCTCTTTTTAGGCTGGGTGGATCAATATCCATGGCCCCTTACCAGCCTGAGAATACCAGCCTCCCCTATCTGTGAGCTTTAGCAAGGCTGGCTGTCAAAAATGGGGGAGGACTCCACGCCTTTTTTTAATTGTTTATTTAAATAAAAAATGCACAGTTTCCCTTCTATTCTTGAAAACCAACCTTGCTGAAGATGACAGCTGAGAGTTGCAGCCCTCAGCTGTGAGTTTTGCCTGGCTGGTTGTAGATACTGGGGAACCCATGCCATTTTTTTCATTTATTCATTTATTTATAGTGCAGGTGGTGGCTGATAAATACCACCATCAGCCGCTCCTGCTGTCACTGTTATTAGAAGCAGCAGGGGTAGGCTGATGGGAGTCATAGTCCCATCAGCCACCACCTGCTGTCACTTATATATAACTCTCATCATTCTCTCCTGCTCATGCCAATCGCCAGCAGAGCAGGGGAGAATGATGAGAGCTGTGTTCAGCATCCGGGGAACAGTGCTTACTGTAATGCTTCTTCCCTTGTGCCCATCCGTGTGTTACTAATGCGGCACACAGTTGCCACACATGTGCCACACGTATTACAAATGCAGACACTGACATCTCCAGTACTGGAAATGTCAGGATGTGTGAAAGAGGCCCTATAGCGGGTTTTTATATTTGGCTGTTCTCACACACTAAAATATACTTTCTATTGCATAAAATAGTTTTATATCACCACATTTTGAGAGCTATAATTTTTCCATATTTTGCCCCACAGAGTCATGTGAGGTCTTGTTTTTTGTGATGTTTTTATTAGTACCATTTTTGGGCACATGACTTTTTTGATTGCTTTCTACTCCAATTTTTGGGAGGCAGAATGAACAAAATACAGTAATTCATGAATTTCTTTTGGGGTGGTGATGCCATTCCGTGTGTGGCAAAATTGCCAAGGCAGTTTTTTCTTTGGGTCAGTACTATTACAGCGATACCTCATTTATGTTTTTTGCTCGGCGGTTAAAGCATTGTTTTTTGCTTTATTTTTTATTTGTTTTTATGGTGTTCAATAAACGGGTTAACTAGTGGGACAGTTTTATAAGTTGGGTCGTTGCGAATGCAGCGATATCAAATTTGTGTACTTTTATTGTTTATATTTTTTCGATAGAATATATATTGATTTTTTATTACTTTTTCGATTTTTGTTTTAAATATTTTTACAATTATTTAAAACATTTTTTTTACTTTTTTCTAACTGTTTTACTTTGTCCCACTATGGGACAATCATTTTTTGCAGGCTGATCGCATCTATAGCATGTAGATGAAGAAGCATCTGCATGCTATAGAAACTGTCAGCTCTACACTGACAGAGAGACTTGCTGATCAAGCACTGTGCATGATCAGCAAGCTTTCTAGCTCTGGTGACCCGGATATCATGACGACACCAGGTCACCATGTCAATGATCGGAACCCTGCGTCATACCGCAGGGCCTCCGATCCAAAGGAAGAGGGGCTGTCAGCCCTCTGTTGACTTCCTAAATGCTGAAATCATGTTAGATCACAGTATTTCGGAGGTTAAATTGCTGAGAGCGATCACTGGCTGCTCCTGGCACTTAATGCCGGGTGTCAGCTGTCAGAATCAGCTGACACCTGGCAGCGATCGCGATGACATAGTATTCTATCCATGGTCAAATAGGCCCAGGTCACATCGACGAAACATCACATCCAATGTCAGAAAGGGGTTAATATAGTGCACTTTTTGGAGGGTATCAATAAACTACAATCTGATTTGGACAAGCTGAGTGTTTCAGTACCCAACTGGCAGATGAGGTTTATTGGGTCAATATGTAAACTTGTGCATCTTTGCACTAATAATCTGTGGCAACCATATGTAAGGCCAGTTTCACACAACCGTTTATCTCCAGTACCGAAGATATCCATGTCTGTGTGTCTGTGTGTTGTGAATGTAATACTTGCTGCACACATGTGCTAACTGTGTGCCGTCCATGTGCTGCATCTGTACCACACGGACTGCTGCCGGGAAGAAGCACTACAGTAAGCACTGTTCACCGGCGGCGGGTGCTGAAGATGGCTCTTATCATTCTCCCCTGCTCTGCCAGCGAGCCGGCGTGAGCAGAGAATGATAAGAGTTATATTAAAGTCTGAACAATGACAGCAGATTGGGGCTTTTGGGACACTTACTCCAATCATCTGACACCTGCTGCCGCTAATAACAGTTACAGCAGGAGTGGATGATCACGGTATTCCTCAGCCACCGCTGCCTGTGAACTAACAAAAATTTTTAATTATTTACATAAATGATTTTTAAAAAATGGCATGGGGTCCTCACCATTTTTGACAACCAGCCTTGCTAAAGCTCACAGATGGGGGCTGGTGTTCTCAGGCTGGTAAGGGTCCATTAATATAGGCCCCCAGCCTAAAAACAGCAGCCCGCAGCTGCCCAGAAAAGGCACATCTATTAGATACACCTTTTTCTGGAGCTTTGCCCGGCTCTTCCCACTTGCCCTGTAGCAGTGGCAAGTGGGGTTAAGATTTGTGGGGTTGAACAGTGGCAAGATGTGAACATCCAGGCTGAAAACTGTTTGGACTTTAAAATAACTCTCATCATTCTCCTCTGCTCGCACTGGTCGCTGGCAGAGCAGGGGAGAATGATGAGAGCCATCTTCAGCACCTGTTGCCAGGGAACAGCGCTTACGGTAGTGCTTCTTCCCCGTTGCCGATGCATGTCACACGGAGGACATCAATGTGTGTTCTCCATGTGCACTTGTGAAGGAAGTTTTGCTGTCCGTGCTGATGGTAAGAAAATGGACATGTCTACTTATGGGGCACATGGACACATTGTCCATGGAAACACATGGACACTAGTGATGAGCAAATAGCATTGTTTCTCGGGTCTCCCCGAGCATGCTCGTGTGATCTCCGCGTATTTGTTAGTGCTCGGAGATTTAGATTTCGTAGCCTCAGCTGCATGATTTATGGCTGCTGGACAGCCTGAATACATGTGGGAATTCCCTAACAAACAGGCATTCCTCGCTAAAAACTAAATCTCAGAGCACTAACAAATACTCGGAGATCACCCGAGCAACAATGCTATTCGCTCATGACTAATTGACACGTGAACAGACCTATTCATTTGAATGGGTCTATGTGTGTACGTGTCTCCGGTAAGTGTGAAAACAGTCACCACATGTACCAGAGACATGGACATGTGAAAGAGGCCTTAAAGGCTGCGTAAAACTAGGAGAGTCACTTGTAGAGAAGAATCTGGATTATAGATCACAGACTGAAAAACAACATGCAATATCAGATTGTTGCTTCTAACTCTAACATGATGTTGTTTTTTAGTAATTGATGCATGGACTCATGAAAAAAAATAATGCTACCAATTAACAAAGCATTAGTGCAAGCTAATCTGCAGTATACAGTAAAATTCTGACCACCAGTTTATAGGAATAAAATTATTTGAAAAATTTCAAAACTGATATAGTGGGGGGTTCTGATTTGCCTCTCTTGCAATCTTACAAGCAAATTTCACTGAAATTTTGCTTCATCTTCCAGACTTTATCTTGACCTTCACTGTTACTGTAAGGGTACCGTTACACAAAACGATTTACCAATGATCACGACCAGCGATACGACCTGGCCGTGATCGTTGGTAAGTCGTTGTGTGGTCGCTGGAGAGCTGTCACACAGACAGCTCTCCAGCGACCATCGATGCCGAAGTCCCCGGGTAACCAGGGTAAACATCGGGTTACTAAGCGCAGGGCCGCGCTTAGTAACCCGATGTTTACCCTGGTTACCATCGTAAATGTAAAAAAAAAAAAACCGTACATACTCACATTCCGGTGTCCATCAGGTCCCTAGCCATCTGCTTCCCGCACTGACTGAGTGCCGGCCGTAAAGTGAAAGCAGAGCACAGCGGTGACGTCACCGCTGTGCTCTGCTTTTACTTTCTGGCCGGCAGTCAGTCAGTGCGGGAAGCGGACGGCTAGGGACCTGACGGACACCGGAATGTGAGTATGTACGTTTTTTTTTTTTTTACATTTACGATGGTAACCAGGGTAAACATCAGGTTACTAAGCGCGGCCCTGCGCTTAGTAACCCGATGTTTACCCTGGTTACAAGCGAACGCATCGCTGGATCGGTGTCACACACACCGATCCAGCGATGACAGCGGGAGATCCAGCGACGAAATAAAGTTCCAAACGATCTGCTATGACTTACGATTCTCAGCGGGGTGCCTGATCGTATGGATATCGCTGGAACGTCATGGATCGTACTGTCGTAGCGACAAAAGTGCCACTGTGAGACGGTACCCTTAACCACCATTTCTTAATTACATTTCAAACTGAGGAAAAAGAAACTTGGAAACAATTTGCTATCCTCTTTCAGAGTGCTAGGCAGCTGTTTAGAAGGATCCATGGCTGCTGTGTTTTGGCACAAGGTTAGAGGAGGCTGGGTTCTTATAAAGCTGAGAAATTTGCATCACCTGGCCTTTACTAATGATGATAGCGAACAAGCCATAACCATATCAGGCTAGTTAAGGTCTGAAGCCTTTTTCAAAGGTATCCGAACACACAAACGAACACACAAATCTCCAAACTTTTGCATAAAAAATCTATAAAATGGATATATATATATATATATACAGTTAGGTCCATATATATTTGGACAGAGACAACATTTTTCTAATTTTGGTTATAGACATTACCACAATGAATTTTAAGTAAAACAGTTCAGATGCAGTTGAAGTTCAGACTTTCAGCTTTCATTTGAGGGTATCCACATTAAAATTGGATGAAGGGATTAGGAGTTTCAGCTCTTTAACATGTGCCACCCTGTTTTTAAAGGGACCAAAAGTAATTGGACAATTGACTCCAAGGCTATTTCATGGACAGGTGTGGGCAATCCCTTCGTTATGTCATTCTCAATTAAGCAGATAAAAGGCCTGGAGTTGATTTGAGGTGTGGTGCTTGCATTTGGAAGGTTTTGCTGTGAAGTAAACTTGCGGTCAAAGGAGCTCTCCATGCAGGGGAAACAAGCCATCCTTAAGCTGCAAAAACAGAAAAAACCCATCCGAGAAATTGCTACCATATTAGGAGTGGCAAAATCTACAGTTTGGTACATCCTGAGAAAGAAAGAAAGCACTGTTGAACTCATCAATGCAAAAAGACCTGGGCGCCCACGGAAGACAACAGTGGTGGATGATCGCAGAATAATCTTCATGGTGAAGAGAAACCCCTTCACAACAGCCAACCAAGTGACCAACACTCTCCAGGAGGTCGGCGTATCAATATCCAAATCTACCATAAAGAGAAGACTGCATGAAAGTAACTACAGAGGGTTCACTGCACGGTGCAAGCCACTCATAAGCATCAACAATAAAAAGGCTAGACTGGACTTTGCTAAAAAACATCTAAAAAAGCCAGCACAGTTCTGGAAGAACATTCTTTGGACAGATGAAACCAAGATCAACCTCTACCAGAATGATGGAAAGAGAAAAGTATGGCAAAGGCGTGGTACAGCTCATGATCCAAAGCATACCACATCATCTGTAAAACACGGCGGAGGCAGTGTGATGGCTTTTGCATGCATGGCTGCCAGTGGCACTGGGTCACTAGTGTTTATTGATGATGTGACACAGGACAGAAGCAGCCGAATGAATTCTGAAGTATTCAGAGACATACTGTGTGCTCAGATCCAGCCAAATGCAGCCAAACTGGTTGGTCGTCGTTTCATACTACAGATGGACAATGACCCAAAACCTAAAGCCAAAGCAACCCAGGAGTTTATTAAAGCAAAGAAGTGGAATATTCTTGAATGGCCAAGTCAGTCACCTGATCTCAACCCAATTGAGCAGCATTTCACTTGTTAAAGACTAAACTTCAGACAGAAAGACCACAAACAAACAGCAACTGAAAACCACCGCAGTGAAGGCCTGGCAGAGCATCAAAAAGGAGGAAACACAGCGTCTGGTGATGTCCATGAGGTCAAGACTTCAGGCAGTCATTGCCAACAAAGGGTTTTCATCCAAGTACTAGAAATGAACATTTTATTTACAATTATTTAATCTGTCCAATTACTTTTGGTCCCTTTAAAAACAGGGTGGCACATGTTAAGGAGATGAAACTCCCCAACCCTTCATCCAATTTTAATGCGGATACCCTCAAATGAAAGCTGAAAGTCTGAACTTCAACTGCATCTGAATTGTTTTGTTTAAAATTCATTGTGGTAATGTTTATAACCAGAATTAGAAAAATGTTGTCTCTGTCCAAATATATATGGACCTAACTGTATATATATATATATATATATATATATATATATATATATATATTGCCTTACATACAAAGAAAATTTTTCATCTTTAACTTTAGGCCTTTTAGAGATCATTTCATGTTTAACTTGCTTATCGGTTCACAATAACAGTAATTTTGACCAGGGGCGCCCAAACTTTTACATGCCACTGTATAACTACCTAGACCCACTGGATTGCATGCAGATACTGTTCCTGTATGTGAAACACAAAGAATGCTCCTGACTATATTCAATTACTTGTCTGTCACTAATGATATAACTGTAGATTTACATTCAAATTCCATTGAAGTTGCAGCATCTTTAGAAATACAGATGCTAAGTGAAACTTGTATCACTTAAGTTATGCTGTAACATTGATCTGGCAGATTGTTGTCATTGAAGACATGCTGTCAAGTGTACAAATGGTTTGAAATCAATATGAAACAATGTAAACGTATGGATTTTTAAAACACATACCAAGGTATATTTTAAAGCAGGCAAACAAATCTATTTTAAAGTCCCTAATACAGGTGCTTTACAGAAACAAGTCTTCCATAGTAAGCGTGTATCTAAGCTATATCTAAGCTAAGTTCATATTTGTTCTTTTATAGCATAAATTATACTTCCAGCTGAAATGTCAAAAGCACTTGCCTTGTGTTCTTAAATCCTTGAAAAGACTGTCTACATTGATAATCCATCAATAGGATAGGTTATTAAAATGAAATGAGTGAGGGACAAATGAAACCACCATAATTAAATGTTATCTGGTCAAGCAGTGGCTGGATGTAGCCAATGTATTGAGCCAAAACTGCACAGCTCTCTACACTGTGTAATGTCTATTTTCCTCTTACTTCAGATCAGACCCTATTCAAATGAATAGGAGCATATTTTCACTATTTATAAGTCCATTTTCTACGTTTATATGTAAGGACTTTTATCCCCCTTTCACTGCAACTAAAAAATACTATTAGAATTTAGAGATACTAAAATAATTACTCATATACAGCGGTGCTTGAAATTTGCGAACCGTTAAGAGTTTTCCATATCTCTGCAAACAGTCTCTTTAGAGAGGAAGAGGACATGAACTCTAGTGCCACCTATAGGAAGTAGCAATCCTACAAGTCAATATTGACTCTCTAACAAGCGTTGTCACATGACTTAAGATAAAAGCTCAAACCAAAATCTCAGTTCACAAAAACTATATTTTGAGGTACTGCCCCTCATCAGTGCAAAGTGAGAGATCTGATTTGGCTGAGAGAGACATTTGACCGGGATCTAAGGGGTAAAATTTCTCATTGTGGAAAGTGACATGTCAAGCCTGACATGCTGAGGTGAGGAGACTTTTAAGCCGCAATGCTCCTCTGGGAAATATGAAAATTGTCTTTTCAGAGATTAAGAGGACTAGAACTCTAGTGCCACCTATAGGAAATAGCAATCCTAAAAGTCAATATTGACTCTCTAATGAGCCTTGCCACATGGCTTAGGATAAAAGGCAAAACCAAAATCTCAATTTTGAGCCACTGTGTTTCAGGGTATTGCCACTCATCATTGCAAAGTGTGAGATCTGGTTTGCTGGGTGAGATAACCAGGCATATAACCAGGATCCAAGGTAAAAGAGCTGACATCAACCCCACAACCTTTATCTCACTTGCCACTAGGGTTGAGCGAAACGGGTCGGCCATTTTCAGAAGTCGACGACTTTTGGCAAAGTCGGGTTTCATGAAACCCGACCCGACCCCTGTGTGGGGTCGGCCATGAGGTCGGCAATCTTCTGAATCTGGTATCGGAATTCTGATACTGAGTTCCGATATGTTTGCGATATCGGGAATCGGTATCGGAATCCATATTTAAGTGTAAAATAAAGAATCAAAATAAAAAATATTGATATACTCACCCTCAGACGCGCCCTGGTACTAACCGGCAGGCTTCCTTCCTAAGAATGAGCGCGTGAATGACCTGCGGTGACGTCGCGGCTTGTGATTGGTCGCGAGCGGTCACATGGACAAGCCGCGACGTCATCTAAGGTCCTTCACGCGCTCATTCTTAGGAAGGAAGGCTGCCGGAAAGAAGCAGGGCGCGTCCGAGGGTGAGTATATACCTAATAGGAATATACTCACCCTCGGACGCGCCCTCCTTCTTTCCGGCAGCCTTCCTTCCTAAGAATGAGCGCGTGAAGGACTTTAGATGACGTTGCGGCTTGTCCATGTGACCGCTCGCGACCAATCACAAGCCGCGACGTCACCGCAGGTCATTCACGCGCTCATTCTTAGGAAAGAAGCCTGCCGGTTAGTACCAGGGCGTGTCCAAGGGTGAGTATATCAATATTTTTTATTTTGATTTTTATTTTACACTTAAATATGGATCCCAGGGCCTGAAGGAGAGTTTCCTCTCCTTCAGACCCAGGGAACTATATTATCCCATTGCACTGCATTGGGTTTCGTGTTTCGGCCGACCCCGACTTTTTTATAGGATCGGCCGATTTCACTCGACCCGACTTTTGAGAAAGTCGGGTTTCGTGAAACCCGACCCGATCCTATAAAAATAAAAGTCACTCAACCCTACTTACCACCACACAAGGACAAGTGGTAAGAGACAGGCATAGCACCAGAATTGGTGCTTCAAATAGATACACCCTTTCTGTGGCAGCTGTGGGCCGCTATTTTCAGGCTGTGAGATAGTGCTCTCTGAGTGCGTTGGGGGAAACTCGCTTGGCAATGAGAATAAAGCACTCAGGCACGGTTTCTCACAAAACAGTCTATTCCGGTTTATTTAGACTCATAAACTGCATCACAAACAGTTAATTATATACATCAATGGAAAACATTCACCACCGACAGTCTGTTCCAATAGCAGATACTTCTCTGCCTGAAACCCCCTTTATCTGGATTTACCTTAGAGGAGCTCCTTCTCCACACACTGACTCCTGTCAGTCCTGGTTCCCAGGGAAGCTGAATTTGTGCCCAATCAGAGATTTGATTTATTCTCTACTATTTTAGACATAAATAAATTTGTCCGCAACTTAACTATCAAGAAGCATTTTTTGGACAATTCAGAGACTCAGGATCAGAATAGTGGTACATGCACAGGTGTAATTCCCAATAATGAATTTTTGGGTATGGATTTTTTTGAACAGGTTTCATTGGTCACTTTACATTCGCTTAATGCAGAAGA
Organism: Ranitomeya variabilis; assembly: GCF_051348905.1. Taxonomy (NCBI): domain Eukaryota; kingdom Metazoa; phylum Chordata; class Amphibia; order Anura; family Dendrobatidae; genus Ranitomeya; species Ranitomeya variabilis. The sequence goes on along the minus strand of NC_135232.1, from coordinate 1,017,568,983 downwards.
TAATTCTGATATTCCAACTATTGATCAATCGTATAGTTTTGTAACTAAAAATCCGTATTTTTATCCCATCCAAACGAGATCGGAGTGCATGGACAGGTTCCAGGAAATGGTGGAGAGGGAATTAAGAATCCTGAGTAATGAGATAACATCTAATGACTATAAATCCAATAATAATAATTTATCTCGTAAACAATGGAAAACACTACAGGAATTAAAAGAGATGAAGGACATAGTAATAAAAATGTCTGATAAAGGAGGAATGGTGGTGGTCTTAAATTCCACAGACTACTGTCTTAAAATTATGGAATTACTTTCTGATACATCTATATACGAGAAGCTCAAAACAAATCCTTCAATTCAATTTAAGGATCAGGTTGACAAAGTTATTGAGGAGGGATATAGTCTTGGCATGCTTACAAAAAAACAAGTTGAATATCTAGTGGTAAAAAATCCTGTTTGCCCGATCCTTCATGGACTTCCAAAAGTTCACAAAACGATGCTATTCCTCCCATGAGGCCGATAGTATCTGGTATTGGCTCAGCTAATGAGCATTTATGCGAGTGGGTAGATTCACTTCTGCAGCCTCTTTTGTGCAGAATCCCCGGATACATCAGAGACTCCAAGGAGGTGTTGAAAGTTTTTTCAGACAAAGTGTGGCTCTCTAATTATTCCTGGTTGTGCTGTGATGCTATTTCATTATATACATGCATTCCACATGATTTAGCTATGCGTGCCCTTCAGTTTCACCTAGACAAATTCAGTAATTATTCGGTGGATTTAAAAAACTTTATTTTACAGGCTACTTTTTTTCTAATGACGCACAATTTTTTTTCTTTTGATGGTCAATTTTTTTTACAGAAATCTGGTGTGGCCATGGGTGCCAAATTCTCACCTTCTTTGGCTAACCTTTTAATGGCATTTTGGGAATATGAATTTATATTTTCTGTATCTAATCAGTTTCCAAGTTATCCCCCAAGTACCCTCACTTGTATTCCCTTCCTTTGAGGTCCATGCTGTCAGATTCTACGTCCCCTTCTCCATGCGAGTGGCGGTGGTGTATCGTCCTCCCGGCCCCTCTCACCAGTTCCTGGATCATTTTGCCACCTGGCTTCCACACTTTCTCTCTTATGACACCCCCACCCTCATCATGGGTGATTTCAATATCCCAATTGCTTCTCCCCCCTCCCCATCTGCTTCTCACCTTTTATCTCTAACCTCCTCTTTCGGCCTCTCGCAGCATACTAACTCTCCAACACATGATGATGGAAACTCCCTTGATTTGGTCTTCTCCCGGCTTTGCTCACTGGATGATTTCACAAACTCCCCTCTCCCGCTCTCTGACCACAACCTTCTTTCATTCTCTATCAAGAACTGCCATCCCGCTCAGGTCATCCCCACTTTCCACACTTATAGAAACATACAGGCCATTAACACCCAGAAACTTATGAAGAACTTGCAGTCTTCATTGGCCCCAATCTCCTCCATCTCTTGTCCTGATTCTGCTCTGAAGCATTACAATGAAACCCTGCAAAGTGCCCTGGAAGAAGCTGCACCTCCTATACATAGAACAACTCGGCACAGACGGCGACAACCGTGGCACACGCTGCAAACACGTTTCCTGCAGCGGTGCTCCAGGTGCGCCGAACGTCTGTGGAGAAAATCTAATCTGCCCGAAGATTTCATCCATTATAAGTTCATGTTAAAAACATACAACTCTGCCCTTCACCTCTCCAAACAAACCTATTTCAACACCCTCATCACCTCGCTGTCCAATAACCCTAAACGTCTCTTTGACACTTTCCGGTCCCTACTCAACCCAAGAGAGCAGGCCCCAACCACAGATCTCCACGCTGACGATCTGGCCAATTACTTCAAAGAAAAAATTGACCACATTCGACAGGAAATCATTTCCCAATCTCTTCATACCAAGCACTGTCCTCCCTCCCCCACTGCATCTAGTTCACTCTCTGACTTTGAACCAGTTACAGAAGAAGAAGTAAGCAGGCTCCTTGCATCTTCTCGCCCGACCACTTGCACCAGCGACCCCATTCCGTCGCATCTCCTCCAGTCCCTTTCCCCGGCTGTCACCTCTCACCTAACAAAAATATTCAACCTTTCCCTCACTTCCGGTATTTTTCCCTCCTCATTTAAGCATGCCATCATACATCCACTACTTAAAAAGCCCTCCCTCGATCAAAATTGTGCCGCCAATTATAGACCTGTCTCTAATCTTCCCTTCATCTCTAAACTCCTGGAACGCCTGGTCCACTCCCGTCTTACCCGCTATCTCTCAGATAATTCTCTTCTCGACCCTCTTCAATCTGGTTTCCGCTCTTTACACTCTACTGAAACTGCCCTCACTAAAGTCTCTAATGACCTACTAACAGCTAAATCTAATGGTCACTATTCCATGCTAATTCTCTTGGATCTCTCCGCAGCATTCGACACTGTGGATCATCAGCTCCTCCTCACTATGCTCCGCTCCATCGGCCTCAAGGACACCGTTCTCTCTTGGTTCTCCTCCTATCTCTCTGGCCGATCCTTCACTGTTTGTTTTGCTGGTTCCTCCTCCTCTCACCTTCCCCTTACTGTTGGGGTTCCTCAAGGATCAGTCCTAGGCCCCCTCCTCTTCTCTTTGTATACTGCCCCTATTGGACAAACAATCAGTAGATTTGGTTTCCAGTACCATCTCTATGCTGACGACACCCAATTATATACCTCTTCTCCTGTTATCACGCCGACCTTTTTAGAAAACACCAGTGATTGTCTTACCGCTGTCTCTAACATCATGTCCTCCCTCTATCTGAAACTGAACCTGTCAAAAACTGAACTCCTCGTGTTCTCTCCCTCTACAAACCTACCTTTGCCCGACATTGCCATCTCTGTGTGCGGTTCCACCATTACTCCAAAGCAACATGCCCGCTGCCTTGGAGTCATCCTTGATTCCGAGCTTTCATTCACCCCCCACATCCGATCACTGGCTCGCTCTTCTTATCTGCATCTCAAAAACATTTCCAGAATTCGCCCTTTTCTTACTTTCGACTCTGCAAAAACTCTTACTGTCTCACTTATTCATTCTCGTCTGGACTATTGTAACTCTCTACTAATTGGCCTACCTTTTACCAGACTCTCCCCGCTCCAATCTGTCCTGAATGCTGCTGCCAGGATCATATTCCTCGCAAACCGTTACACCGATGCCTCTACCTTGTGCCAGTCATTACACTGGCTACCCATCCAATCCAGAATCCAGTACAAAACTACTACCCTCATCCACAAAGCACTCCATGGCTCAGCACCACCCTACATCTCCTCTCTGGTCTCAGTCTACCAACCTACCCGTGCCCTCCGCTCTGCTAATGACCTCAGGTTAGCATCCTCAATAATCAGAACCTCCCACTCCCGTCTCCAAGACTTTACACGTGCGGCGCCGATTCTTTGGAATGCACTACCTAGGTTAATACAATTAATCCCCAATCCCCACAGTTTTAAGCGTGCACTAAAAACTCATTTGTTCAGATTGGCCTACCGCCTCAACGCATTAACCTAATTATCCCTGTGTGGCCTATTAATAAAAAACAACAACATAATCACGTTCCTCCATCATGTTCTCATACACTTTATGCAGTTAATAGCCTCTGTGTCTGTACTGTTACATACTTAGGCTGTTAACTGGTTCATGCAGCTTTACATGAACACCCGAGCCTTACACTATGGCTGGTCCAAATAACTAAAGCAATTGTTACCATCCACCTCTTGTGTCTCCCCTTTTCCTCATAGATTGTAAGCTTGCGAGCAGCAGGGCCCTCATTCCTCCTGGTATCTGTTTCGAACTGTGATTTCTGTTATGCTGTAATGTCTGTCTGTATAAGTCCCCTCTATAAGTTGTAAAGCGCTGCGGAATATGTTGGCGCTATATAAATAAAATTATTATTATTATTATTATTATTCTTTCCTGTTTAGTATGGTATGGCAGATACATCGATGATTTGCTCATAATTTGGGGTACCGATGTATCTGCCATACCAGAATTTATGAATTATCTCAACTCTAATCAGTACAATATTCATTTTACTTATAGACAGGACTCTGGTCACATTCAATTTTTGGATTTAAATTTAAGAGGTACAGCAGATCGATTAATTTCAACCAGTACATATCACAAATCATTAAGTGGCAACACTATTTTACATGCCAGCAGTGGCCATCCTAGACACACTATTCGGTCAGTTCCTGTGGGTGAATATGTTAGAGTAAAACGTAACTGTAGTAATAATCTCGATCTAGACAGAGAAATTGATTTGATATCCGGTAAATTAAAGTGCCACAATTATCCAGATTGGACTTTAAAAAGAGCAAGTAAAATTTTAAGTCATAAAAATCGTGAGGACTGTGATGGGGTGTACGGCAGAGCAGGAAGGGACAACAGGCCGAGGGACGATCCAACGAGATTTATTAAAGGAGGGAGCATACAACATCAAATATCCATAATGTCCTTCAAGTCCACGAGAAGTCCACAATAAGTCCAAGTAAAGAAACAGTTCTGGAGGTGCTTTCCAGTAATCCCGCACCCGACAAATGAAACAATAGTACTTCCACAAGTCCAACAGAACAGATTCGGGGGCACCTCCCGATAATCCTTGTGCCAGCTAACAAAGCAATAGTCCACACGAGTCCAAGGGATCCCAAAACAATCTCACGAACGACGAGATATGTCCTCAGCTCAAGTCTCGCCCTGTTCGCTTCCGCAGTCCCAGATGGACGTGGGGTCTTGCCTCAGCTAAGAATCCCCACTCCTTCTCCTTTAAGGATCAACTCACATCTGATCTCAAAAATAAGAATGGATTGTCTGAGCTCCTGGGATCAGCCCATGAAGGGGGGTAGGGGTCACACCTTCTATTCAATGGTTGGTTCCACCAGAAGATTCTAGACTGGTCGGCTCCGCTTAGACTATCTAGTATGTACATTTGACTAGCCTAGGGTTGAGCGACTTTTACTTTTTCAGGATCGAGTCGGGTTTCGCGAAACGGGTGAAATCGGCAGATTATTGCGAAAAGTCGGGGATCCGACCGAAACACGAAACCCAATGCAAGTCAATGGAGAATCAAAGTCGGCAGTGAGTGGAGGACAGGAAAACACCAACAGAGCCCATTTTAATGCCAAAAACATCAATTCTTGTTACTTAAGCTTGTCAATCTTAATTTATTTTATAATAATAGTTAGCCATTGAAAATGTGGGGGTCATTTGGCAACAGTTGTGGGGGGAGTAGGGCTGGCTCAAGTTTTTCATGGGCCCAGGAAACGCGGACTACGTCACGGCGGTGGAGCAGGGAGAGGTAAGTATTTCTTTTTTTTTTTTTTTTTTTTTTTTATTTTCAAACTTTTCAATACATATAAACAGGCAAACATTCATACAGGTTACATGAATCGGATGAGAGTGGATACATATTTAAAAAAGGAATATACTGTCGCAATTCGGCCGAACCCTCAACACGGATTAATAGCCGGAAGTGTCCACAGATCTGATTGTGGCAGAACCGGTATGCGATCAAAGTAATAGGCTATGCAATCCGTAACCTGAGTCTCAAGAAGATATCGTTCAGAAATTAAAACCAACAATAACAATAAGACAATCAAAGAAAAATACAAAATAAGAAGGAAGGAGAGAGGGGGTGGGGGGAGTACCGGGGGGGAGGGACTCGAGGTGAGGGGGGAGAGAAGCGGTCAAAGCAGAGCTCCTTATACAAAAATACCCCGTCAGAGATAAAAAACACGGTCAGAATGAAACCAAAAACATACGGGGAGCAGAACAGATAATTTTGACCGATTAGGAAGCAGAGAACAGGGCGAATACCGAGAATGTCTCAAACAATTAGGTAATTGAGCTGTATCTGGGTCCATCACAGTGCAGTAGAAGAACCTTAGGAGAAACAAGTTAGCACAACCATATGTTGTGTAAGGAGGATAGTGAATGGGAAACTAAGGGGTAGTTTGAGATGCTAGCTGCCAGGGCAGCCATACACGAAAGAATTTGTCATGCATATGTGAGTCCCAACTGGTCAGCTCTTCCATCCTGAAGATGTCCTGGACTTTTTTAAGCCATTCATTGATATGAGGGGGGGACGTTTGGGGAGAGGTAAGTATTTCAACTTTGCAAGTGCTGTGATCCTGAGCAAGCAGGGGGGGCACACTCGTTCGCATTGCCACTGGCACAGGGCCCCTCAAAGTACGGCGTTGTGATTGACAGTGGGGGCGCCTCCCACCGGCAGAGACTTTTGCGTACTATGAGGGGCCCTGTGCCAGTGACGTCGCCAATGTGTATGCCCCCCCACCTGTTGAAGGAACCTGCACTTTCATCTGCACCTTCCTCTTTGTCCCCATGTAAGGTGGTATAGTATGCGGGAAGGGGAACCTGAGTTTCAGCAGGGTCAGATTCAGGCTGTGTAGAGTGCAAGGGGAATGTAGTGGTCTGTGTCAATGTACCAGCAGACTCATCTAGTAGTGGCTGGGCAATGGGCAGGAATGAGGAGGAAACACAGATATAGGCCCAAAATAAAAAAGTAGGCTAAAAGCTGTTAAAAATTGGTAACAGGAGTAAACAGGCGGCATTGGTTTGTTCAGTGGAGGAGAACAACAATCAGCGGCAGACACCGTTAGTAGGCCCAACCAAACAAGTTGGCCAAATGCAGTTTCATATTCTAAATATAGGCCGAAAGCCTGAAGATTGAAGCTCAGCTTTGTGTAGAAGAGGAAAACAAGAGGCAGCAGCAGACAACGTTACTAGGCTCAAACCAAGAACTAGGCCAAATGTAGTTTCATATTGTTGTTACAGGCCGAAAGCCTGAAGCTTCAAGCTCAGCTTTGTTTAGTAGAGGAAAACAAGAGGCGCAGCAGACAATGTTACTAGGCCCAACCCAACAAGTAGGCCAAATGCAGTTTAATATAAAAAATATTTAAACAAAAGCCTGAAGATTGAAGCACAAGAAAAATAAACCAGGAGAACACCAAGGAGCGGCAGACACCGTTAGTAGGCCCCAACCCAACAAGTAGGCCAAATGCAGTTTAATATTTGAAATGGGACAACAGTTGAAGTTCAGCTTTGTTCAGTGAAGGAAAAAAAAGAAGCAGCGGCAGACACCGTTATTACGCCCAAATAATAAAGACAGTGGTAGTAGGCGCAAAGTATTAAATGGAGGCCTGGGCCCCTGTATATTTTAACTATCATCTATCATTTCAAATAATTCGTATTGGCAGTGCCATTTAAGGTTTTAACCGCACAGACTACACAGTGGTGGAGCTGGGAGAGGTAGTATTGCAAGTGGTAGAGCACTGTTCAAGCTCGGGGGGAACACTCTCTTGTGGGCAGCGGTACTGGCACAGGGCCCCTCATATTACGACGGTGTAATATGAGTTGTGGTTCAGTGTCTCCCCCCAAAAAATGAGGAAGTCTGGTGGAAGAGGCCGTGGGCGGGGGTTGCCAGCTGGTACTGATGGTGCTGGTGGTGCTGCATCTCGTGGTAGTGGCAAAAGCACAGTAGCACCTAAGGCTGGAGGTGTTCAGCCTGCGTCATCGTCTGGCTACACAAGGCCTCAAAGGCTCCCTTACCTGGGAGTAGGAAAACAGCTTTTAAAGCCAGAGAAGCAGGAAAAAGTGTTGTCTTTCCTTGCTGACTCACCCTCTAGCTCTTTCGCCTCCTCTTTCCAAAGTTCTAAATGTAAGAGCAGCCAGTCGTCAGTGGATGCTCCCGGTCAGGAAAAAGATGTTTCCTTGTGTCCTTCTCCCAAACCAAAAGTGAAGGATGCATCAGGCGACACTACAGGTTACTCCATGGAGCTCTTTACACATACCGTGCCTGGGTTAGAAAGGGAAATTGTACACTGCCAATTACAAGAAGAATCGGACATGGGGTGCACTGATGCACAGCCACAGCTAGATTGTGATGCTGTTCCATTGACTCTGATCACTACATTGCCTTCGCAGTTTACTGAGCCAGAATGTGACCCTGATGAGACTATGGTGCCCTGTCCTGAACGCTATAGCACCTTACACGGTGACACTGAGGAAGGTGCACATGACATTGAGGAGGAGGTGATAGATGACCCAGTTGTTGACCCAGATTGGCAGCCATTGGGGGAAGAGGGTGCCGCTGCCACTAGCTCAGAAGTGGAGGAGGATGATCCGCAGCAGCCATCTACATTGTAACAGCTGTCATCTGGCAGGCCTGTATCAGGCCAAAAATGTTTGCGTAAAACAAAAACAGTTTTAGGAGAGCGTGGCCATTCGGTGAAAGTAGCACAGTGCACAATGCCTGAAAAGGTTTTCGATAGTAGGAAGAGTGTAGTTTAGCAATTTTTTAACCAAGATCAGAATGATCAGTCAAAAGTTATCTGTAAGAAATGCTCAAAGACCTTTAGCAGAGAGAAGAATCTTCAAAATTTAAATACAACGTGCATGCTTAGACATTTAACCAGCATGCATTTGCAAGCCTGGACTAACTACCAAACGTCCCGTACCGTTGGTGCACCTGCTCGGAATGAAGGTAGTCAGCAATGCTACATTGCTTCCCTCACTGTAAGCCCACCGGTTAGGACACCACCAGCAGCAAATGTGGAGGTATCGTCGTAAGACCAAAGCAGTCAGGGAATCACAAGGTTATTGGTATGTAGGCCAACAACAAGAATACCATAACAAACTCTCTCTCAATCCGCCATGTCCACCACCACCACCGCTAGTTCCACCATATGCAGCTCTTCAGTCCAGCTCACCCTACAAGAGACTCTCATTAGGAAAAGAAAGTACTCATCCTCTCATCCGCGTACACAGGATTTGAACACCCACATTGCTATACTAATCTCATTACAGATGATGCCCTACCATTTGGTTGAAAGCGAAGCTTTCAAAGACCTGATGGCCCATGCAGTACCACGCTATGACCTACCCAGTCGCCACTTCTTTGCGAGAAAATCCATCCCAGCCCTCCACCAGCATGTCAAAGACCGCATTGTCCATGCCTTGAGGCAATCAGTCAGTGGAAAGGTGCACCTCACAACAGATGCATGGACCAGTAGGCATGGCCAGGGATGTTACGTGTCCATCAAGGCGCACTGGGTTAATGTGTAGGATGCAGGGTCCACAGGGGGCAGTCATAGTGGGACAGTTCAGCCTATCCCACAGTCTAAGGAAACAGTTGGCATAAGGCGTTCGCCACTCCTCCTCCTCCAGAAGTGAAAGCTCGTGCACAGAGCGCAGTTGCCCTACCACTCCATCCGCAGCTGCCAGTGTTGCACACGGGGTGTCCCATTATTGAACAGCTAGTGGTAAGCATCAGCAGGCTGTGTTTCAAATGAAGTGTTTGGGTGACAACAGACACACCGCGGAAGTACTGGTGGAGTACTTGCAGCAACAAACTCAGTCATGGCTGGGCAGTGTACATCTTGAGGCAGGCAAGGTATTCAGAGATAGCGGAAGGAATTTTATGGCTGCCATAGCCCTTTCAGAACTGAAACACATACCTTGCCTGGCTCACACCTTTAACCTGGTGGTGCAGGGCTTCCTCAAAAATTATCCAAAGTTACCAGCCCTGCTTCTGAAGGTGCGAAGACTTTGCTCGCACATCTTCCGGATGCCCATACACTCCAGCCGTATGCTGAACCATCAGCGATCGCTGAATCTTCCCCAGCACCGCCTAATAATCGACGTTGCAACAAGGTGGAACTCCGCACTGCACATGATTCAGAGGCTGTGCGAACAGAGGCGTGCTGTAATTAATTTGTGGGAGGATACACGGGCAGGCACTTGGATGGCAGACATGGAGTTGTCTGGTGTGCAGTGGTCGACGCCATCATAAGCATTAACATCCCACTTATGCGTCTGCTGATGCAAAGTTTGATGCACATTAAGGAGCAGGCATCTACAGCCGAGGAGGAGGGAAGCCTTGATGACAGTCAGCCATTGTCTGCTCAGGGAACTGTCCAGGACGAATTGGCGGACAAAGAGGATGAGGATGAGGATGATGGGGATGAATATGTATGGGAGGAGGATGATTCTCAGGTGGCAATAGAAACTGGTGGCATTGCAAGGTCTGGTACAGGTTTATTTCGGGACACTTGTGATGTTGATTTGCAAGAAAGTGGTCCTCAACCCAGCAGAAACAGTTAATTGACACCTGGAACATTGGCCCACATGGCTGAGTATGCCTTGCGTATCCTAAAAAGGGACCCCCGCATTGTTAAAATGATGACCGATGACGACAACTGGTTGGCCTGCCTCATGGATACAAGATATAAAGGAAAACAGCAAAATATCATGCCACATGAGAACCTAGGTCAAATATTGGCTACCAAACAAGCAACTCTTGTAGACCGTTTGGTTCAGGCATTCCCAGCACACAGTGGTGGTGATGGTTCACACACAAGCTGCAGGGGCAACATGGCAGAGGTGCTAGAGGTGCAGAAATCCGAAGTGGCAATGGACAGAGGGGTTTTATGACAAGGTTGTGGAATGATTTCGCAATGACCGCTGACACGACAGGGACAGCTGCATCGATTCAAAGTGACAGGAGACAGCATTTGTCCAGTATGGCTATGAACGTGGCAGAAAGTGGCTGCCTGATATACGACACACTAGCAGTACAGCTGAATATACACTGTGTGAGAATTTGAATCTCCATTTTTTGGGGGGAGACACTGAACCCTAACTCTGGCCCTGTGGTATAACACAACACTATGAACGTGGCAGAAAGTGGCTGCCTGATATATGACACACTAGCAGTACTGCAGAATATAAACTGTGTGAGAAATACTATCTCACTTTTGGGGGGAGACACTGAACCCCAACTCTGGCCCTGTGGTATAACACAACACTATGAACGTGGCAGAAAGTGGCTGCCTGATATACGACGCACTAGCAGTACAGCTGAATATACACTGTGTGAGAATTTGAATCTCCATTTTTTGGGGGGAGACACTGAACCCTAATTCTGGCCCTGTGGTATAACACAACACTATGAACGTGGCAGAAAGTGGCTGCCTGATATATGACACACTAGCAGTACTGCAGAATATAAACTGTGTGAGAAATACTATCTCACTTTTGGGGGGAGACACTGAACCACAACTCTGGTCCAGTGGTATAACACAACACTATGAACGTGGCAGAAAGTGGCTGCCTGATATACGACACACTAGCAGTACAGCAGAATATAAACTGTGTGAGAATTACTATCTCACTTTTGGGGGGAGAAACTGAACCACAACTCTGGCACAGTGGTATAACACAACACTATGAATGTGGCAGAAAGTGGCTGTAATTATTATTAAAAAAAAAAATTACTGCAATAACACGCTCCCTGGTCCCTACAATGATCTCAGGACAAGTATGGCAGCAATAAAAAGGACTTCAGAACAAAAAAGTGTGGACAAATAAACAAGACTGTGCAGAAAGGAGCAACAGGATTTTTCACCTGCTGTGAGGAAGAATGGCTATTCTTCACTAGTGGTGTTGACAAAGCTTAATTACATTATAGCTTAGGGCTGCAAGTATTGGGGGAAGGAGACATATTGTTACAGGTGAACTCCCAACACAAGAAAATACATAAATTACAGCTAATAGAAACCAGAGAACAGTTACATACATCAAATGGCATATTATTCAAATACAGGACAGGGCAAAAGTACATATCATGACAAGAACCTTATTGCACGCAAAACAGAAATGGTATCTTCCAATTCGGAAAACAACATTGGCAACAAACCCTATGTATGTTTTCAGCTCAGTCCACAGTTTTATCAAATCAAGGGAATTGTTAATAAATTTCTTCCGGTTTTATATGAAGATTAGAATGTGGCCAAAATTTTGAAAGCTGGTATCAATGTAGTAGCCAGAAAAGCCCCATCCACAGGTAACAAAATTTCACCCAGTATGTTTTGTGCAGATAGACATAGAAATAAGACGTGGTTGGATTGCAGCGTTTTTTTCAAATGCGGTTCGAAAAACTGCAAAACTTGCGCACATGCACTTATTACTAAAGTGTTTTATAACTATAACAACTTAGAAAGTTTCAACATCAAACAATATATTAATTGTAATACTAATTTTGTTGTTTATAAAATTAATTGCACTGCATGCCATTTATCCTATGGTGGGTGTACATCACGCAAACTGAAGGTTCGCATTAGTGAACACCTTTATGACATAGGTTACATTGGGGACTCAACTCGCACTGTTTCTGCAGCCTCTAAGCATTTCATTATGAAACATGCTCGCAGCACAACGTTTTTTCAAGTACACGGTATAGAACGTGTGAATAGACCCTTACGTGGTGGGGATGCCAGATGGTTTCTTCTCACACGTGAAGCCTTTTGGATCTATTATCTTAACACTCGATTTCCAACAGGTCTCAACAAACATAATGAATTGATGTATCACTATTGATGTCATATGCACCTGTCTAGCATGCTTTTAATTCTAATATATTTGTTGCTTTTTATTGTCTTTTCTCCTGTTTTTCATGTGGAGGTCTGTAGTCTTGTATATTTGCAAATAATTGTTTTTTGGTTTTTTTTTTCTTGCTATTATGCCATTTACTATGATTCTTTTACATCTGAAGGATGTGACTATCTAATTGTTTCTCATTGGTCTGTGGGATCTATATATTGTGCATTGAACTATTTGTATATAGCTTTGATAAAGATCTTTAGTGATCGAAACGCGTCGCTCTTGTCCCGCTGTGCTTCTGGAGAGTATATTTCCACTGCTTTTAAATTGGCAAAATAAAGTTTCAAGCCTGAATTTTACAGATATGGAGCTGTAACAAGTTCTTTTTTTTCCCTATCTCCTGTGACAACGTTGATCAGCGTAGAGTTCCTTGCACCTGCTGTGGTTACTCGGTGAGCTGGCTTTACTTACTATAGTTGGTTCCCAGGGAAGCTGCCTAACTGGAATCACTGTCATTGTGACCAGGACACTTCAGATAGTCCAGACCTACAGAAGGAACAGTAACTTCCCCAACACAGTAGACATCACAGGGTCAGCAGATACGGCCTCTCCGTGCGCTATTCAGGAAGTCCAGGCCCAGGCACTTCCAAAACACAGGCCATCAGTCCATGGCCTCACCATGTGTTTCCAGGAATCCAGTCCACTCCAGGACATTCCAACATACAGGCCATCCGAGACCTCGCATTCTGACCATTCAGCTCCATACACTCTGAACATGTGACCCAAACCCTGGTCACATTATGTATCTGTAACCAATCCAAAGGTGGGAGTTGTGTGTGGTTAGTCAGTCCCACCCAGCTCTCCAACTAACCCTGTAAGCCTTCCTTATAACAAAACAAACACTTGTGGAACTACAAGTCTTACAGCGCAGATTCCCTCTGCTACACATACCGGCCATTTACAATCATGCCGGACCCTCTTTCACAAACCCAGTTACACCTCCATATGTATCCTGAGGAGCCCACACAGCGACCCCTGGCTGCAACATGGGTCACTGCATAACAAAGCTCACAGTGGTATATTTTGCTTTTACTAGTTATTAAGATGGAGGACCAAAAAAATGATGTGGAGTTCTGCTGTATTTTTTATAACTAGCCAGGCAAAACTGACATTTGTGGGCTGCAACCCCCAGCTGACAGCTTCAGCAAAGCTGGTTATCAAAAATAAAGGGGTCCCCACACAGTTTTTTTTAATTATTTAAATAAATAATTAAAAAAACAGCATGGGGTCCCTCCATTTTTGACAATCAGCTGAGCTAAAGCTGACAGCTGGAGGCTGATATTCTCAGGCTGGTAAAGGGCCATGTATATTGCCTCCTTCAGCCTAAAAGTAGCAGCCCACAGCCACCTCAGAAAAGTCACTTCCATTAGATGCACCAATTCTGGCGCTTTGCCCAGCTCTTCACACTTGCCCTGTGACGGTGGCAATTTGGGTTCATATTTGTGGGGATTGATGTCACCTTTTCAGCGTCCTTTAATTGAAAGAATGACATAGGCTCCTACAATGAATCTAAATGATAATAAAAATAAAAAAAAGTATGCCTCACCTGTCTGTCATTCTGTCCCACACCCTAATCCATGTCTTGTTATAAACAGTTTTCAACCTGGAAGGTGCCAAAATGCGATCATCTAGGCTGAGAACCACTGAGGAATAAGCTGCATCAGCGACTTGTGGTGACATCATCGAGGTTTCAGCAGATCACTGCGTTCCCAAATGTAAATCAAATTTTTGGAAAAAAACATCAAAGCTAGAGATCTTTAATTGAAAAAGATTCAATTACTTCTACTACAGCACAGACTAATAGATTATTACAAATCAAAAACTTCACTTCAAAGGACATAATTCTTTATAAACACTTAAACACTTCATTGCAGGACTGCTTTGTTATATAAACTGACACACTAGCAACACAATCATCACTAAACAGAGAAAAGTGATTAAATCAGATAAGAAAAAAAGTTTTTTTCTTCTAGTCTTTATACTGTAGCTACCAAAACAAAAAGTTACTGAGTCATCACATGGTGGCAATACTCAAGCTGTAATGTTCTCACTACAGTATGTCTGGGCAGTGAGTAGTATAGAAGACAGCTCTCCTGTCACTGCACAGGTCTGTGAGCTGCTATATTCACTTCTACTGATCAGGGATCCCAAAAAGAAAATAGAGGTAAAGAGCGAACTCATACATACAATGAAACAGCACATTTTATTGAAAGAATAATTAATAGCAAAGTAAAAATGAATAAAAAATTAGAAGAGTCATGGTGTGTCATAATGCAAGAAACATATGGGGTCTACAGGCAACAGTACGTGTGTGCAAAAGAAGGGGTATCCAATGGTACAAAATAGTCTATGGAGCAAAAAGAACTGCTAAAACAATGATAAAATAATAATATAGTGCTACATTACAGGTGCTCAAATCACAAGGAGCAAATCCTAAGTAAATAAAGGCAATGTAGCTCAAACAACCATCAGTTCACTCTGTACAGCATATAACTAATGAACCCCCATCCTGTATCATACTGGCAGTTCCTCAGGCTGCAGAGGTAAAATGAACAATTTAGAGCCCATAGAAAAAATGAAGGCAAAGCGTCTAATGCATTACCTGACAATGAGGTGCGGCAAACCCCAAAGCGGGTTTCACGTCGGCTTCTTCGGGGGATATAACCCATAACATCAACATAAACATCAGGCTACCAGATACATGCTTAACCCCTTAGTGACAGAGCCAATTTGGTACTTAATGACCGAGCCAATTTTTACAATTCTGACCAGTGTCACTTTATGAGGTTATAACTCTGGAACGCTTTATCGGATCCCGCTGATTCTGAGATTGTTTTTTCGTGACATGTTGTACTTCAAGTTAGTGGTAACATTTCTTCGATATTACTTGCGATTATTTATGAAAAAAATGGAAATATGGCGAAAATTTTTAAAATTTTGCAATTTTCAAACTTTGTATTTTTATGCCCTTAAATCAGAGAGATATGTCACAAAAAATAGTTAATAAATAACATTTCTCACATGTCTACTTTACATCAGCACAATTTTGGAAACAATTTTTTTTTTTGTTAGGGAGTTATAAGGGTTAAAAGTTGACCAGCAATTTCTTATTTTTACAACACCATGTTTTTTTTAGGGACCACATCACCTTTGAAGTGATTTTGAGGGGTCTATATGATAGAAAATAACCAAGTGTGACACCATTCTAAAAACTGCACCCCTCAAGCTGCTCAAAACCACATTCAAGAAGTTTATTAACCCTTTACGTACTTCACAGGAACTAAAACAATGTGGAAGAAAAAAATTAACATTTTACTTTTTTTTGCAAACATTTTACTTCAGAACCATTTTTTTTAATTTTCACAAGTGTAAAAACAGAAATTTAACCACAAATTTTGTTGTGCAATTTTTCCTGAGTACGCCGATACCCCATATGTGGAGGTAAACCACTGTTTGGGCGCACCGCAGAGCTTGGAAGTGAAGGAGCACCGTTTGACTGTTTCAATGCAGAATTGGCTGGAATTGAGATCGGACGCCATGTCGCGTTTGGAGAGCCCCTAATGTGCCTAAACAGTGGAAACCCCCCACAAGTGACACCATTTTGGAAACTAGACCCCCCAAGGAACTTATCTAGATGTGTGGTGAGCACTTTGAACCCCCAAGTGCTTCACAGAAGTTTATAACGTAGAGCCGTGAAAATAAAAAATCGCATTTGTTTTCACAAAAATGATTTTTTCGCCCACAAATTCTTATTTTCACAAGGGTAACAGGAGAAATTAGACCACAAAAGTTGTTGTGCAATTTCTCCTGAGTACGTCGATACCCCATATGTGGAGGTAAACCACTGTTTGGGCGCACCGCAGAGCTTGGAAGTGAAGGAGCACCGTTTGACTTTTTCAATGCAGAATTGGCTGGAATTGAGATCGGATGCCATGTCGCGTTTGGAGAGTCCCTGATGTGCCTAAACAGTGGAAACCCCCCACAAGTGATACCATTTTGGAAACTAGACCCCCCAAGGAACTTATCTAGATGTGTGGTGAGCACTTTGAACCCCCAAGTGCTTCACAGAAGTTTATAACGTAGAGCCGTGAAAATAAAAAATCTCATTTTTTCTACAAAAATGATCTTTTTGCCCCCAAATTTTTATTTTCACAAGGGTAACAGGAGAAATTAGACCACAAAAGTTGTTTTGCAATTTCTCCTGAGTACGTCGATACCCCATATATGGGGGTAAACCACTGTTTGGGCGCACCGCAGAGCTTGGAAGAGAAGGAGTGTCGTTTTACTTTTTCAATGTAGAATTGGCTGGAATTGAGATCGGACGCCATGTCACGTTTGGAGAGCCGCTGATGTGCCTAAACAGTAGAGACCCCCCACATATGACACCATTTTGGAAACTAGACCCCTTAAGGAACTTATCTAGATGTGTGGTGAGCACTTTAAACCCCCAGGTGCTTCACAGAAGTTTATAACGTAGAGCCGTGAAAATAAAAAAATCGCATTTTTTCTACAAAAATGATCTTTTTGCCTCCAAATTTTTATTTTACCAAGGGTAACAGGAGAAAATGGACCCCAGAAGCTGTTGTACAATTTGTCTTGAGTACGCCGACACCCCATATGTGGGGGTAAACCACTGTTTGGGCGCATGGCTGAGCTCGGAAGCAAAGGAGCGCCATTTGACTTTTCAATGCAAAATTGACTGGAATTGAGATCGGACGCCATGTCACGTTTGGAGAGCCCCTGATGTGCCTAAACAGCAGAAACCCCCCAAAAGTGACCCCATTTTGGAAACTAGACCCCCCATGGAACTTATCTAGATGTTTAGTGAGAACTTTGAATGCCCAAGTGCATCACAGAAGTTTATAATGCAGAGTCGTGAAAATAAAAAATATATATTTTTTAACAATAAAGATTTTTTAGCCCCCAAGTTTTTATTTTCACAAGGGTAACAAGAGAAATTGGACCCCAACAGTTGTTGTCCAATTTGTCCTGAGTATGCTGGTACCCCATATGTGGGGGTAAACCACTGTTTGGGCGCATGGCAGAGCTCGGAAGGGAAGGAGTGCCATTTTGGAATGCAGACTTTGATAGAATTGTCTGCGGGCGTTATGTTGCCTTTGCAGACCCCTAATGTACCTAAACAGTAGAAACCCCCAACAAGTGACCCCATTTTGGAAAATAGACCCCCCAAGGAACTTATCTAGATATGTGGTGAGAACTTTGAATGCCCAAGTGCTTCACAGAAGTTTATAATGCAGAGTAGTGAAAATAAAAAATATTTTTTTTCCCACAAAAAAGATTTTTTTAGCCCCCAAATTTTTATTTTCACAAGGGTAACAAGAGAAATTGGACCCCAACAGTTGTTGTCCAATTTGTCCTGAGTATGCTGGTACCCCATATGTGGGGGTAAACCACTGTTTGGGCGCACGGCAGAGCTCGGAAGGGAAGGAGCGCCATTTTGCAATGCAGACTTTGATAGAATTGTCTGCGGGCGTTATGTTGCGTTTGCAGACCCCTAATGTACCTAAACAGTAGAAACCCCCACAAGTGACCAAATTTTGGAAACTAGACCCCCTAAGGAACTTATCTAGATATGTGGTGAGAACTTTGAAAGCTCAAGTGCTTCACAGAAATTTATAATGCAGAGTAGTGAAAATAAAAAAATATATTTTTTTCCAACAAAAAAGATTTTTAGCCCCCAAGTTTTTATTTTCACAAGGGTAACAGGAGAAATTGGACCCCAAAAGTTGTTGTCCAATTTATCCCGAGTACGCTGATGCCCCATATGTGGGGGTAAACCACTGTTTGGGCGCACGGCAGAGCTCAGAAGGGAGGGAGTACCATTTGACTTTTTTAGCGCAAAATTGGCTGTCGTGTTTGGAGACCCCCTGATGTACCTAAACATTTCCGCGGATGCGTGGCCGTAACTCTGCCCCCTCCTCCCCAGGACATAGACTGGGCAGCGGATGCGTTGAAAAACTGCATCCGCTGCCCACGTTGTGCACAATTTTCACAACGTGCGTCGGTACATCGGGCCGACGCATTGCGACCGCCCCGTACCGACGCAAGTGTGAAAGAAGCCTTAGGCTACTTTCAGACATAGCGCATTTTTGAGCGCTATTTTGCGGGCGCTTTTCAAAAATGCGCAATGTCATTTTCGTCTGCCGGCAAAGTGAATGAGAAATTCACTTTGCCGTTCAGACACACCGCAAAAAAACGCGGCGCTTTTGTCTGCAAACACGCCGGCGTAAAAAGAATTGACATGTCAATTCTTTACGCAGCGGCGTGTCTGCGTATCCCCCTAGGGCCCCATATTACCTTCCACACACAGCACCTTTGTCCTGGGTGTCGGCGTCTTTGTACGGAGGGGTTGACACCCAGGACCGGACGTGACGTCGGACAGGAAGAGGGAAGCCCCCGCCCCCCAGTGAAGCAGCATGGAGTCCTTCTGTGTGTGTGTGTGTGTGCGTGTGTGTGCGTGTGTGTGTCCCCATGCGACGCTAGTGCCACCATTGTGCTAAGTCGCCGTATGGGACTACTACTCCCATCCGGTATTAGGATGGGAGAGTTGTCCCTGTGTCCGGCGACTTAGCACAATTGTAAAGTTACACAAAACACCTACACACAATACACATACATGACACACAGTACATACAACATATAACACAGAGTATATACTCACCAACAGCACACTTGTAGGCGAAGCCCTCGATCCTCCAGGAAAAAATCCAAAAATAATAAACCAAATTCATACTCCCTGTCCGCAGAATCCATAAAACGAGTGTCCCACGCCGATCGGCTGCTCTCCGGCGATACACTGCCAGGAGCGAAGCTCCTAGCAGTGTATCGCGTACTGTTCCGGAGTTCAATGACTCCGGCATCTCGGTTAACAGCAGTACAGCTGCGTTGAACTTTCCCACGCAGCACTGCCGTTAAGCGAGAGTGCCGGGGTCAATGACCGCCGGTAAACTCGCTCGCGCATGCGCAGTGACACACCGACAGGAACTATGGCTCCTGTCAGTGTGTTGCTGCAGCCGTGGAGAGCTGACATATCTCTGGATGTGTCTGTTCTCCATGGAAAATCTTGATACGTGGCACTTAAATATGTGGCAATTAAATACGTGACACGTGGCACTTATACGTGATACGTGTCACTTAAATACGTGGCACTGAAATACGTGATACGTGGCACTTTGATACGTGGCACGTGTCTCTTAAATACGTGGCACGTGGCACTGAAAGATGTGGCACGTGGCACTTTGATACGTGGCACGTGGCACTTTGATACGTGGCACGTGGCACTGAAATATGTGGCACGTGGCACTTTGATACGTGGCACGTGGCACTTTGATACGTGGCACGTGGCACTTTGATATGTGGCACGTGGCACTTTGATACGTGGCACGTGGCACTTTGATACGTGGCACGTGGCACTTTGATACGTGGCACGTGGCACTTTGATATGTGGCACTTTGATACGTGGCACTGAAATATGTGGCACGTGGCACTTTGATACGTGGCACGTGTCTCTTAAATACGTGGCACGTGGCACTGAAAGATGTGGCACGTGGCACTTTGATACGTGGCACGTGGCACTTTGATACGTGGCACGTGGCACTTTGATACGTGGCACGTGGCACTTTGATACGTGGCACGTGGCACTTTGATACGTGGCACGTGGCACTTTGATACGTGGCACTTTGATACGTGGCACTGAAATATGTGGCACGTGGCACTTTGATACGTGGCACGTGTCACTTAAATACGTGGCACGTGGCACTGAAATATGTGGGACACGTTGCACAAAAAAGTTACATGTAGTTTTTTTTGTGTTGACGGTCCGCCGAAGCACGACGCATCCGTCGCACGACGGATGCGACATGTGGCAATCCGTCGCAATGCGTCGCTAATGCAAGCCAATGGAGAAAAAACGCATCCTGCAAGCACTTTTGCAGGATGCGTTTTTTCTCCAACGACGCATTGCGACGGAAGCCAAAAAACGCTAGTGTGAAAGTAGCCTAACCCTAGCCCTAACCCTAAATTTAGCCCCAACCCTAACCCTAACTCTAACCCTAACCCTAACTCTAACCCTAACCCTAACTCTAACCCTAACCCTAACTCTAACCCTAACCCTAACTCTAACCCTAACCCTAACCCTAACCCTAATTTTAGCCCCAACTTGTCTTCTCCTGCCGGCCGGCAGATGGCAGCAGATGGCGGGCGCACTGCGCATGCGCCCGCCATGATGAAAAAGCCGGCCGGCAGGAGAAGACAGAAGAGGACCCAGGGACCCCGGGTGAGTATGATAGGGTCCCCGAATCCCCCTATTTCTCTGTCCTCTGATGTGCGATCACATCAGAGGACAGAGAAATAACTGATCGCTTTTTTTTTTTTTTTTTTTTTTGCGGTCGCCGGTAAACTGTTAATTACCGGCGATCGCAAAGCAGGGGTCGGTGCAAATCGACCCCGATCATGTTCTTTGGGGTCTCGGCTACCCCCGGCAGCCGAGACCCCAAAGAACATCCGGGTGCCGGGCGGCGGGCGCACTGCGCGTGCGCCCGCCATTTTTTCCCGGAAAAAAGATGGCGGCGCCCATGGGGAGACACGAGGAGCACCGGGGGAGGTAGGTAAGTATTGGGGGGCTATTGGGGGCCATCGGGGACCACATTTCTCTGTCCTCCGATGTGCGATCACATCGGAGGACAGAGAAATTAAACGGCAAATCGCGTTTTTTTTTTTTTTGTTGCGACCGCCGGTAAACGGTTAATTACCGGCGATCGGAACTCGGGGGTCGGTAAAAACCCCCCGAATCATGTTCTCTGGGGTCTCGGCTACCCTCGGCAACCGAGACCCCAGAGAAAATCCGACTCTGGGGGGCGCTATTCACTTTTTCCACAGCGCCGTTAATTAACGGCGCTGTGGTTTAAGTACCCTTAGCGGCCGCCGTTAAAAGGCGTATCGGCGGTCGTTAAGGGGTTAAAGAGACCGTGAGAAGGGCATCACAATAAAAAAAATTATAATAACCGAATAGAGATTGAAAGTAGAAATTTGACCATTGCACAATGTACAAAGGTTTTTAAAAATTACCCAAGGGGTGTGTATTATACACGCTGAAAGAGACCGTGATGGTGACCTCACAATACATTTTGCAGCTCTTGGAATAGAGATAGGGAGAACAAGTTTCACCATTGCACAATGTAGAAAGTTTTCCAAAAATTAGCCTAGGGGTCTATATCGTACATGCTTAAAGATACCGTGATGGGGACCTCACAATACATTTTGCAGTTAATAGAATAGGTAGAGGGATAGGGAATACAAGTTTCACCATTGCACAATGTACAAAGATTTCCAAAAATGTAAAAACATTACCCATGTGGGGTATACATACAGTGGGTACGGAAAGTATTCAGACCTCTTTAAAAATTTTCACTCTTTATTTCATTGCAGAAATTTGGTAAATTCAAAAAAGTTATTTTTTTTCTCATTAGTGTACACCCTTTTGAGCTAGTACAGCCATGAGTCTTATTGGGAATGATGCAACAAGTTTTTCACACCTGGATTTGGGGATCTTCTGCTATTCTTCCTTGCAGATCCTTTTCAGTTCCATCAGGTTGGATAGTGAGCATGGTGGACAGCCATTTTCAGGTCTCTCCAGAGATGCTCAATTGGGTTTAGGTAAGGGTTCTGGCTGGGCCTGTCAAGAATGGTCACAGAGTTGTTCTGAAGCCACTCCTTTGTTATTTTAGCTGTGTGCTTAGGGTCATTGTCTTGTTGGAAGGTGAACCTTCGGCCAAGTCTGATGTCCAGAGCACTCTGAAAGAGGTTTTCATTCAGGATACCGCTTTACTTGGCCACATTCATGTTTCCTTCAATGGCAACCAGTCGTCCTGTCCCTGCAGCTGAAAAACACCCCAGTAGCATGATGCTGCCACCACCATGTTTCACTTTTGGGATTTTATTGGGCAGGTGATGAGCAGTGCATGGTTTTCTCAACACACACCGCTTAGAATTATCATCAAAATGGTCTATCCTCATCTCATCAGAGCAGAGTCTGGGAGTCCTTCATGTGCTTTTCAAACTAATCAAACACTATGCAGGTTTTCATGTCTTGTACTGAGGAGAGGCTTCTGTCGGGCCACTCTGCCATAAAGGCCCGACTTGTGGAGGGCTGCAGTGATAGTTGACTTTGTGGAACTTTCTCCCATCTCCCTACTGTATCTCTAGAGCTCAGCCACAGTGATTTTGGGGTTTTTCTTGACCTCTCTCATCAAGGCTCATCTCCCACAATTGCTCAGTTTGGCTGGATGGCCTAGTCTAGGAAGACTTCTGGTGGTCTCAAACTTCTTCCATTTAAGAATAATGGAGGTCACTGTGCTCTTAGGAATCTTAAGTACTGCAGAAATTCTGTTGTAATTTTGGCCAGATCTGTGCCTTGTCACAGTTCTGTCTCTGAGCTCTTGGCCAGTTCCTTTGACCTCATGATTCTCATTTGGTCTGACAAACACTGTGAGCTGTGAGGTTTTTTATGCATTTTTTTATTTAAAAAAGTCAACTCAGTACCCTATGTTTTTTTACTTTTTAATTACTTACTGCAGTGTTTATACTGATTCTAAGTATTCTAGGTTATTTTAATAAAATAGCTCCACCTGTTGGAAGTAGTTATAGGATTGCTGCTTCCAACATGTGGCGCTATAGAGTTCAAACCCTCTTTCTCTTGAAGAGGAAATTTGCATAATTCAGATAGACCCTTGTGCACATAGTATTTAAAATACTATCCAGTTAAAGCCACTTTTTGAGCTCCCACCTGGAACCTCCATATAGTGCTGTTTTGAGAACAAAGCTTCTAGGGATGGATAACTTTGCATTGCAGTTTTTCCTTAGGAGCATGTCATGATTTTTTTGGTAGACTTAATAGCGTCTGACAGAAAAAAAAATTCTATATGTGCTAAGAAGTACAGTGAAATCCCATTAGAATCCATGGTGATATGTGCCATCGGTGCAACTTTCTGATTTTTAAGAAAAATGTTTTGAAAGCCAATTAAATGTCCTGCAAACCTACAAGATTTTGTATGAACACTTAAGGCAAGATCAGATGAAACTCTAAGGTGTTTGGCTCTAATGTCCTTATGAATCACCCCCGGCGGACTTGAGGAGATAGAAGAATTAGAGCTGTTAAATTTCATCAACCAATCCTTTAGTTCTACCTGGAAATAATCTACTGCTAAAGGAGTCTAGTTGTGGCTCTCTCATAGATAATACTGGGGCAGTGGGCTCTGCCAAGAACTCCTGTTTATAGTGACGGGGAAGACAGGAGATATAACTGTCCTTTGTAAAATTAATCAGCTGACAGCTATCAAGTTTGTATGGGGGTCTTTTTAGTGTATTTTCTTGCTTTGGGTACCGTCACACAGTGCCATTTTCATCGCTACGACGGCACGATTCATGACGTTGCAGCGTCGTAAGATTTTCGCTCCAGCGTCGTAGACTGCAGTCACACGTTGCAATACACGGCGCTGGAGCGATAATTTCATGACGTATTTGCGATGTAGAAGCCGTTGGTTACTGTGCGCACATCGTATACAACCTGTGTCACACGATGCAATCATGCCGCCACAGCGGGACACTAGACGACGAAAGAAAGTTTCAAACGATCTGCTACGACGTACGATTCTCAGCGGGGTTCCGGATCGCAGTAGCGTGTCAGACACTACGATATCGTAACGATATCGCTAGAACGTCACGAATCGTGCCGTCGTAGCGATGAAAATGGCACTGTGTGACGGTACCCTTAGGAACTGAACTATTCCACTGCTGCTTATGATGCAATTGAATAAACAGATCCTGCAATTGTCATTTAACAAGGTTACACTTTAAGAGTGTAAAGGATACTTTTTGATATGATGTAACATCTCTAAAATGAGTGGATTTAGGTAATTTAATTAATTTGTCAGTCTTCTAATATAATTTGGTGAGTATATGAACTTTTAGCTCGCGTTAACTCAATTTCCTTATGCTTTCATTTACCATTTGTTGGGGACATTACAGTGATTAGCCAAAGTCCTTCCAGATCTTAATGTTCTCAATAAATTTTAATTTAAATTGACTGTCGGTCTCTGGCCATAATAAAGTAGGCATTTGACATCTTAGTGCAAGTCTATTACATCCCATCTCAGCAAGCCATTTTACGCTGCAAAATAAACACTAAAATAATATGTTATAAGGAGAGTAAAAATTAATAATATAGACACAGTGTTATATTCTGTATTTATCTAAACTCAGCGACAGTCAAAACTACTAACACATTTTCGGGCTGAGGTTTTAGAAGATCATAGTGCTATAAATGGACAATTCTGAGGTTATTGCTGTTAATGCAAACGGCAAATTAAGCTAATTACAGTGAAATATAGCTACTTATTCATTATAAATGTTAAATCTTTATGTAGACGGACTAGTACAGAAGTGTGCAGTAGCAGAATTGCTATTTTAAATTATTTGGCTAGCAATACAACTTGATGGTGGTAAAATTCTTTTCATAGCTTCGATCATCCCAGGGGCTGATTTGGGACCATCTGGGTCTATAAGCAATACGGTTTATGAGTATTTGGCATCTGAATAAGGTATGTATCAGATTGAATTTCTCACCAGGTTTTTGCTTCGTAATCTGAGAACACCATAATGTAGGAGCATACACCCCGATTGCAGTGATGTGACCTACTAGGCTGTGTTTTGCTGTTTCAATACAATCACTATTTTATCAGCAGGAGATTATCATTGAAGAACAACTGGACTCAAATATATCCTAGTCCAACTATTCCCTCAAGATTGAATAGCAGCTTTCTATCACTTTACAATGTACACAGAGCTAAACTCTACAAGAACTGCAACAAATAAACCTTTGACTCTAGCATAACTGCTGTACCAAGTAAACTAAGTGATACATTGCTGGAATCAGGGTCTGATTTTGTTTTACATGAACATTTCAATACAAAAGCATTTCAACATTTAATGAGAGCTCAAAGTATAATCTGCATTTAGAAGCAAGCACTAACAGTAACTATTTTCGGTCACTCTAAAATATATTAAATTTGTTCAAGTTTGTTAAAGTTGTTCATCTTTTCAAAACATATTATAAGTAAGTCCAATTTGCTTTTTTCAGGAAAAAAACATATACTGATCCCCTTGTCATACTTCTCTAGCACTGCCCAGGTCTTCTGCTTTACTCCTCTCTAGACAATCCTTTTAACAAAAAACAAAAAACCCTGATCTATTATACTTACACATGTATTCTGACTCTGTATTCAGCATTTTATTGCTGTAAATGCAGCCTTAAACCCTTCACGACATCTGCCGTACATGTACGGTGCATGTTGGAAGTGGGTGTATGGAGCAGGCTCCTGCAGTGATCCCGCTGGGAAGGTGATTGTTGTATACTACAGCCAGGACCTGCAGCTAACGATCTTGTTAAATGCCGCTATCAATCTCTGAAACCTGCATTTACCATGAGCAGGGTCGAACTGTCCGGGTGCGGTAACGTGGAAATTCCAGGTGGGCCTTTGCAGAAGAGCAGGAGAGGGTAGAAAAGAAAAAAATAAATAAAAAAATAAAATAGAGGTCGTGGGCCCTTTAACCCCTTAATCCCATATGACGTACTATACCGTCGAGGTGGGGTGGGCCTTAATTCCCGGTGACGGTATAGTACGTCATACGCGATCGGCCGCGCTCACGGGGGGAGCGCGGCCGATCGCGGCCGGGTGTCGGCTGCATATCGCAGCTGACATCCGGCACTATGTGCCAGGAGCGGTCACGGACCGCCCCCGGCACATTAACCCCCGGCACACCGCGATCAAACATGATCGCGGTGTACCTGCGGTACAGGGAAGCATCGCGCAGGGAGGGGGCTCCCTGTGGGCTTCCCTGAGACGATCGGTACAAGGTGATGTACTCACCTCGTACCGAACGTCTTCTCCCTGCAGGCCCCGGATCCAAAATGGCCGAGGGGCTGTATCCGGGTCCTGCAGGGAGCACTTCCGGGTCGGAGCAGGCTGCAGATGAAAGCTGCAGCCTGCTCCGATGAAAGTATGATCACGGATCTGATAGAGTGCTGTGCACACTATCAGATCTGCGATCTGTGATGTCCCCCCCTGGGACAAAGTAAAAAAGTAAAAAAAAAAATTTCCACATGTGTAAAAAAAAAAAAAAAAAAAATTCCTAAATAATAAAAAAAAAAATATTATTCCCATAAATACATTTCTTTATCTAAAAAAAACAAACAAAAACAATAAAAGTACACATATTTAGTATCGCCGCGTCCGTAACGACCCAACCTATAAAACTGCCCCACTAGTTAACCCCTTCAGTAAACACCGTAAGAAAAAAAAAAAAAAAACCGAGGCAAAAAACAACGCTTTATTACCATACCGCCGAACAAAAAGTGGAATAACACGCGATCAAAAAGACGGATATAAATAACCATGTTACCGCTGAAAACGTCATCTTGTCCCGCAAAAAACGAGCCGCCATGCAGCATCATCAGCAAAAAAATAAAAAAGTTATAGTCCTCAGAATAAAGCGATGCCAAAATAATTATTTTTTCTATAAAATAGTTTTTATCGTATAAAAGCGTCAAAACATAAAAAAAGATATAAATGAGGTATCGCTGTAATCGTACTGACCCGACGAATAAAACTGCTTTATCAATTTTACCAAGCGCAGAACGGTATAAACGCCTCTCCCAAAAGAAATTCATGAATAGCTGGTTTTTGGTTATTCTGCCTCACAAAAATCGGAATAAAAAGTGATAAAAAATGGTCACGTGTCCGAAAATGTTACCAATAAAAACGTCAACTCGTCCCGCAAAAAACAAGACCTCACATGACTCTGTGGACCAAAATGTGGAAAAATTATAGGTCTCAAAATGTGGAGACGCAAAAACTTTTTTGCTATAAAAAGCGTCTTTTAGTCTGGTTTCACACTTGCGTTTTTATCTGCATGCGTTTTTTAAAAAAACCGCATGTGTGAAAAAGTGCATGTAAACGCGGTAAAACGCATGCGTTTTTATAGAAAAACACAAGAAAACAAGAAAAAAACAAAAAACCCTAACCCTACCCCTAACCTGAAATACGTGGCACTGAAATACGTGGCACTGAAATATACGTTTATATACGTATATACGTATATAAGTGCCACGATATTTCAGTGGCCACGTATTTCAGTGCCACGTATTTAAGTGCCACGTATTTACGTGCCACGTATTTACGTGCCACGTATTTACGTGCCACGTATTTTTCAGTGCCTGAAATACGTGGCACTGAAATATACGTTTATATACGTATATACGTATATAAGTGCCACGATATTTCAGTGGCCACGTATATAAGTGCCACGTATTTCAGTGCCACGTATTTAAGTGCCACGTATTTAAGTGCCACGTATTTAAGTGCCACGTATTTCAGTGCCACGTATTTCAGTGCCACGTATTTCAGTGCCACGTATTTCAGTGCCACGTATTTACGTGCCACGTATTTTTCAGTGCCTGAAATACGTGGCACTGAAATACGTGGCACTGAAATATCGTGGCACTGAAATATTGTGGCACTGAAGTATTTACGTGCCACGTATTTTTCAGTGCCTGAAATACGTGGCACTGAAATACGTGGCACTGAAATACGTGGCACTGAAATATCGTGGCACTGAAATATCGTGGCACTTAAATACGTGGCACTTAAATACGTGGCACTTAAATACGTGGCACTTAAATACGTGGCACTTATGACTGTCAGAAAATGTTCAGTAAACGGTTAGGGGTAGGGTTTCAGGTAGAATTGGGGAGTTTCCACTGTTCAGGCACATCAGGGGCTCTCCAAACGCGACATGGCGTCCAATCTCAATTCCAGCCAATTCTGCGTTGAAAAAGTAAAACAGTGCTCCTTCCCTTCCGAGCTCTCCCGTGCGTCCAAAAAGGGGTTTACCCCAACATATGGGGTATCAGCGTACTAGGGACAAATTGAACAACAACTTCTGGGGTCCAAGTTCTCTTGTTATCCTTGGGAAAATAAAAATTTGGGGGGCTAAAAATCATTTTTGTGGGAAAAAAAATATGTTTTATTTTCACGGCTCTGCGTTGTAAACTGTAGTGAAACACTTGGGGGTTCAAAGTTCTCACAACACATCTAGATAAGTTCCTTGAGAGGTCTAGTTTCCAATATGGGGTCACTTGTGGGGGGTTTGTACTGTTTGGGTACATCAGGGGCTCTGCAAATGCAACGTGACGCCTGCAGACCAATCCATTTAAGTCTGCATTCCAAATGGCGCTCCTTCCCTTCCGAGCTCTGTCATGCGCCCAAACAGTGGTTCCCCCCCACATAGGGGGTATCAGCGTACTCAGGACAAATTGGACAACAACTTTTAGGGTCCAATTTATCCTGATACCCTTGTGAAAATACAAAACTGGGGGCTAAAAAATCATTTTTGTGAAAAAGAAAAATAATTTTTATTTTCACGGCTCTGCGTTATAAACTGTAGTGAAACACTTGGGGGTTCAAAGTTCTCACAACACATCTAGATAAGTTCCTTGGGGGGTCTAGTTTCCAATATGGGGTCACTTGTGGGGGGTTTGTACTGTTTGGGTACATCAGGGGCTCTGCAAATGCAACGTGACGCCTGCAGACCAATCCATTTAAGTCTGAATTCCAAATGGCGCTCCTTCCCTTCCGAGCTCTGTCATGCGCCCAAACAGTGGTTCCCCCCCACATAGGGGGTATCAGCGTACTCAGGACAAATTGGACAACAACTTTTAGGGTCCAATTTATCCTGATACCCTTGTGAAAATACAAAACTGGGGGCTAAATTTCATTTTTGTGAAAAAAAAAAAAAATTATTTTCACGGCTCTGCGTTATAAACTGTAGTGAAACACTTGGGGGTTCAAAGTTCTCACAACACATCTAAATAAGTTCCTTGGGGGGTCTAGTTTCCAATATGGGGTCACTTGTGGGGGGTTTGTACTGTTTGGGTACATCAGGGGCTCTGCAAATGCAACGTGACGCCTGCAGACCAATCCATTTAAGTCTGCATTCCAAATGGCGCTCCTTCCCTTCCGAGCTCTGTCATGCGCCCAAACAGTGGTCCCTCCCCACAAATGGGGTATCAGCGTACTCCAGACAAATTGGACAACAACTTTTGGGGTCCAATTTATCCTGATACCCTTGTGAAAATACAAAACTGGGGGCTAAAAAATCATTTTTGTGAAAAAAAAAAATAATTTTTATTTTCACGGCTCTGCGTTATAAACTGTAGTGAAACACTTGGGGGTTCAAAGCTCTCAAAACACATCTAGATAAGTTCCTTAGGGGGTCTACTTTCCAAAATGGTGTCACTTGTGGGGAGGTTTAATGTTTAGGCACATCAGGGGCTCTCCAAACGCAACATGGCATCCCATCTTAATTCCAGTCAATTTTGCATTGAAAAGTAAAATAGCGCTTCTTCCCTTCTGAGCTCTGCTATGCGCCCAAACAGTGGTTTACACCCACATATGGGGTATCGTCGTACTCAGGACAAATTGCACAACAACTTTTGTGGTCTAATTTCTTCTCTTACCCTTGGGGAAATAAAAAAATGGGGGTGAAAAGATCATTTTTGTGAAAAAATATGATTTTTTATTTTTACGGCTCTGCATTATAAACTTCTGTGAAGCACTTGTTGGGTCAAAGTGCTCAATACACATCTAGATAAGTTCCTTAAGGGGTCTACTTTCCAAAATGGTGTCACTCGTGGGGGGTTTCAATGTTTAGGCACATTAGGGGCTCTCCAAACGCAACATGGCGTCCCATCTCAATTCCAGTCAATTTTGCATTGAAAAGTCAAATGGCGCTCCTTCCCTTCTGAGCTCTGCCCTGCGCCCAAACAATGGTTTACACCCACATATGGGGTATCAGTGTACTCAGGACAAATTGCACAACAATTTTTGGGGTCCAATTTCTTCTCTTACCCTTGGGAAAATAAAAAATTGGGGGTGAAAAGATCATTTTTGTGAAAAAATATGATTTTTTAT
Source organism: Ranitomeya variabilis (assembly GCF_051348905.1). Taxonomy (NCBI): domain Eukaryota; kingdom Metazoa; phylum Chordata; class Amphibia; order Anura; family Dendrobatidae; genus Ranitomeya; species Ranitomeya variabilis. Next base: position 1,017,538,443 of record NC_135232.1, on the reverse strand, counting down.
TTTTACGGCTCTGCATTATAAACTTCTGTGAAGCACTTGTTGGGTCAAAGTGCTCACCACACATCTAGATAAGTTCCTTAGGGGGTCTACTTTCCAAAATGGTGTCACTTGTTAGGGGTTTCAATGTTTAGGCACATCAAGGGCTCTCTAAATGCAACATGGCGTCCCATCTCAATTCCAGTCAATTTTGCATTGAAAAGTCAAATGGCGCTCCTTCCCTTCCGAGCTCTGCCCTGGGCCCAAACAATGGTTTACACCCACATATGGGGTATCAGCGTACTCAGGACAAATTGCACAACAATTTTTGGGGTCCAATTTCTTCTCTCACCCTTGGGAAAATAAAAAATTGGGGGTGAAAAGATAATTTTTGTGAAAAAATATGATTTTTTATTTTTACGGCTCTGCATTATAAACTTCTGTAAAGCACTTGTTGGGTCAAAGTGCTCACCACACATCTAGATAAGTTCCTTAGGGGGTCTACTTTCCAAAATGGTGTCACTTGTGGGGGGTTTCAATGTTTAGGCACATCAGGGGCTCTCCAAATGCAACATGGCGTCCCATCTCAATTCCAGTCAATTTTGCATTGAAAAGTCAAATGGCGCTCCTTTGCTTCCAAGCTCTGCCATGCGCCCAAACTGTGGTTTACCCCCACATATGGGGTATCAGCGTACTCAGGACAAATTGTACAACAACTTTTGGGGTCTATTTTCTCCTGTTACCCTTGGTAAAATAAAACAAATTGGAGCTGAAATAAATTTTGTGTGAAAAAAAGTTAAATGTTCATTTTTATTTAAACATTCCAAAAATTCCTGTGAAACACCTGAAGGGTTAATAAACTTCTTGAAAGTGGTTTTGAGTACCTTGAGGGGTGCAGTTTTTAGAATGGTGTCACACTTGGGTATTTTCTATCATATAGACCCGTCAAAATGACTTCAAATGAGATGTGGTCCCTAAAAAAAAATGGTGTTGTAAAAATGAGAAATTGCTGGTCAACTTTTAACCCTTATAACTCCGTCACAAAAAAAAATTTTGGTTCCAAAATTGTGCTGATGTAAAGTAGACATGTGGGAAATGTTATTTATTAAGTATTTTGTGTGACATATGTCTGTGATTTAAGGGCATAAAAATTCAAAGTTGGAAAATTGCGAAATTTTCAAAATTTTCGCCAAATATTCGTTTTTTTCACAAATAAACACAAGTTATATCGAAGAAATTTTACCACTATCATGAAGTACAATATGTCACGAGAAAACAATGTCAGAATCGCCAAGATCCGTTGAAGCGTTCCAGAGTTATAACCTCATAAAGGGACAGTGGTCAGAATTGTAAAAATTGGCCCGGTCATTAACGTGCAAACCACCCTCGGGGCTTAAGGGGTTAAAAGTGTGAGGGTGTGCACATGCCACTTGACAGCAGCGAGGCATTGAACAGTGGCAGGATGGCCAGAGATTAGGAGAGCATCTGGGGTCGCACAGCAAGTAGACACGGCCGCAGCCGCATCTGCTAAGAGTGACATCACTCTGTACATCCTGCACTGCTGTTTCCGGGTATAGAAGTCCTTCAATAAAGCCTGTGCCAGAGTAGAGGCAAGCCAAGGTAACTAACTAACACTCCTAATGTTTGTGTATGGTTATATGAATTGTATATATATGCCTGTATGTATGCATGGTATATCTATGTCTGGTATGTGTGTATGTATCTGCCTGTGTGTGTGTGTAAGTAAAATATGTGTCTGCATATGTTTATATGTGCATTCATATGCCTGTGTGTATGCATGCATGGTAAATGTGTGTGTATTCATGGTATATTCAAGCAAAAAAGGCAGCACACTGCAGCGCTAACACATGCAAACATGAAACACAGAAATTTAACTGCATTACTGCACTAAAAATATGAAAAATGAGAGCGTTTAGCGCATATAAAAGGCCAATTTTATGTGTACCTGGTAGCCACTTTACGGCATCTCTCTTATACCAGGTCCTACGCTTTCCTTCCTCGCTGAGAATAAACGTCTCCATGTGAATGGGCACCTATGAAAACCTTTCATGAGACTAACATTCTCTCTCTCTGTGGAGGGGTACTAGACCTGCTGCAATCAAGACACCTGTGACTAGGAGGCGGAGTGCTCGGTCAGAAGGTTAGACAATACATTTGAAAAAACTGACCGTCACATCCAAACATAGATCAAGTGTGAACAGGTGCTGAACCTTAGAGTCACCGACTCCTATACAGTCAAGCAAAAAAGGCAGCACACTGCAGCGCTAACACATGCAATCATGAAACACAGAAATTTAACTGCATTACTGCACTAAAAATATAAAAAATAAGAGCGTTTTGCGCATAAAAAGGCCAATTTTATGTGTACCTGGTAGCCACTTTACGGCATCTCTCTTATACCAGGTCCTACGCTTTCCTTCCTCGCTGAGAATAAACATCTCCATGTGAATGGGCACCTATGAAAACCTCTCATGAGACTAACATTCTCTTTCTCTGTGGAGGGGTACTAGACCTGCTGCAATCAAGACACCTGTGACTAGGAGGCGGAGTGCTCGGTCAGAAGGTTAGACAATACATTTGAAAAAACTGACCGTCACATCCAAACATAGATCAAGTGTGAAGAGGTGCTGAACCTTAGAGTCACATACTCCTATACAGTCAAGCAAAAGGTTTATGAGTATTTGACATCTGAATAAGGTATGTATCAAATTAAATTTCTCACCAGGTTTTTGCTTTGTAATCTGAGAACACCATAATGTAGGAGCATACACCCCGATTGCAGTGATGTGACCTACTAGGCTGTGTTTTGCTGTTTCAATACAATCACTATTTTATCAGCAGGAGATTATCATTGAAGAACAACTGGACTCAAATATATCCTAGTCCAACTATTCCCTCAAGATTGAATAGCAGCTTTCTATCACTTTACAATGTACACAGAGCTAAACTCTACAAGAACTGCAACAAATAAACCTTTGACTCTAGCATAACTGCTGTACCAAGTAAACTAAGTGATACATTGCTGTAATCAGGGTCTGATTTTGTTTTACATGGACATTTCAATACAAAAGCATTTCAACATTTAATGAGAGCTCAAAGTATAATCTGCATTTAGAAGCAAGCACTAACAGTAACTATTTTCGGTCACTCTAAAATGTATTAAATTTGTTCAAGTTTGTTAAAGATGTTCATCTTTTCAAAACATATTATAAGTAAGTCCAATTTGCTTTTTTCAGGAAAAAAACATATACTGATCCCTTTGTCATACTTCTCTAGCACTGCCCAGGTCTTCTGCTTTACTCCTCTCTAGACAATCCTTTTAACAAAAAACAAAAAACCCTGATCTATTATACTTACACATGTATTCTGACTCTGTATTCAGCATTTTATTGCTGTAAATGCAGCCTTAAACCCTTCACGACATCTGCCGTACATGTACGGCGCATGTTGGAAGTGGGTGTATGGAGCAGGCTCCTGCAGTGATCCCGCTGGGAAGGTGATTGTTGTATACTACAGCCAGGACCTGCAGCTAACGATCTTGTTAAATGCCGCTATCAATCTTTGAAACCTGCATTTGCCATGAGCAGGGTCGGACTGGCCGGGTGCGGTAACGTGGAAATTCCAGGTGGGCCTTTGCAGAAGAGCAGGAGAGGGTAGAAAAGAAAAAAATAAATAAAAAAATAAAATAGAGGTCGTGGGCCCTTTAAAAGTGTGAGGGTGTGCACATGCCACTTGACAGCAGCGACGCATTGAGCAGTGGCAGGATGGCCAGAGATTAGGAGAGCACCTGGGGTCGCACAGCAAGTAGACACGGCCGCAGCCGCGTCTGCTAAGAGTGACATCACTCTGTACATCCTGCACTGCTGTTTCCGGGTATAGAAGTCCTTCAATAAAGCCTGTGCCAGAGTAGAGGCAAGCCAAGGTAACTAACTAACACTCCTAATGTTTGTGTATGGTTATATGAATTGTATGTATATGCCTGTATGTATACATGGTATATCTATGTCTGGTATGTGTGTATGTATCTGCCTGTATGTGTGTGAGTAAAATATGTCTGCATATGTTTATATGTGCATTCATATGCCTGTATGCATGCATGCATGGTAAATGTGTGTGTACTCATGGTATATGTCTGTATGTATGCATGGTATATGCCTGTATGTATATGCCTGTATGTGTATGCCTGAATGTACTTGCATGTGTGTGTGCATGCATATGACTACATGTTCCTCTCTGTGTGTGAATTTCTGTGTCTGCGTTCACACGTCTGTGTTTACTTATGTGTGTATGTCCTTAAGTGTTTGCGTGTCTGTGTGTGTCTGCGCATGCACTTCTCTGTATGTCTCCATGCATGTGTCTGGTATTAACATGTGCATATCTGTGTGTCTTTGAGTGTCTACATGTGATTGTGCATGTGTGTGTGTCTCCCTGGGTGTGCTTGTATGTCTCTACATGTGCACATCTGTGTATATGTGTTTTCACACGTGTGTGTGCATGTTTCCCTGCGTGCGTGCGTGTCCACATTTCTGTGTATGTCCGCTTGTCTGAGCGTGAATTTCTGTGTGCGTATCTGTGTGTGTATGAGTATGTTTACGTGTGCATTTTTCTGTGTGTAAGTGCACTTGCCTGCATGTATATATGTATGTCCCAATTTCTGCATGTCTGCATGCACATGCGTGCACGTGTTTTCCTGTGTATGTGTGCTTCTGCATGTTTGTATGTGTCTTTGTGCTCTTCCAAAGATTTATTATAATTGGGGAGAGCTGGAGAGACAGGAGGAGAAATTTTAGGAGACAGTATTGGGAGAATGTGTGAAGAAACAGTATGGTGAATGAGGGGAGTGGGGAATGGGTGTGGGAACAGAAGGGGGATGTATGAGAAGACATTATGGACAGTGGGAGGAATGTGAGAGGAGACAGCATGGGGAGAGAAAAGTGTGAGGGGACACAGAACAGAGACTACATTGTGTGGGGGACATATATACTGTAGATGCGGCAGTATAGGGGGTCAGGGTGAGGGCACAGCAAGGAGGAAATAATATGCTGAAGAGAGGTAATGTGATGAGGGGCACAGTATAGAGACGGGGCAGTATAGGGGGACACAGTGAGAGGACAGTGTGAAGAGGAGACCCAGTATAGAAAAGAGAGGATGATGTGGAGGGCATGTACCATAAGAGGGACTGTGTGAAGGGCATGTACCATAAGAGGGAGAATTTTGGGTCATATTTTATGCAGGGAATATGGTGAGGGGCAATTATTTATTCCGGGGCTCAGTGTAGGGCAGACATTTTTATTCAGGAGCATTATAATGACACTGCTATATTTAAGGGTGTCGTGTGGGGATGTACTGCAGAAGACTGGAGAAGATGGAGGTCTGCGGAGAAGAGCTGTGGATGAGAAGAGTCATCATGGAGACTGGACAAGATGGAGATGGGCAGCATGGTGGCTCAGTGGATAACACTGCAGCCTTGCAGCGCTAGAGTCCTGGGTTCTTATCCCACCTTGGATGACATCTGCAAGGAGTTTGTATGTTCTCCCCGTGTTTGCATGGGTTTCCTCCAGGTACTCCGGTTTCCTCCCACATTCCGAAGACATACTGATAGGGAATTTAGATTGTGAGCCCCATTGGGGACAGTGATGATAATGTGTGCAAAAACTGTAAAGCACTGCGGAATATGTTAGCGCTATATAAAAATAAAGATTATTATTATTAGATGAAAAGAAAAAGAAATACTCTAATCAGAGAAGACATCACAGGTTAATACCTGGATGTAAATGTTTATTTGTGATCCAGCCTGTGTCTCATCAGTGTTGTTGTTCTCGTATGGCCCATAGTCTGATGATGACTGATGACAACAACCCCCAGTATCTCGATTGTTAAGGACTTACTGGAAGTTGTAGGCTCATGCACTACAAAGGTATATGAGGCTGACCTGTTATGACAATTGATGTACCATATACTGATGGTAGTTCAGATGATGTATTCATGTACTGGCGTGTTTGTGCATGTCTACATGTATGTCTGTGTATCTGCAATTATATGTATTTTTGTAAGATGTGTGTATGTAATAGTGCATTGTGCTGTGTAAAAAGCATTCATATGTTTGGGCACATTTACTAAATCTACTAGGGCTCTTTCACATGTGTTAGGAAATTTGATTTGTCCTTCCATGTTTAGGAACAGACAAGTGAAATTTTCTAACCTTGTCTAGCTGTCACCTTAGGGATGCGCTTGTGTGGAGTGGATTCAGTAGCTGAGCCTGCTCCATACGAGGCAGATGTCGGATGTGATGCATAGCCAACATTTGCCTGTAACAGCAGTGATCAGAGCCCACCTTGATTGCTTCTGTTTTATTTAAATGCCCTTGTCAATCACTGACAGTGGCATTTAGGTGGCCGGTAGCTGCACCCATCAGCCCCCTGACACAGTTGCGGGTTGTTGATGGGTGTCATGTGTAGCTGTCATGTTAGTCGTTCTTTGAAGCCCGACCTGAGGTTGGGCTCCCTGGACAATGTCACAATCACAGTGCTGGGACGTTATTACAGTACGCTCACTTTGTAGTTAGCGGTGACTGTAAGGTCTCCCTCCTTGCACTGACCTCACAGGAAGCAACTGACGGAAGGGAGAACAATGCTTAATTTTCTCCCTGTAGCCAATGCTTTTCCACTAGGTTGGCTAGCCAGGCTTTAAACCCCATTTACCTGCAGATTAACCCTATATCTGCAGATAAATAGCATTTCTCAAGGTGACCCTTACCCTTAAAGGGCCTCTGTCAGTACAGAATGACTGTTCAAACTAAGTACTGCCGCTCAGTGCTTCACGGCGGGGCCAATCATGAAAATTCATCTTCGCACCTGTTTGTATTCCATCATTCTCCACACCCACTAATTTGATTGACAGCTCTGGCTTCATAGAGTAGAGTGTCATGATCGAGACCGGGTTTTGGGTCTTGTCTCTCCTTTCCCAGTCTGGTAATGTCAGGGGTTATCTTTCTCTGCCTCGTTCCGGTGTTGGGTCTGCTATTTACAAACCCTGGCAAAAATTATGGAATCACTGGCCTTGGAGGATGTTCATTCAGTTGTTTAATTTTGTAGAAAAAAAGCAGATCACAGACATTGCACAAAAATAAAGTCATTTCAAATGGCAACTTTCTGGCTTTAAGAAACACTAAAATAAATCAAGATCAAAAATGTGGTAGTCAGTAATGGTTACTTTTTTAACAAAGCATAGGGAAAAATTTATGGAATCACTCAATTCTGAGGAAAAATTTATGGAATCACACCGTAAATTTTCATACCCAAAAATAACACCTGCATCAAATTAGATCTGCTCGTTAGTCTGCATCTAAAAAGGAGTGATCACACCTTGGAGAGCTGTAACAGCAAGTAGACTGACATGAATCATGGCTCCAATAAGAGAGATGTCAATTGAAACAAAGGAGAGGATTATTAAACTCTCAAAAGAGGGTAAATCATCACAAAATGTTGCAAAAGATGTTGGATGTTCACACTCAGCTGTGTCTAACATCTGGACCAAACACAAACAACAAGGGAAGGTTGTTAAAGGCAAACATACTGGTAGACAAAGGAAGACGTCAAAGCGTCAAGACCGGAAACCTAAAGTAATATGTCTCCAAAACAGGAAATGCACATCAAAACAAATGAGGAGCGAATGGGTGGAAATTGGAGTCAACGTCTGTGACCAAACTGTAAGAAACCGCCTAAAGGAAATGTGATTTACATAAAGAAAAGCCATCATTAACACCTAAACAGAAAACAAACAAGACTACAATGGGCTAAGGAAAAGCAATCGTGGACCGTGGATGACTGGATGAAAGTCATATTCAGTGATGAATCACAAATCTGCATTGGGCAAGGTGATGATGCTGGAACTTTTGTTTTGTGCCATTCCAATGAGATTTATAAAGATGACTGCCTGAAGAGAACATGCAAATTTCCACAGTCATTGATGATATGGGGCTGCATGTCAGGTAAAGGCACTGGGGAGATGGCTGTCATTACATCTTCAATATATGCACAAGTTTATGTTGATATTTTGGACAATTTTCTTATCCCATCAATTGAAAGGATGTTTGGGGATGATGAAATCATTTTTCAAGATGATAATGCATCCTGCCATAGAGCAAAAACTGTGAAAACATTACTTTAAAAAAGACACATAAGGTCAATGTCATGGCTTGCAAACTCTCCGGATTTCAATCCAATTGAAAATCTGTGGTGGAAGTTGAAGAAAATGGTCCATGACAAGGCTCCACCCTGCAAAGCTGATCTGGCAACAGCAATCAGAGAAAGTTGGAGCCAGATTGATGAAGAGTACTGTTTGACATTGATTAAGTCCATGCCTCAGAGCCTGCAAGCTGTTATAAAAGCCAGAGGTGGTGCAACAAAATACTAGTGATGTTTTGGAGTGTTTTTTTTGTTTGTTTGTTTTTCATGATTCCATAATTTTTTCCTCAGAATTGAGTGATTCCAGAATTTTTCCCCTATGCTTGGTTAAAAAAGTAACCATTACTGACTACCAAATTTTTTGTTCTTGATTTCTTTTAGTGTTTCTTAAAGCCAGAAAGTTGCCATTTGAAATTACTTTAGTTTTGTGCCATGTCTGTGATCTGCTTTTTTTTCTACAAAATTAAACAACTGAATAAACATCCTCCAAGGCCAGTGATTCCATAATTTTTGCCAGGGGTTGTAGCTGCGCTGCATCCTGCAGGCAGTGTCTGTTATATTTCCTGCCTACGACATGTATAGCAGGCTGTGGTGAATCCCTGATTTGTCCTGCTGCATTTAGCTGTCTTTTCCAGTGTCTATTCATACCTCTCTTCCCACCCCTGACTCTGTTTGTCCCTGTGTGTTTGGATTCCCTGGTACTCGACTCTGCTTTGGCTCTGACCTGCTTCAGTCTCTCCCTTTTGATACTTCTGCTATGGACCGGTACTGACCTTTTGGCGTTCCTTTGACTCGTTTTTTGGAATTTCCCTTGGTACTAAGCTACTATCTGGTATCTATACGGCTTGTCTGACCATTCTGCTGACACCTGGTGATAGCCTCGCTGCAGTTCTGCTGGTCTGCTCTGAGCAGGATTTCAGCCCTCTCCCCACTCTGCTGCCATCTAGTGGAGAATGCACTTACTTGCGGAGCTGCAGCGTGACATAGAGCCAGAGTAGGATGGAGGTGGATGGAAAACAAGCAGATGGGAAAATGTATGTAAATGATTGGCTGCCAAGATAATCTGAGCTCATCTGCTTAGTTTGAACAGTCATTCTGTGCTGACAAAGAGCCTTTAAAGAGGTGTCCAGTACACCCGAAGGATTTCACTCTGACTCAAAACATTGTATATAATGCACCCAGCATTATATATGAGAATATATCAGTATAATGACAGCATGCTTCTCCTCCAGAGCGGTTCCACTGTGAGATATAAGCAGCGTGTTTCACACAGTGGACTCACTAATGTAAAACTACCCTAAAGGTAGTACCCAGGGATTTTGTTACAGGGTATCTGACACTGATTTTATGGTATCCTAACTAAGGGTAACAAACTAGTGGCAGATTCCCATAGCAAAATGCTGGGTAACTTAGCTGTACCAAAATCTTGTATTGGAAGCTCCAGCACATAATGATCAGTCCTGAATATTCATGAGTTCCTGACTTTTTCCGCCCCAGCTGCTAATTCAGCTTAAAAAAAAGCTATAAATCAGGGGCCGGGTGTAGAGAAAGCCGGGAGCTCAGGACCATCCGAACTCATCATTTGTTGCTCCCAGCAAGTTGTTTTCCTAATGAGATATATTACAAAATATGTTTAACATTCCAGTCCTTATATTATTTAAAAAAAATGTTTATGGTAGCTGTAGAGTAGGCCCCTAGATTTAATTTCACTGCTGGCCCCTAGGCACCCCAGTCCGACCCTGACTCAATGTGCACTTGCATAATTTTCTCTGCACATCGGCATGCGACATGATCACTGGTCACAGGTGGGTTGTCGTGACAGCCTGGGGTCAGTTGATCACTAGTGATTGGCAAACCCTTGGATGTTCTGGTCCAGCTGGTTCAGTCGATCCTATAAAAAAAGTTTGGTACGGGTACCAGGACAGTATCCAAACCTGAACTCAGATTCCACTCAGATAAAAAAGGGGCCAGAAAATCTGTTGTTTGCTATGCTGTCATCTGCGAGACAGTGCGGCAAACATGGGCTCTAGTGTCCATACATGGACCTTCAACACGGATTTGTCCAAGAGGTCTGTTATTGTTTGGGTTAGGCACACCGAACTTCATTTGTTTCTTACAATGTAATCTGTGAAAACAATGTGAGAAACACCGGCGGCTCTGATTGGTGCCAATATTGTCATTGGTCAGATGATAGCATGTGAACCAGCAGCCCTGACCAGTGTTAAAATGTTTATCGTGGGTTACAGGCATCGTCTGATGAGAGTACTACTTTCATCAGACGATGCCTGCTGTCATTGATAGCAGTGAGAGAAGGCGAGGCTGATGAGAGTATTCATCAGCAAGCGCCTGCGCCTGTGAAATTAATAAGTAAAAAATGACTTGGGGTCTCTTCTAATTTTTACCACATTCTGTGCCATTATTGAGGTGACCAGGGTTCATCAGCTATGAACTTCTGTGAACTTCCTGATGTCGCTGCTACACACTCCAGGAGCATGCTAAAAAACAGGGATCACACAGTATATAGCAAACAATGAATTGTATTATTGGTAACAACACATGCATATTGACAGACTGTTTAAAAACATTTAAAAAAACAAAACATGGTTAGATGTCAAGTTATGCCCATGATATGGCAATAACAATCCTTCACTAGTTACTGTTGGCAAACATATAGTACATGGCTCTCAAAAAGTACTCAAAATAACAAATGACCCATAGGTATACAACAATACTCCAGTAATGTGCCAATAAATATGTCTGTACACAATAATTTAGACTGCAAAAAGAAGACATATAAGCAGCCTATAGCAGTAAAAAACCCTTTTCACAGCAACCTGCTTTCAATCTAACATCCAATCAAATGACAATATAATGTGTGGGACATATGACAGCCACAAAGTGCATAACTGCAGCTAGTATGAGTGAATAGCAGTGCTGAGTCAATTAGCCCAATAGTAACAGATGCACAGTAAGGAATATTGGGAAAAAAATGTTGCAAGAAAAAGCTAATTGCATCTGTAAGAAGCAGACAGATATCAAACCTGCTAGTATCACACTGAAAGGGCTATAACTGAGGCCATGTGGATCAACAAGAAACTATGGAGAAGCAGATACCCACGTATCGCCACAGACATCTGTGGCTTCTTCAGGGAAAGTGTCTGCTTCTGAGTGCAGTGCATGTGGGTGAGTATATATATGTATATATATATATATATATATATATATATGAGTGTATATATATATATATATATATATATATATATATATATATATATATATATATATATATATATATATATGATTAAAATAGGGCACAATGAGATAAATAAATTATTGAATAATTACCAGCCAGTGGGATTAATGTGTGTGGCCGATCAACATGGCAGTCGCCATGTTGCTAGTACTCCGTAGACTGATTATGCATAAGTTGGTTGTCAGCTTTATAGTGCACATGCACTAGAGAAAATGTTTGTCACAAAGCTTAGTGCATGCACTGTGAGAGCTCAGCATGACAACATATAATATGCATGCCCTAGAATAAGCGTCACAGGGTTTCTCACGTGCCTGCGCAATGAGAGCTCAACGTGAGATATATGGGAGCTGAAAATGCAGAAAAGAATGAATGACTGGACAAGAAAAATATCATGTAGAAGAGGCAACAATATGTGCTGAACGAAAATAGTACATCCATACCATAGTAAGATACTTACTTTCGACTCTGCAAAAACTCTTACTATTTCACTCATTCATTCTCGTCTGGACTATTGTAACTCTCTACTAATCGGCCTCCCTCTTACCAAACTCTCCCCGCTCCAATCTGTCCTGAATGCTGCTGCCAGGATCATATTCCTCACCAACCGTTACACCGATGCCTCTACCTTGTGCCAGTCATTACACTGGCTACCCATCCACTCCAGAATCCAGTACAAAACTAGTACCCTCATCCACAAAGCACTCCATGGCTCAGCACCACCCTACATCTCCTCTCTGGTCTCAGCCTACCACCCTACGTGTGCCCTCCGTTCTGCTAATGACCTGAGGTTAGTATCCTCAATAATCAGAACCTCCCACTCCAAGTCTCCAAGACTTTACACGTGCTGCGCCGATTCTTTGGAATGCACTACCCAGGTTAATATGATTAATCCCCAATCCCCACAGTTTTAAGTGTGCCCTAAAAACGCATTTATTCAGACTGGCCTACCGCCTAAACACATTAACCTAATGATCCCTGTGTGGCCCATTAAAAACAAAAAAAAAAAAACTAAAATCAGGTTCCTCGCATCATGTTCTCATACACTTTATTCAGTTAATAGCTCTCTGTGTCTGTACTGCTACATACTTAGGCAGTTAACTGGTTCATACAGCTTTACATGAACACCCGAGCCTTACACTATGGCTGGTCCGAATAACTAAAGCAATTGTTACCATCCACCTCTCATGTCTCCACTTTTCCTCATAGTTTGTAAGCTTGCGAACAGGGCCCTCATTCCTCTTGGTATCTATTTTCAACTGTGATTTCTGTTATGCTGTAATGTCTATTGTCTGTACAACTCCCCTCTATAATTTGTAAAGCGCTGCGAAATATGTTGGCGCTATATAAATAAAATTATTATTATTATTATTATTATTAAGCGCTAGTATCAGCTTATGTTATGAGCTTTAGCTACTCAGTGGTCTTGTCTGCTTGCAGTCAGGGTCTGGCTGAAATAAGCCACTACAATACTGGCACCTCCGGTGAGGAGTTTGTATGGTGAATTCAGGGCTGGCGTAAAGCCATTAGAATTCCGGCTCCACCGGAGAGGAGGTGTTTGTGTGCTTGCTACTCCCTGACCACTGATTGCTTTTGCTCTGTTAGGCAGCTGTGTTTTAATCATTTAAAACTGAGAATCACAGACGTTATTCACTGTGTTACACCCGACTTCCTTACCCATGTGTGACAAGAACTTCACTTTTTTCTACTGTTGTAAGGAGCCTTCTGAGACTGCCTGCTGGGGATGCGTGCACTCTGTTGAGGTAATGTGTTTGGTGCTGTTCCAATTTTTTTCTATATATATATATATATATATATATTTTTTTTTGTGATGTATATATATATATATATATATATATATACATATATATATATGTATATATATATATATATATATATATATATATATATATATATATATATATATATATATATATATATATATATATATATATATGTTAAAATAGGACACATTGAGATCTTTAAACAAATTGTTGAATAATTGCCAGCCAGCGGGATTAACGTGTGTGGTCGATCAACATGGCAGTCGCCATGTTGTTAGTACTCCGTAGACCAATTATGCATTAGTTGGTTGTTAGCTTATAGCGCACATGCACTAGAGAAAATGTTTGTCACAGAGCTTAGTGCATGCGCTGTGAGAGTTCAGCATGTCAACATATAGTACACATGCACTAGAATGAATAAGCGTCACAGAGTTTCTCATGTGCTTGCGCAGTGAGAGCTCAGCGTGAGATATATGGGAGCTTAAAATGCAGAAAAGAATAAATGACTGGACAAGAAAAATATGATGTAGAAGAGGCAACAATATGCGCTGACCGAAAATAGTACATCCATACCATAGTAAGATACTAAGTGACATGATAGTGAAATGAACAAATATATGATGCATAATAATAGAAATATGCAAATACCATGGATATGAATAATTAGCACATGATTGAGTGTAAGGAGGCATGCATAGAGATGAGTCAGAGAATAAGAGAACATAGTTAAGAACATGTGGAACAAAACCATACATGTAATTGAAATAAGGTGGATAAGGGATAGATGTACACATTGACATTATCACCTGCGTGAAATCATAAAACGTGGCATAATTGAGTTTGCCCATTGCAAGACTGATCAGATGATAGCTGACTTTATGATGAAGCCACTTCCAAGAGAAAAATGTGAAGAATTTAGAACCACTAAGGGATTAACAGGATAAGTAGTTGTTGATTGAGGGTGTTGGAATAATGCTTATCATAGCATATTGCATTAACTACTACTGTTTAAAAGTGCATAAGTTTATGTCTCCATGATGTTATATTGCCAATAACTTTAGAGAATATAGGGCATGCTCACTGTGTGTACGATGTGGCGCTCCAAGGTATTAGTTAGCAATAAATAAAAAAAAAAATTGGCACTCAAATGAAAATTTATTGTCCAATGTAGACCAATGAGTCAAATGCCACCACCATACAACACAGGAAAAAAACAGGATGACCAGATTGAGAGACAGATTAACCTTCGCAACGTTTCGGCACCAACATGCCTTTCTCAAGCTGAATCTGCTGTAGAATGGGGTCAAAGGTAATGGGACCTAGTCTCCTTTCATGCCTGAATGGTGTGGGGGCACTCATGGTCAGCGCCCCTACACCATTCAGGCATGAAAGGATACTAGGTCTTCATTTGAGTGCCCAAGCTTTTTTGCTATATTGCCAATAACACATTATTAAATAAGCACAGTAAGTTCCTGTTCACTCACTGTATATATAGCTGGAGCACATTTTTACTTTCACTTTGCAATCTGACAAACACGATGCTAAGATCCTAAGCTGTAAAAAACACCAGTTGTAAGCTGTGTTATCTTTGTACCTGAATAACATATATTCAATGTGGAATTGCTGGATAATACAGAAATTAATTTGCTGCAAACAATGTCTCTCTGTTAGTCTCTCTCTGATGCAAGAGAACTACAGTACTACAGAACTGCAGTACTACCATCCTCACTAGCACTATACTATATATACTAATCAGTTTTCCAATCAATGCCACAGATCCCTTGGAAAACTTTAGCATTCTGCAAGCTAATTACGCTTGCAAAATGCTAAAAAAAACACGAAAAAAAGTGGAAAAAAACTAAAAAAAAATGTGGATTTCTTGCAGAAAATTTCCGGTTTTCTTCAGGAAATTTCTGCAAGAAATCCTGACGTGTGCACATTCCCTTAGAGTGCCATAGTAAGTTTATGGAACAACATGTTATGCTCAAAATGACTGCCTTGTAATCAATATGAATCCATAATTACCCGTAGACAAGGAAAATCAGGGGCACAATCCACACCACTGTCCCAGCGCGTCCGCCCTGACGAGCGTTTCTGACCTTCCTTCTTCAAAGGGACCCCTATTCTGGGGTGGCTTAGAGCTGATGTTTTTATAGAGGGACCCTATGTCATTGATTTTTAGGGTACCCCATTTTAAAAGCCAGAAAAGGCTAAGTATACAGTTTTGAGCTGATATTAATAGTGTGGGAAGCTGCATGTGTATTACCCCTTACCCAGGCTATAAACATTGGCCCCCAGCTGTCGGCTTTCCTTCTGTTGGTTAACAAAATTGTGCGGGAGCCCACGCCATTTTTTTCAGAAAAACAATATTTTATTAATTAAATACATGTACAGTAAGCTGCACACATACGGTACTAATTGTATTTGTCAGTAAATCTACATATTCTATTTGTATTTGCTGCATGTAACCCATCTCTTCTATCCTATCGGCTCCTGCAGTGATTTTACAGTACACGGCAGATGATTTGCCAACTTTTCTTCTATCTATCTATGTAATATATATATATATATATATATATATATATATATATATATATATATATATATATATATACATGCACCACTGACATCTATATACACAGCTATGGCAAAAATTAAGAGACCATTGCAAAATTTTCAGATTGTCTGATTTTTCTCTTTATAGGTATATTTTTGAGTAAAATGTAAATTGTTCTTTTATTCTATAAGCTACTGACAACATGTCTCAGAAGTTCCAAGCAATATATTTTGTATTTGTTTTCTGAAAATGAGAATTGGTCAAAATAACGAAAAGATACAGTACATTACTTGCAGACCTCAAATAATGAAAAAAAAAAACAAGTTTAGAAACATTTACAAACTACAATACTAATGTTTTAACTCAGGAAGAGTTCAGAAATCAATATTTTGTGGCATTACCATTATTTTTTATCACAGCTTTCATGCGTCTTCGCATGCTTTCCGCCTGTCTCACACTGCTTTTGGGTGACCTTATGCCACTCCTGGTACAAAAATGTAAGCAGTTCTTCTTTGTTAGATGGATTGTGACTATCCATCTTCCTCTTGATTACATTCCTGAGGTTTTCAATGGGGTTCAGATCTGGAGATTGGGCTGGCAATGACAGGGATTTGATGTGGTGGTCCTTCATCCACACCTTGATTGACCTAGCTGTGTGGCAAGGTGCATTGTCCTGCTGTAAAAAACAGTCCTCAGAGTTGGGGAACATTGCCTGAGCATAAGGAATCAACTGTTTTTCCAGGATAACATTGTATGCGGCTTGATTCATACATCCTTCGCAAATAAGAACCTGCCCTATTCCAGCCTTGCTGAAGCATCCCCAGATTAACACCGATCCTCCACCAAATTTATCATTGGGTGCAAGACATCTTTCTTCCTGTGGTAATTTAATGAAGAGGAAACTATGAGCTTTGAAACGCGTTTAAGAAACCACTGGAGTATTTCACAATAATAACTGGATTCTTCATTTGTCACAGCAGCGTGGATTTCATCCACATTTATCTATTATAACGGTAATGAGAGGTTGCATTGTCGACCTGTGGATCTGCAGCAGCTGATATCTATATGCTTTACTTTGCATCATCAGGTGAGCAGTTATCTTGCAATTGATTGGAAACAATCCTGGGGATGAGACCCTATTTGCGCTTTTTTGTCTCCTATTTTCTCTACTATTTTACTGTACACGGCACAAGAATTGCCGACTTTTCAAAGGACATTGGTGCGCAAAAATGAGATAGCACTTGCATGGTCCGAGTGCTGTGCAATTTTTTTCTCGCACCCATAGGCTTGCATTGACAAGTCTAGGCCGAGTTTCAGTAACAATTGCAGCATGATGCAATTTTACAGGTACATCAAATAAGGCTGAGAAAATCAATGCTGATGTGAGCAGCCCCATAGACTAACACTGGGCCGAGTGCTGTGCGATGTTTTTTCGCATAGCACTCACCCGTATTCTATGGTAGTGTGATGCTGACCTTCATCAAAAAAAACCTGAGTGGGTTCCCCTGTATTTTTGATAACCAGCCAGGCAAAACTCACAGCTGGGGATTGCAACCCTCAGCTGTCAGCTTCAACAAGGCTGGTTAACAAGAAGAGAGGGGTCCCTATGAAATATTTTTTAATTATTCAAAAAATTAAAAAAACAGCATGAGGTCCCCCCATTTTTGACTACCAGCCTTGCTAAAGCTCCCAGCTGGGGGGCTGGTATTCTCAGGCTGGTAAGGGGCCATGGATATAGGCCCCCCCAGCCTAAAAATAGCAGCAGGAAGATGCCCAGAAAAGGCTCATCTATTAGATGCACCAATTCTGGTGCTTTGCCCAGCTGTTCCCACTTGCCCTATAGCGGTGTCAAGTGGGGTTATATTTTTCGGGTTCATGTCACTTTTGTATTGTCAGGTGACATCAAGCCCACGGATTACTAATGGAGAGGCATCTATAAGACACCTATCCATTACTAATCCTATAGTTACATGGTAAATAAAGACACAGCCAGAATAAAGTCCTTTATTACAAATAAAACTAAACACTGTTTATTTAA
Organism: Ranitomeya variabilis; assembly: GCF_051348905.1. NCBI lineage: Eukaryota > Metazoa > Chordata > Amphibia > Anura > Dendrobatidae > Ranitomeya > Ranitomeya variabilis. The sequence goes on along the minus strand of NC_135232.1, from coordinate 1,017,520,631 downwards.
AAATAACAAACACAAATATACACACCTAAATCCTAATTCCACCGAAGCCCTCCTTCTCCAGTAATAAAAATAAAATAAAAAGCAACAATAACCCTCACCTGTCTGTCTTTCTGTCACACACCATAATCCATGTCTGGGGAATAAATAGTTTTCAACCTGGACTGTGTCAATATGCGACCGTCCAGGCTAAGAACCACTGGTCATGGATAAAGAGTGACATAGGCTGAAGTATAATTAAAAATAATTTTTATTGCAACATATAAAATAAAAACCTAATTATAAAACAGGGCTGAAAAAACCTCCAAAGGGAGGGAAGTGAATGCAGACACAGGTGGTACAAATAGCAAATAATAGAAAATGTATACCAATAACAATAGCAAGGACTGCAATATTGAACAGTAATGCACATAGGAACACTGCTGCGTTAATGAACCACTGAAACCAGACAAAGAATATCTATCTGTACGTAATATATAGGAAAACAGCAGTGGACTTATAAGTGCAAAGTACAAGGCACACTTATATTATATAAATGTATCAACAGATATGATGTGGCGAGGACATCCCCTAACCTGAGCAGGAAAGGGAAAAACCGCTGTGCTCCAAAATAGGGTAATGGTGTGAAACACCTAAGTAAATTAATATATCCCGAGCAACAGTTATCCCATATAAAGAATATTCACTAAGTAGTGGCAATGGTGGTCCTAGTGATGCCGATAATGCAGGACAAGCTAACTGCATAAGATGAAAATGCTTACCACAGGGTATACTGTGTCTGACGTCCTCCCTCCCGCCCGACGGGCACCGTTTCGCTGATTGCTTCTTCCGGGGGCGTGTACGGTAAGGGGTGATGATTATTGCTTAAGAAGGCCGTGCTGGGATGTGATAGGATGCGCCTCCAGTAATGATGGCACATGCGCCGGGACTAAAATTCCCATCGATAAAGTGACTTCCGTGAACTGCCAGCTGGAACGCAGTGGAACGCACCGCGGTCCTCTATTAGGCATACCCGGAAGTCAAAGGGAATCAGACCCTTCGCATGCGCACCTGGAAGCCAGGAGGTGATAGAAGGAAAAATACATACGACCGATAGTATATGCAGGACCGCCCTAAAAAGAGTGGACCTATCTATATAGAATAAATATTAAAAATACATAAAGTGCTAAAAATAAGCCAATTCTTAGATATAAAGTGATGATGTTATATTAATAATTAATAAATATATGTGTATGGATTACAATATAATTCCAATATACAAGTGGGAACAAAAAGAGCCCTATATTACCCAATCCTATTTAAAAAGAAATGTGATACAAGTGAATCATAACTACATGAATTGATAAATGAGTAAACAATAATACAAAATAAATAAATATACACAAGTAAATAATAAAGTGATAAATATGATATTATATAAAAATATAATATATATTAAACCAACATCCATATAATACATAAACGTAATGCTAAAATTTATAATAAATAAACCATATAAAACCAATAATACATATATAGATGATATAGCTGGTCCATATTATTACATTAATTTATTTTTCCTTTCTCCTCGTCTCCTGCCTCCAGGTAATAACATCACTGGAAAAATTAGTCCATAATCATTTCTTATAGCCGAAAACTGTTATGCTATAGATGATGGTCCAAAGTATATGGCATCCTATATCCATACTCCCTACTTTCGGATACTTCTGCAAAGAATAAGGCAAGGGTATTAAAAACAATTAAAATCACAAACATTAAAAAGGAACCCCAAACCTAGGGAAAACCACTAAGAAAACAACCAAATAAACCTACAGAAACGCATTAAAGCCCGGGATATATTAATTTACTTAGGTGTTTCACACCATTACCCTATTTTGGAGCACAGCGGTTTTTCCCTTTCCTGCTCAGGTTAGGGGATGTCCTCGCCACATCATATCTGTTGATACATTTATATGGTATAAGTGTGCCTTGTACTTTGAACTTATAAGTCCACTGCTGTTTTCCTATATATTACGTACAGATAGATATTCTTTGTCTGGTTTTAGTGGTTCATTAACGCAGCAGTGTTCCTATGTGCATTACTGTTCAATATTGCAGTCCTTGCTATTGTTATTGGTATACATTTTCTATTATTTGCTATTTGTACCACCTGTGTCTGCATTCACTTCCCTCCCTTTGGAGGTTTTTTCAGCCCTGTTTTATAATTAGGTTTTTATTTTATATGTTGCAATAAAAATTATTTTTAATTATACTTCAGCCTATGTCACTCTTTATCCATGGCAATTGCATCTCATGGATATAATTTGATTTATTTATAGTTGAGTGTCCTTTTGGGCAACCTATTCTATTGATGGACGGATAGTATTACTTAAGAACCACTGGTGACTGAACTGCTGTGAGCACAGTATCAGTGACCGGTGGTGACAACATCGAGGTTACCTCTGGTCACTGAGGCTACGTTCTCAGCAGGGCTGAACTGCCATGACCTCAGCACCAAGGGAAAAAGTCAGTGATGAGGTGATCCTCTGTGAAGTCACTGAGCTTGAACTGCGATGACCTCATCACTGACTTTTTCCCATGGTGCTGAGGTCACGGCAGTTAATTCCTGCTGGACAGGCAGCCTCAGTGACCGGAGGTAACCTCGAAGGGGTCACCACCGGTCATTGAGGCTGGACTCGCAGTAGTTTAGTCACCAGCGGTTCTCAGCCCGTACGGAACCATATTTGCACCATCCAGGTTGAAAACTATGTATCCCCAAACATGGATTATGGCATGGAACAGAACAACAGTCAGGTATGGTATATTGTTGTTTTTTTTATTTTAATTTTATTATAGGAGAACAAGGGCTTTGGTGGAATTAGGCGTTAGGTGAGTATAACTGTGTTTTTTATTTTTAAATAAAAAAGGAAAACTGTGTTTTGTTTTATTTCTAATAAAAGACTTTATTCTGGCTGTGTTTTTATTTACCATCTTACAGATGCCTCTCTATTACTAACTCGTGGGCTTGATGTCACCTGACAATACAAAGATGACATAGTAACATAGTTATTAAGGTTGAAGTAAGACTTTAAGTCAATCTAGTTCAACCCATAGCCGCCCTAACATGCCCTAACATGTTGATCCGGAGGAAGGCAAAAAAACCCATGTGGCAAAGAGTAAGCTCCACATTGGGGAAAAAAATTCCTTCCCGACTCCACATACGGCAATCAGACTAGTTCCCTGGATCAACACCCTAACAAGGAATCTAGTATATATATAACCTGTAACATTATACTTTTCAAGAAAGGCACCCAGTTCCCTCTTAAATTTAAGTAATGAATCACTCATTACAACATCATACGGCAGAGAGTTCCATAGTCTCACTACTCTTACAGTAAAGAATCTGTTATTATGCTTAAACCTTCTTTCCTCCAGACGTAGAGGATGCCCCCTTGTCCCCATAAATATGAACCCCACTTGCCATCACTACAGTGCAAGTGGGAACAGCAATGCAAAGCACCATAATTGGATAATCTAATAGATGAGCCTTTTCTGGGCAGCTTCCTGCTGCTATTTATAGCCTGGGGGCCTATATTTATGGCCCCTTACCAGCCTGAGAATACTAGCCCCCAGCTGGGAGCTTTAGCAAGGTTGGTTTTAAATTACTCACCTAAATAATAAAAAATACAGTGTTGGGACTTCTGTATTCTTGATAACAAGCCTTTGTGAATATGACAGCTGAGGGTTGCAGCCCCAAGTTGTGAGTTTTGCCTGGCAGGTTATCAAAAATACAGGGGAACCCACCCTGTTTTTCTACTATTTATTTACAGTGCAGGAGCCTGCTATTGAATACTCCCATCAGCCGCTCCTGCTCTCACTTTTTTTAGCGGCAGCAGGTGTAAGAATATGGGAGCTGTAGTCCCATCAGCTGACACCAGTGACTGGAGGTAAATTTTATACCTCCAATCACCACTAAGTGCTCACGCTGTCTTTTGTTTTTTGCTCCCCTAATTCCCAGAGCCATAACTTTTTTATTTTTCTGTCAACATGGCCATGTGAAGACTTATTTTTTGTGGGACAAGTTGCCCTTTTGAAAGACATCATTGTTTTTACCGTATAGTATACTGGAAAATGGGAGAAAAATTCAAAGTGTGGTGAAATTGGTTCATAGATGCAAAACATGTATAGGTTATTTATTATTTAAGCAGTGAAAAAGAATCTAAAGTTTGTAACAAAATTTTACAAGTCGGCATTTTCCGAGACCCATAGCATCATTATTTTTTATGATCTGGGGCTGGTTGAGAGCTTATTTTTTGCTTGCTGAGATGACATTTTTATTGATACCATTTTGATGTAGATGCAATCTTTTGATCACCCGTTATTGCATTTTAATGCAATGTTGTTGCAACCAAAAAACTTAATTCTGGCTCTTTTTATTTTTTTTCTCGTTAAGACATTTACTGGTCAGATTAATTATTTTTATATATTGATATATCTGGCAATTTTGAATGCGTTGATACCAAATATGAGTATTTTTCATTTTTCTGTAATTGTATTACTTTGAATGGGGCAAATGGGGGGTGTTTAAAACCTTTATTTTTTTTAGATTTTTAAAAACATTTTTTTCACTGTTGACTAGTTTCAATAGTCTCCATGGGAGACTAGAAGCTGCGACCTTCTGATCATTTGTGCTACACACAGTAGGGATTACAGCTAAAATGATCACCTTCTATGAGCACTGGACACTGGGCGGCACTCATAACCATCAGGCAATGACAACTACAGGGATCTCCTGCAGAACACGGTTTGTCATGCCAATCCATCAATGACCCATGGTCACATGACACGGGAGCCGATGGGCGGGGTTTGTGATGTTCCTCCAGCGTGGTCATGTTAAATGCCACTGTCAGAGATTGATAGCTGCACTTAACATGTTAATAGCTGCAAGTGGATCGTGATTCCACCCACTGCTGTTATGGGCACATGTCAGCTGATAAGTGCATGAAAAGTTGTGTGCTCATCGCCAGAGCTCCCAGAAAAAAGGAGTAGGCAACCTTTGGTCATAAAGGGATTGATAGTTGCAATTGGTATATATTTGTATTAATATATCACCATTCCATTAGTCAAAGTGGCTTCTTGTATTTTATTAAACATCACTTTACTTCTTTATCTGTTAATAATCTTGAGAGAGCCAATGCCTAAGCTATGCAACAATAGTCAACCACACAACACTCAGATAACCATACAAATTTAATCTTTGATATGCACCAAGGTGCATTTACATTGGTTATTAACAGGGGATAAATGTTCCTAGGGTTATTTGTTTCCTGACTTGTGTCCTATCTACACAGGCTGCCACTGATCCGATGAACATGCAAGACACAGTTTTTTGGGTGTATGACATCTAGATTTGCAGAACATGTGTTAGTGAGAACAATTATATTCTATTCTCACAGAAAAATTGTATTAATGATTGTTCTGTGCACATGGAATTGCGGTCATCCTGTCAGAACAGAAGTCAGTGGAGATAAAAATTGCTTTAATTATATTTTTTAGAATATACATTTTTTGAATGCTTTTCTTTCAAATAAATTGGATGTCTGCTAATGATTCTATATTCATTGCCATAACAACCCCAATATATGTTCAGAAATGTAAAAAAAAAAACTTTTGTATCTTTGGCAATGCAGAATTCACATTGTTCACAGATCAAATGCACTTTTTAATGGTATAGGGAGAATATAATAAAATGCTTTCCATTTTTGGAAATCATTGACAAAATGGTAAAAAAATTATCTTTTTAACAACTCTGAGATTAATCAAAAATAATGATTTGGATAGAGTATAAAATTTATGTTTCAGCTGCCAGAGGAGCTGCCATTTTAAATAAAATTCGCTTTAGCAAACAATAGTGTCTGTGAATGTAAAGTCATTTGTTCACATAAAAAAATAAGAAAATGTTACATTTTCCATAAAATATAATAGTATAAGACTGTAGAGAAATGTTAGATTGGGTAAAGAAAAATCTGTCAAGCTTATGTACTGGGACCCCTTTTTATACCTCCATTTAACAATATACATGTCAGAGAATTACAGGTTTTACTTTCCTTCAGCCTCTTAAGGGTTTACACTAATGGTTTTTGTCACTCTCCTCAGCTGTTAATCGCGTCAGTCTGTGTTGTGGGAATATTCTAGCAATTTTTCATCTGTAATTTAAATGCATTAAACCATGTTTAATAATCCACTGGTCACAGCTGAGTTCTAAAAAAAAAGGAAAGTGAAGAAAACTACAAGTACGGCCTAATGCATGTGACGGCTACAAGGTGGTGCAATCATACCAACATGACCTATTTCATCAGCTAAATATTTCTTTGGTCTGAGATTTCAATTAATTCATGAAGTCAGAGCTGATTCCTTAAAAATGTAATTGGGAATTAACAGACCCAATAACTGTTTCGCTAATGCAGTAGGTCATGTTTGGGGCTATGGTATGTCCCAGTTTTACTAGAATTTCTCACCTGTCCTTCCAACTAATTCAAAATCTTATTTTTGTATGAGTGTTGCCACCTATGTCTTCTTTTACATCATTATCTATCAGCAAAGGAAATTCTAATGAAACATATTTGTCATTTCTCAATCCTAGTCATAGATATTATATAAAATATTGGCAAGTTTTATGCTCAGAAACATAACTACACTCTATAGCAATGCAAATTTTCAAATCAAAGAAGTAGGTAAATAGTAAACCAATGGACCAAACAGTTTTTTTTCTCATGTGGAGTTGGGAACGAGGATTACTGTTTTTTGATATTCCCTTCTTGCAACCTAGTATTGCCTTCTTTTCTCTTCCTTTCTCTATCACCTCTGTCCTGATCTTCAATTTTGTTGCTTGTAGATTTCTAATGTTTTGACTTGAGTGAAAAAAGAGAAAGGTATACAGTGGGGGAAATAAGTATGATTTTGAAAGATTGCCCACTGACAAAGACATGGACAGTCTTTAAGGTTAGGTTAATTTTAACATTGAGAGATATAATATCAAAAATAAAATCCAGAAAATCACGTTGTATAAATTATTTAAAATAATTTGCAGTTTGCAGTGAGAAATAAGTATTTGATCTCCTACCAACCATTTCAACCATTGAGAGTTCTGGCTCTTACAGACCAGTTAGACGCTCCTAATCAACTCGAAACCTGCATTAAAGACAACTGTCTTACATAGTCATCTTTACAAAAGACTCCTGTCCACAGACTCAATTAATCAGTCTGACTCTAATCTCTTAACTTTAAAACAGTATTCATTTAAAATAGAAATAGGCTATAAGACATACAAAACCAGGTATACCAGAAGGAGAGTTCCTGTGTAAACTGTATGCATTTCGAACACACAAGTGCTCTTAGTCTCAGTTAGCTCTGGCCAGGCATAGCATCAATTTATACAAAGACATAACAGGTGTGGAAAGAAAAATAACACCACCATCTTCAACAAATATATAAGACAATGACTTGAAAGTTAAAAGAACAGTCAATAATTCAACATAATTTATTTTGTAAGATTCAAACCTGATGGAACACATGTATTTAACAAATATATCCAAAATGCTTCTTTATCACATAATGTCATCTCTCTGTCCCCACCCCATGGATCTGTATTAATTTGATCTATTGCCAAAACTTGAAGGAACGTGGTTTGTCTATTGTGAATGGTAACAAAATGATTTAATAAATTAGAAATATTACCTGTAGTTGGTTGTGAAATGTCATATAAATGTTCTCTTATTCTATTTTTTTAATTTGCGAATAGTGGAACCAACATATTGGAGATAACATGCTGAACACTCAATAATATAGACACATGGTCAGAATTGCAATTAAAAAAATGTTTAATTTTGTAGATTTTTTTCATTTTTATTATTGGAAAAAGTCAAAGTTTTTTTAGAATGTGAACATGTTTTACATGAAAATTGTCCACACCTGTAAAAACCTGTAATGGTCAACCATGATTTGGAATTCCTGTTTGGATTGTAAAAGCTTGGAGACAAATAATTCCCTAGCGTCGGTGCACGTCTAGCCACTATTTTAACGCCATTTTTTAAAGTACTGTCCATAGCATCATCATTTCTGAGAATATTCAAATTGCGATGTATAGTATTTGAAATCACTTTAAAGTGAGAGCTATATGTCAGGGCCAAAACAGGTTGTTCTGATGAAGGAATTGCAATGGTATTACAGCCACTATTCACACTAGGATCAAGATTGATTAGATCATGTACAGATCTAGAATCCACAATTTGAAAACCTCAATTAATAGTCCAGCTAGAATATTTCCTTTTAATAAGATGGCTTTTTATTTTGTTCTTTTCAGTTTGAAAAAAAATAAATATCACTACAATTGCGCTTTGCTCTTAATGTTTCACCTAGTGGAATTGATTTAATGGTATGGAAAGGGTGAAAACTGCGTGCATGCAGTATGGTGTTCCCCGCAGTTGATTTGCGATGTGTGCAGCTGGTGATGGCTTGGTGTGGAATTCCCGATAAACAAAGAAAATGTATTGACGTTTTATTAAAAAAATATGTACATTTTATATTGGATGGATTATTATTGATGTAATCGAAAAATATAGAAATTTTAATAATAATAAGGCACGGATATGGCACATTCAGATTCGTGATCATAAACACGAGCAAAATTTTATAAAATTGTGAAAAATTGGAAACATTTGGTAAAATGAGCACTTTGAGCACTGTACTGTGATGTTGGGGCAGAAAGAGGAAGAGGGTGACTCACAGGGCGAGGAATGTGATAACACAAAGTATGATGATGAGGTGGTAGGTCCCTGTTAGCATGAACACAAAGGCAAACAGCTGAGTAGGTAATTTGAGGAGGAAGACAAGGAGGTTTGTTGCACTGCATGTCTCAGACACGTAGTGATGCAGCAACGCCGAATAATGCATTTTCAGCCAAAAATGTGGCTGTGACCAGTAGTGTCCAAGAGTCTTCAGCTCGCAGGGGTGGCGAGGGTTGCCTAGCCTGTGCCTTTTTTGACACTGAAATGGATGAGTCAACTCACATAATCTGCCAACTTCAAGGTAAAAAGTGCAATAATTTGACTACTATATGTATGAACCTTCACATACGCAATCAACATGCTTTACTCTGGGAATCCCACTGTGCTAATATGCGGACCTCAACAACCATCAGCTGCCCCATCAATTGCATCTGCTGCCACCCCCATTCCAAATATTGAGGAGCAGATCTTCGACCGCAGAACCTTGGGTTCTTTACCGGTTCCAGTCACACTAACTGAGAGCCTGCCATCAACTGTAACGGAAGTGGACATGCCTGCTGTTTTTGACCAATCTCTGGGAACAAGCACACTGTTACGGGTCAAGTTTACACCTCTGCACAGGGGGAATTTTGGGCCAACTCTGCTGCGGTCTCTTATTCTCCTCCTGCCGCAGTGGAGCCTGCTCAGTGGAGACATCGGTCCCAGCGTCTTGCTCAGTCTGACTCTGTACAAAGAGTTAATGCTGCTTTTCCTGCTTTTGCCATTGAAGTCAGTGCTGGGCAGCGGCGAGCAGATGCTTCTGGGACTAAGTCCTACTTTTCTCATTCTGAGCATGCCCAGCGTAAGATCTCTCAGTGGAGATCGAGGGTCACGTGATCAGATACTGCAGCTAAGGCCATTGGTCCTTCAGGAAGGTCCTGTAGGTGCTCACGCTCTGTGGCAGCCTCTCATTGGTCCTTCTAGGAAGGTCCTGTACATGCTGCAACTATTTAAGGCTTGCATGGCCGCACGGCCATGCGCTAGTATTGTTCTATGTTATGTGCTTTGCGCCAGTGTGGTCATGTGAGTTTGTGTTCAGGGACCCGGCTGAAATAAGCCCCTAGAATGCTGGCCCCTCCGGCGAGGAGATTTTGTGTGAATGTATTCAGGGACCTGGCTGAAATAAGCCCCTAGATTGCTGGCACCTCCGGCGAGGAGTTTGTGTGCATGCATGACCACTGACTGCTCTCAGTTGGGTAGTTAGCCTGTGCCACTGTGAAGTCAAACAGGGCGCAGTGCTTTGAGTTTCAGCTATTCTGTGAAGTAACAGGGTTAGCTCATACCGCCTTATAGTTCCGCCGTTTGCTAGCAGCAGGTTCTCCTGCACAGTGGACTCCGGGCTGCGAACACATCTATTATAATAAAACCTCTATATTTACTCGGTGCGTTCCACTAGCCCTAACACACACCACAAATGTTTCCATCCACCATAATATTTCTGCCTGCACCTCCCTCATGGTCCATTAGTTATCCCGGTTCACCATACTCCACCCACTCTCAGCACTGCAGCCAGCCCATGGTACCGCAGTTGTGGTCACGTAAAAGATTGCTTCCTCCTAGGCATGACAAAGCTAAGAAGTTGAACTCCACCATCTTCAATCTGTTGGTCACGGAAATGCTGACTTTCTGCCTGGTAGATACAGATGGTTTTCAAAACCTCTTTATTTAACACTTCTTCAACTGCTTCTGCCTCCTCAAGTGGGCCTCCACTTGCACCCTCAAACTCTGCCTTACTGAGACATGTGTTACAACAGTGCAGAGCGAATCCCCACACCTCCATACTGCACAGCCAGGGCTCATTGCAATCAGACAGTGCTAAAATTGATATGCCTTGGAGATCGCAGTCATATAGCTGAAGAGTTGTGGAAAGCTCTCCAAGCTGTGTTTGAGTAATGGCTGTCTCCGTTGAATCTGAAACCAGGGAATGCTGTGTCCGATAACCGTGCGAACCTGGATGCGGCCCTATGGTGAGGCAAGCTCACACAAGTGCCTTGCATGGCTCACGTCCTCAACCTGTTGGTACAGTATTTTCTCTGCCATTATCCTGGCCTGGGTGATCTGCTGAAGAAAACACAGAACTGTGTGCTCACCTCTGCCGTTCACATCCCTCAGGTCATCAACTTGCATTGATACAGAGGTCTTTGTCCATGCCAGTAAACAGGTTGATATGCGATATGCCGACATGGTGGAATTCCACTCTGCACATGTTGCAGCAACTGTGGCAGCAGCAACAAACCATGATGCAGCATGTCATGTCATATAGCCATGGCCAAAGCAATACGGACATGGTGCACATCAAGTTTACAGAGTGGGTACATATTAAGGACCCCTGCACCCTTCTGCACAGTTTCAAAATGGCAACTAAGTTGGTTTGCGCTGACGATGCAATCATCATCATCACTACTCCTGTCATCTACATGCTGGAGCAGACTTTAAATAGCTTGTGGAAGGAGGTCCCAGTGTAAGAGGAGGAAACAGAGTAGGATACAGAAGGGATAACCTTGTCTCAAAGTTCAAGACTGTCATCATTCAGGCAGGTGCCAAGGCAGGGTGGATTACTGCGATTGAGGGGGGATTGTCATGGTTCCCAATGGCAGGGGAACGTCAGGACACATAAATAACGGACGAGCTCTTGGGTGATGGAATCTCGAGCTGACCGTGAGCTAAACCTACCACACAACTAACAGCGGCCGGGGGGCGCGCCCAAGCTTTATCCCTAGACGTCTCTCGCCAGCCGGAGAACCAACCAACCCCAGTAGAGGAAAAAACAGACCTGGCTTACCTCTAGGGAAATTCCCCCGAAAAGGAGACAGAAGCCCCCCACATATATTGACGGTGAGTTCAGAGGAAAAGACATACGCAGTATGAAGGTAGGTTCAGCAAAGCGAGGTCCGCTTACTAGATATTAGAAAGATACAAAAGGGAACTGCACGGTCAGCTGAAAACCCTTTTAAAATACCATCCTGAAATTACTTTAAGACTCATGTGTCAACTCATGACACCGGAGTGGAAATTTCAGCCCACAAGAGCTTCCAGCTACAGAGAATGACATAACTGTAAACTGGAACAAAAAATGCAAACAAACTTAGGACTAAGAGTCCAACTTAGCTGATCAGTAGTCTAGGAGCAGGAACATGCAACAGAAAGGCTCTGGTTACATTGATGGCCGGCAAGGCAATGACTGAAGAGCAGGATTAAATAGGAACTCCCCACTACTGATGAAAACAGGTGAACTTAGAAAGAAAACACACCCGAGTCACCAGTACCACTAGCCACCACCAGAAGGAGCCCAAAAGCAGATTCACAACAGTACCCCCCCCTCAAGGAGGGGGCACCGAACCCTCACAAGAACCACCAGGGCGATCCGGATGAGCCCTATGAAAGGCACGAACCAAATCAGAGGCGTGAACATCAGAAGCAGTTACCCAAGAATTATCTTCTTGACCATAGCCCTTCCACTTAACCAGATATTGTAGTCTCCGTCTGGAAATACGGGAGTCCAAGATTTTCTCTACAACATACTCCAATTCACCCTCAACCAGCACAGGAGCAGGAGGCTCGGTAGAAGGAACAACCGGCACCTCATACCTCCGCAACAACGACCGATGGAAGACATTATGGATAGCGAAAGATGCCGGAAGGTCTAAAGGAAAGGATACAGGGTTAAGAATCTCCAAAATCCTATAAGGACCGATGAACCGAGGCTTAAACTTAGGAGAAGAAACCCTCATAGGAACAAAACGGGAAGACAACCACACCAAGTCCCCAACACGAAGACGAGGACCAACACGACGACGGCGGTTAGCAAAATGCTGAGTCTTCTCCTGGGACAACTTCAAATTGTCCACCACCTGTCCCCAAATCCGATGCAACCTATCCACCATAGTATCCACTCCAGGACAATCCGAAGACTCCACCTGACCGGAAGAAAAACAAGGGTGAAACCCCGAATTGCAAAAGAAAGGAGAAACCAAAGTGGCAGAACTAGCCCGATTATTGAGGGCAAACTCTGCCAACGGCAAAAAGGCAACCCAGTCATCCTGATCCGCAGACACAAAACACCTCAAATAAGTCTCCAAGGTCTGATTAGTTCGCTCAGTCTGGCCATTAGTCTGAGGATGGAACGCAGACGAAAAAGACAAATCAATGCCCATCCTAGCACAGAATGCCTGCCAAAATCTAGACACGAACTGGGTCCCCCTGTCAGAAACGATATTTTCCGGAATACCATGCAAGCGAACCACATTTTGAAAAAACAGAGGAACCAATTCGGATGAGGAAGGCAACTTCAGCAAGGGTACCAAATGAACCATCTTTGAAAAACGGTCACACACCACCCAGATGACAGACATTTTCTGAGAAGCAGGGAGATCAGAAATAAAATCCATAGAGATGTGAGTCCAAGGCCTCTTCGGAATAGGCAAGGATAACAACAATCCGCTAGCCCGAGAACAACAAGGCTTGGCCCGAGCACAAACATCACAAGACTGCACAAAAACTCGTACGTCTCGAGACAGGGAAGGCCACCAGAAGGACCTAGCCACCAAATCCCTAGTACCAAAGATTCCAGGATGACCTGCCAACGCAGAAGAATGAACCTCCGAGATGACTCTACTGGTCCAATCATCAGGAACAAACAGTCTACCAGGCGGGCAACGATCAGGTCTATCCGCCTGAAACTCCTGCAAAGCCCGTCGCAGGTCTGGGGAAACAGCAGATAATATCATTCCATCCTTAAGGATACCTGTAGGTTCAGAATCACCAGGGGAATCAGGCTCAAAACTCCTAGAAAGGGCATCTGCCTTCACATTTTTAGAACCTGGTAGGTATGAGACCACAAAATTAAACCGAGAGAAAAACAACGACCAGCGCGCCTGTCTAGGATTCAGGCGCTTGGCAGACTCAAGATAAATCAGATTCTTGTGATCGGTCAATACCACCACCTGATGTCTAGCCCCCTCCAGCCAATGACGCCACTCCTCAAAAGCCCACTTCATAGCCAAAAGCTCCCGATTACCAATATCATAGTTTCGCTCGGCGGGCGAAAATTTTCGAGAAAAGAACGCACAAGGTCTCATCACGGAGCAGTCGGAACTTTTCTGCGACAAAACCGCCCCAGCTCCGATCTCGGAAGCGTCGACCTCAACCTGAAAAGGAAGAGCAACATCAGGCTGACGCAACACAGGGGCAGAAGAAAAGCGGCGCTTAAGCTCCCGAAAGGCCTCCACAGCAGCAGAGGACCAATCAGCAACATCAGCACCCTTTTTAGTCAAATCAGTCAAAGGTTTAGCAACATCCGAAAAACCAGTTATAAATCGACGATAAAAATTAGCAAAGCCCAAGAATTTCTGAAGGCTCTTAAGAGAAGTAGGTTGCGTCCAATCACAAATAGCCCGAACCTTGACAGGATCCATCTCAATGGAAGAAGGGGAAAAAATGTACCCCAAAAAAGAAATCTTTTGAACCCCAAAAATACACTTGGAACCCTTCACACACAAGGAATTAGCCCGCAAAACCTGAAAAACCCTCCTGACTTGTTGGACATGAGAGTCCCAGTCATCCGAAAAAATCAAAATATCATCCAGATACACAATCATAAATTTATCCAAATATTCATGGAAAATGTTATGCATAAAGGACTGAAAGACTGAAGGGGCATTTGAAAGACCAAAAGGCATTACTAAATACTTAAAATGGCCCTCGGGCGTATTAAATGCGGTTTTCCACTCATCCCCCTGCTTAATTCGCACCAAATTATATGCCCCACGAAGATCAATCTTAGAGAACCACTTAGCCCCATTTATTCGAGCAAACAAATCAGTCAGCAGTGGCAAAGGATACTGATATTTGACTGTAATTTTATTCAAGAGTCGATAATCAATACACGGCCTCAAAGAGCCATCTTTTTTAGATACAAAGAAAAAACCGGCTCCTAAGGGAGATGAAGAAGGACGAATATGTCCCTTTTCCAGGGACTCCTTAATATACTCTCGCATAGCAACATGATCAGGTACGGATAAATTAAACAAACGACCCTTTGGAAATTTACTGCCTGGAATCAGATCTATGGTACAATCGCAATCTCTGTGAGGAGGGAGTGAACCAAGCTTAGGCTCCTCAAAAACATCACGATAATCAGACAAAAATGCCGGAATCTCAGAGGGAATAGATGATGAAATGGAAACCAAAGGTACGTCCCCATGAGCCCCCTGACATCCCCAGCTTAACACAGACATTGCTTTCCAGTCAAGGACTGGGTTAAGAGATTGTAACCATGGCAATCCGAGCACCAAAACATCATGTAGATTGTACAACACAAGGAAGCGAATCACCTCCTGATGGTCTGGAGTCATACGCATAGTCACTTGTGTCCAGTATTGTGGTTTATTACTAGCCAATGGCATAGAATCAATACCCTTCAGAGGTATAGGGACTTCCAGAGGCTTTAGATTAAACCCACAGCGCCTGGCAAAGGACCAATCCATAAGACTCAAAGCGGCGCCAGAGTCGACATAGGCGTCCGCGGTAATTGACGATAATGAACAAATCAAGGTCACAGATAGAATAAACTTAGACTGTAAAGTGCCAATTGAAACAGACTTATCAACCTTCTTTGTGCGTCTAGAGCATGCTGATACAATATGAGTTGAATCACCACAATAGAAGCACAACCCATTTTTTCGCCTAAAATTCTGCCGTTCGCTTCTGGACAGAATTCTATCACATTGCATATTCTCTGGCGCCTTCTCAGAAGACACCGCCAAATGGTGCACAGGTTTACGCTCCCGCAAACGCCGATCAATCTGAATAGCCATTGTCATGGACTCATTCAGACCTGTAGGCGCAGGGAACCCCACCATAACATCCTTAATGGCATCAGAGAGACCCTCTCTGAAATTCGCCGCCAAAGCGCACTCATTCCACTGAGTAAGCACAGACCATTTACGAAATTTTTGGCAGTATATTTCAGCTTCATCTTGCCCTTGAGATAGGGCCATCAAGGCTTTTTCAGCCTGAATCTCTAAATTAGGTTCCTCATAAAGCAACCCCAAAGCCAGAAAAAACGCATCCACATTGAGCAACGCAGGATCCCCTGGTGCCAATGCAAATGCCCAATCTTGAGGGTCACCTCGCAGCAAGGAAATTACAATCTTAACCTGCTGTGCGGGATCTCCAGCAGAGCGAGGTCTCAGAGAAAGAAATAATTTACAATTATATTTGAAATTCAGAAAACGAGATCTATCTCCGGAGAAAAACTCTGGTATAGGAATTCTAGGTTCAGATATAGGAGCATGTATAACAAAATCCTGTAAATTTTGAACTTTAGTGGCAAGATTATTCAAACCTGTAGCCAAACTCTGAGGATCCATTTTAAGCAGGTGAGATCAGAGCCATTCAAGGGTTAGAAGGAGAGGGAGACAAAGACTGCAATTAGAGCTGAAATGCAACTGATTCAACTATAGAGCAAGCACAGAGGGAAAAAAAAAAAAAATTTGCAGACTTCTTTTTCTCTCCTTTCTTCTGCCAACAGTTTTAACACAGGGCCGGCCATACTGTCATGGTTCCCAAATGGCAGGGGAACGTCAGGACACATAAATAACGGACGAGCTCTTGGGTGATGGAATCTCGAGCTGACCGTGAGCTAAACCTACCACACAACTAACAGTGGCCGGGGGGCGCGCCCAAGCTTTATCCCTAGACGTCTCTCGCCAGCCGGAGAACCAACCAACCCCAGTAGAGGAAAAAACAGACCTGGCTTACCTCTAGGGAAATTCCCCCGAAAAGGAGACAGAAGCCCCCCACATATATTGACGGTGAGTTCAGAGGAAAAGACATACGCAGTATGAAGGTAGGTTCAGCAAAGCGAGGTCCGCTTACTAGATAGTAGAAAGATACAAAAGGGAACTGCACGGTCAGCTGAAAACCCTTTTAAAATACCATCCTGAAATTACTTTAAGACTCATGTGTCAACTCATGACACCGGAGTGGTAATTTCAGCCCACAAGAGCTTCCAGCTACAGAGAATGACATAACTGTAAACTGGAACAAAAAATGCAAACAAACTTAGGACTAAGAGTCCAACTTAGCTGATCAGTAGTCTAGGAGCAGGAACATGCAACAGAAAGGCTCTGGTTACATTGATGGCCGGCAAGGCAATGACTGAAGAGCAGGATTAAATAGGAACTCCCCACTACTGATGAAAACAGGTGAACTGAGAAAGAAAACACACCCGAGTCACCAGTACCACTAGCCACCACCAGAAGGAGCCCAAAAGCAGATTCACAACAGGGGATGGTGAAAACAAATTTAGTGAAAGTGCAAGATCCAAGGAACTAATGGTGGAGAGTTGATGGGCAAACAACTGTCAGGAGATGAAGAGGATAATCCTCCCCTCTCTGTTGCTCGTTGTCGGTGGGAGGAAATGGAGGAAACAAGCATCAGTTTTACTCATCCACAAATACAGCATGGGCTTAGACCTCAAGGTAGAGCCTGACATATGAGTGCCTTCTTGCTACACTATATGCAACATGATCCCCATATAGTTATGATTAGAAATAGTGCTGACAACTGGGTTGCCACTCTGTTAGATTCATGTCATAAAACCAAATTTTGCCTGATGCTTCCTGCCCTGGAAAGGGACTTGTAAATGCTGGAGTATCAAAACACGCTTTTCCAAAACCTTAAGAAAGGTTTTCCCCAAGACAGCAGTGAAGCACACAGTGCGCCTCGCTGCTCTACACTTCCAACCACATCAATTCGTCAATGCCAAAACATTAGCAGCAGCAGTAGTGTAAGTAGAAGAAGCAAAATCTGTGAGTCCTTGGACACTTTTTTAGAGTCCAAGTCTTGCAAGTGGTGAATGAATGGAGAGGATGGTGCAGGATTATCTGGAACTGAATATTAACAACATCAGGGAGGGTTAGGACCCTTTCTCATTTTGGTCTTTCAAAATGTATAAGTGGCCTGAGCTTGCCTCACAGTCCTTGGAGGTTTTATCATGCCTAGCAGCCGGCGCTCTCTCAGAACGTGTCTTCAGTGCTGCTGGTGGTATCTTGATGAATAGCACAGCCGACTGTCCCCTGAAAGTGTAGACTGCCTAACTTTCATCAAGATGAACAAGTCCTGGATCTCCAGGGACTTTTGCACCCCAATCGCAGACTGTACAGACTAGGCGATGTTACATTTTTTAGTATGCTGCATTGATATTGTGTAACTGCACTCTGAGATATCTTTAGTGAGGCTTTTGTGCCTGCTGTTGCTGCTGCAGATGTTAACACAAATTTGTGGAAATGTGAACAGTCATGGTTGGTCTACATCTGATGGGTTGGCTGGAGTAAAAGATATGTCGGTCCCTATTTAACTATTTCTACTCTCATGAAATTTATTCCACTTTAGTGCAGTCTGTCAATAATTTTTGGAAATGTAAAAACTACTGATTGGGTGTCCATCTGCTGGGTTGGGTGTTGTGGAAGACCTGTCAGCCCCTATTATACTATTTATATTGTGGTGAAATTTATGCCACTTTAGTGGTGTCTGCAAATAATTTTTGGAAACATGAACACTCTTGGTTCGGTGTCCATCTGCTGGGTTGGGTGTAGTGGAAGACCTGTCTGTCCCTAGTATACTATTTCTACTCTCGTGTGAAATTTATGCCACTTTGATGGTGTCTGCCAATTATTTTTGGAAATGTGAACACTCCTGTTTGGGTGTCCATCTGCTGGGTTGGGTGTGGTGTAAGTCCTGTCGGTCCCTAATATACTATTTATACTGTGGTGAATTTGATGCCACTTTGGTGGTGTCTGCCAATAATTTTTGTAAATGTGTAGACTCTTGGTTGTGTCTCCTTCATGTGTGTTATCTGTAGCAGTAGGCCTCCGAGGCCATCAGGCCTCCACGTCATTGGAGTCAGCTACCCGTGTTACTACAGTTCTTAGATTTTTATGACAATGATAGCCTACGAAAGTGACATTTGTGCCACCTTCGTGTAGCTCAGCATGAAAGCAGATTGAGCTATTGTATGTGGTATCAAGTATCCCAGCTCAGCAGGCCTACCCCGATCCCGTGGCTGGTGACCTGCGATGTGGAGTCACTATACACGTCGATTGACCACAGCCACGGGATACGGGTTATTCAATTTTTCCTTAAAATGACTAATTTGGATTCCAAATTGATCCAGTTTATACTTGATTTATTACATTATATACTCACCCATAATTATTTTGTGTTCAAGGACCGCCCCTTCCTACAGCTCCGGGGAGCAGCAATGGGGGCGTCTTGTGCGCCCTCATATGCTAATCTTTTCCTGGGGCTGTGGGAGAGGGATACGGTCCTTGACACACCTGGACACAGTTCCGTTGTCTTGTGGCTGCGGTACATCGATGATGTACTTTTTATCTGGCAGGGCTCAACATTGCGGCTCGAGCAGTTCCTTGGCCTCCTCAACAATAACCCACTAAATATTAAATTGACTTGGAAATTTAGCCAAACCACAATTGATTTTCTCGATCTACAAATCACCAAATCTGAGGACAGTAGTGTCTGTACTGATATTTTCAGAAAAGCCACAGCAACGAATGCGTTGCTGCACTTTTCATCCTCACACCAGCCAAAACTTAAAAGCTCTATCCCTACAGGACAATTCTTAAGAGCTCGTCGCATCTGCTCCAATGATATGACGTTTCATAGACAAGCTAAAGATTTAGAATGGAGGTTCAAAAATAGAGGATATCATCTAAGGACTAGGGTTGAGCGAAACGGGTCAGCCATTTTCAGAAGTAGCCGACTTTTGGCAAAGTCGGGTTTCATGAAACCCGACCCGACCCCTGTGTGGGGTCGGCCATGAGGTCGGCGATCTTCTGAATCTGGTATCGGAATTCCGATACCGAGTTCCGATATGTTTGCGATATCGGAAATCGGTATCGGAATCCACATTTAAGTGTAAAATAAAGAATTAAAATAAAAAATATTGATGTACTCACCTCTCCGGAGGCCCCTGGACATCACCGCTGGTAACCGGCAGCCTTCTTTGCTTAAAATGAGCGCGTTCAGGGCCTTCCATGACGTCACGGCTTCTGATTGGTCGCGGCCGCCCATGTGACCGCCAAGCGACCAATCACAAGCCGTGACGTAATTCTCAGGTCCTAAATTCCTAATTCTAGGAATTTAGGACCTGAGAATGACGTCACGGCTTGTGATTGGTCACGTGGCGGTCACATGGGCGGCCGCGACCAATCAGAAGCCGTGACGTCATGGAAGGCCCTGAACGCGCTCATTTTAAGCAAAGAAGGCTGCCGGTTACCAGCGGTAAGGTCCAGGCTGCGTCGGAGAGGTGAGTATATCAATATTTTTTATTTTAATTCTTTATTTTACACATTAATATGGATCCCAGGGCCTGAAGGAGAGTTTCCTCTCCTTCAGACCCTGGGAACCATAGTATCTCATTGCACTGCATTGGGTTTCGTGTTTCGGCCGACCCCGACTTTTTTATAGGATCGGCCGATTTCACTCGACCCGACTTTTGAGAAAGTCGGGTTTCGTGAAACCCGACCCGATCCTATAAAAATAAAAGTCGCTCAACCCTACTAAGGACATAATAAGGGGTTATTCTCGCGATTTGCAAGAAGACAGACTACATCTTCTGTCAAAACACCCTAGAAACCAAATCACACTGACAGACACATGGCCAAGATTCATCACTAAATTCAATTCAAACTGGATGGAGATCAACCATATCTTTAAAAAGCATCCTATCCTTCCATTACATGGCGTAAATCCCAGACTTTAGGCGATACATTATGCAGAAGTCACTACATACCTCCCAAAAGCAATCCTTTTTTAACCAACAGCAAAGGACCACCTTGGGGATGTTTCCCTTGTGGAAACTGCTCTGCATGCCGTAACATTATCAGGACAAAGGAATTTTCAAACTCAAAGGGTGACAAGATATACAAAATAGTGCATCACATCACATGCAATACAGAAGCAGTAGTATATCACATAAGTTGCCCTTGTGGCCTTATTTATATTGGCATGATGACCAGAGCATTCAAAATTCGGATCCAAGAGCATATAAGAGACATCAAAAACGCAGCAGAATGCCTAGAACCACACCTTTTAAAAACCATCCCAAAGCACTTCCTAGATGTTTATCAATGCAATCCAAGGGGACTTATAGCCCGCGGTATCGATCACGTATATATGGGCATTCAGGGAGGGAACCTTAAACAAAAACTTATGCAGAAAGAAACACGATGGATAGTGATCCTTGACACCATGACACCTAATGGCCTTAATGAGGCCATCAGCTTCAAGCCCTTTCTTTAAACATCTATCTGTGCGCTAATTTTATTTGTGTCATGGACTATGTTTGTTTTTATTTTCTGATATTTATTGTCTGTTTTGATTTTCTAGATGTTATCCTGTCTTATTATCAAGCACATTGCCTTTTCTGTTTCGGGGATTTAGCCATGAACATCATCGCTATTGGACCAATTTGAAAGAACATCTTGAGTTCCTGATGCATTTAATGAATGTTACTAAGCGGCCTGGACCTATAGTAACATCGAGTTTACATAACGTTTATTACTATTCTGTGGTCTGTGTCTGACATCTGTAAAATATGTTATTGTTATATTTATAAGCTTAGATGTTCCTAACTGTTATGGTTTGCGGTAGTGGTATTGTACGACTGGGACAGTATATAATTACCCTATCTTAATATGGATAAACACATTTTTCTCATTTATAGTTATATTTTCGTTTATTTATTTATCATCATTTTTTGTGATACTTTATTGTTAAAAAACCTTCAACTAATGTTTTTTCATAATGTTTTTTCATTTTTTCATTATGTTACTGTTTGCATGCTGTTTACGGCTGGCACCCGTGTGTCAGCTGATCTGAGCGGCTCTCACTATAGTGCTGCTTATGTATTTCTTACCACCAACATCCGGGAAACAACTTTTCCCAATCGTACACATCCATTGGCGCAGACGCACTATGTTTGTGCGCTGCGCCCGGCCGGCACCCGTGTGTCAGCTGATTTGAGTGGCCCTTATTATGATGCTGCTTTTTTACTTCTTACCATCGATATCCGGGAACCAGCTCAGTCCAATCGTATACATCTCCTGGCGCAGACGCGCTCTGCTCGTGCGCTACACCTGCCCTGTGTTGGGGCAGCCCGTACTCGTTACCGCGGTAATGGGAAGTGATGACGGAAGTCCTCCTTCCCATTGTCCGCGTCACGCGCCGGGCCTCTCCCCCATGGGGCGGGGCATCGCGGGCAGCAGCGCGTCGATTCGCTAATTAGCCCCTTCAGTCATATATTTATACCCATGACCCCTATCTTTTAACCACGCCGGAATTTTTTATTATGACTGTGATCTATCTTTGATACTGACGTCCATTTTAGATAGAGAGCATTGTCTCTTACCGGACACAAGTAAATTAATTATCCGAAGTCATTTGCTCATATGGTCACATATCCTGACAGAGCACTCAGTGAAGCATACAGCTTTCCACTTTAAATGACAATGTGCAGTCTAATCAGGCATGTTAAATAGAGAATTTAATGACATCTTTTTTGTTCTATTTAATACGATTCTGTTCTCTATACATTGTAGACCATTTGTATTCCTTGTCTCTTATAATATTGTATGTGCGGCTGTGGTTCTTGGGAAGCGTTTATCTATTTTTCTACATTCTGGCATCCACTGACGTCATCTTGTATGGCGACAGCGTGTATGTCTTTTAGCTATATTCTACCCATACACTCTTGTCCTTTAATTGTATTTATACATGTTCAATAAAATTGTAATTGTTTATTGTACTTACTTCCTGTGGTTATTCTATGATCTCTTGAGATATATACCTTATTGGGGTTTCAACATGGTTACCCATTATTAACTTAAATATGGAGATCTTAGTTCATATTGCTCTCTTTTTTGAGCAAATTTTTGGTATATACTTCTCTAGCCACAGGGGAATGTTTTCCGTTTGGGCCACGGATCTTTTTTAGGTTTATACTACCCCAATCCCTCATCCACCTTGTCTTCCTTTGACGTTCAATTGAAAGATGTAAATGCTGGCCCATACCATGATACCTCATGCATTTCTGTTTGCTGCCATGCCATGCTACAATTTGCAATGTGGGTAAATTGAGGCCACTTTCTTGATGTCTGATCCTCATTAGAAGCTTTTTGAAGGTGTTGTGCATGCTTTTGTTTTTGCCTCCCAGTGATTTGAATGGCGTTCAGTTATGTTTGCCGAATATTCGACAAATTAATAGGTGAATATTGCAAATTCGTCAGTTGTAATCCGAACTGAACATTAAGGTGCCAAAATGGCCATTTGGGATGGTGATACTGAATAAAACAATACCTGTAGTGAAGAAATTCATGTTGTGGATTTTGTGTAATCAGAATTTGACGTTTTCTTATAATCATAGCTCTGTGCATTGGGGAGGGCCTGTGGGCTCTGCCTCAGCTCCTCCTGTTGTTTTTAACATCTTCCTGGTTTAAACTTCGTGCTGACACCATCCCAGCTTTGAGCGGCACATGCACATATTGATCTCCTGGCAGGCTTCAGGGAAATGGTGCCAGTGGCCGAGATCTCTGTCTGAGCATGCGCCATCACTATTTTACTGAAGACCAACATAAGTCAATGTGTGCAAGGGCCGCCAAGAACACCAAGGTAACATTTTTATTTATATCATTTTGGAGTAGATACAATGTTTTGATCGCCAGTTATTGCATTGCAATGCAGTGTTGTGGCAGACATAAAAAAAATGGCAGGCAGACATACACTAGACCTCATCTTCACCCGCCTCTGTTCCTTATCTAGTCTCACAACCTCTCCCTTCCCCTTATCTGACCACCATCTACTCACATTCTCACTAGCACATCATCGCAGAAACCTTCCACATCTAGACATTCATAGGCTCTCAGACTCTCTTCTACCTCTGTCCTCCATATCTTCACTCCACGACACGGACAGCGCCACCGCTTTCTATAACACCACCCTCACATCATCCATAGATTCAGTTGCCCCTCTCATTCAAGGCAAAGTGCGACAAATCAATAGGCAACCCTGGCAGAACAATCTCACCAAAAAACTTTGACAAGCATCAAGGGTCGCGGAGCGGTGTTGGAAAAAAACACGCCTGCCAGACGACTTCGCTGCTTTCAAACAAGCTACACTTGCCTTCAAATTGGCCCACACCTCTGCCAAACATACCTATTTCACAAACCTTGTATCTTTATTACCCTACAACCCAAAAACAATTGTTCAGCACATTTAACTCTCTCCTCCACCAACCACTGCCACCTCCAACTCCCCTCATCTCTTCCAAGGACTTTGCCACCTATTTAAAAACCAAGATCGACCAATCAAGGCAAACCTTTACTGTTCCACCACCCCAACCACTCCATACACCAGTCCTCTGCCCTTCCCTAATAACCTCCCGCTCCAACATCACTGAAGGAGAGCTTACTCACTTCATTTCCAAATCACACTTGACCCCACCCCTTCCCACCGGCTCCCCAACCTCACTAACATGCTCGTTCTAGCCCTAACCCATCTCTTCAACCTATCCCTATCTTCTGGTACCTTCCTGTTGTGAATTCCGCTCTTGGGCTCCCTCCGGTGGTTGTAAGTAGCACTTTTGTGAGTTCTGCTCTTGGGCTCCCTCTGGTGGTTTTGAGTGGTATGGCTGCTTCTTGGATTTAGCATCAGCAGCTGCTTCCACTGATCGTCTTTCTGCTCGGCTATTTTAGTCTGGCTTTATCCCTCAATCAATGCCAGTTGTCAATTGTTCCTGCTTGGAGTTACGGCTCTTTTGGATTTCCCTGACACTCTGACCTGTTCAGCAAAGAAAAGTCCTTGCTTGTCCTTTTGCAGTCCTCTTGTTGTGGACTTTATTGTTCAGCACATTCTATGTTTTGCTCATTTGTCCAGCTTATCAGTATGGATCTATTCAGCTAAGCTGGAAGCTCTGGGCAGCAGATTTTGCCCTCCACACCTTTAGTCAGGTGTGGAGATTTTTGCATTTCTCTGCGGTGGACTTTTTCTAGTTTTTATTACTGACCGCACAGTGTTCTTTCCTGTACTGTCTATCTAGCTAGAAGTGGCCTCCTTTGCTAAATCCTGTTTCATTCTACGTGTGTCATTTCCTTCTCCACTCACAGTCATTATTTGTGGGGGGCTATCTGTCCTTTGGGGATTTTCTCTGAGGCAAGATAGCTTTCCTGTTTCTACCTTTAGGGGTAGCTAGTTCTCCGGCTGTGACGAGGTGTCCAGGGAGTGACAGGAACATTCCACGGCTACTGCTAGTGTTGTGTTAAGATCAGGAACTGCGGTCAGTATAGTTACCACCTGCTCAGAGCTAGTCGCATGTTGCTCCTAAATTACCAGTCCATAACACCTTCCCCTCTGCTTTCAAACATGTCATCATCACACCCATCCTCAAAAAACTAACCTTGACCCAACTGCTGTGCCCAGCTATCGCCCCATATCACTGCTCCCATGTGCTTAAAAACTCCTTGAGCAGCATGTCCATGCTCAACTTTCCTCCCACCTCTCATCTAACTCTCTCCTTGACAACCTCCAATCTGGTTTCCACCCCCACCACTCCACCAAAACTGCCCTGACAAAAATTACTAATGACTTACAGCCAAAGCTAGCAGACAGTTCTCCATCCTCCTCCTTCTTGACCTGTCCTCTGCCTTTGACACAGTCGATCACTGCCTACTGCTACAGATTCTTTTTTCCTTTGGCATCAAAGACCTTGCCTTGTCCTGGATTGCCTCATACCTTTCCGACCACACATTAAGCATTTCCCACTCTCACACTACCTCCTCATCCCGCCTACTCTCTGTAGGAGTCCCTCAAGGCTCTGTCCTAGGGCTCTACTTTTTTCCATCTATACCCTTGGCCTAGGACAACTCATAAAGTCCCATGGCTTCCAGTACCACCTGTATGTGGATGACACTCAGATCTACCTCTCTGGCCCAGATGTCACCTCTCTACCTCTGCTGTCCAGAATCCCAGAGTGTCTGTCAGCCATATCCTCCTTCTTCGCCTTTCGCTTCCTAAAACTCAATGTATACAAAACTGAACTCATCATCTTTCCTCCATCTCGCATATCCCCCCTACCTGATCTATCTATTATGGTAAACGACATCATGCTCTCTCCCGCACCTGAATTCCGCTGCCTCGGTGTAACTCTCAACTTTGCCCTGTCCTACAAACCGCACTTCCAAACTCTTGCCACCTCCTGTGGATTCCAACTCAAAAATATTGCCAGAATCCATCTCTTCCTCAGCCCACAATCTACCAAAATCATCTCGCGCCTCAATTACTATAACACCCTCCTCTGTGGCCTCCCTGCTAACTGTCTTGCACCGCTCCAGTCTGTCCTCAACTCTGCTGCCCGGCTAATCCATCTCTCTCCTTGCTACTCCCCTGCTTCTCCCCTCTGCAAATCCCTCCACTGGCTCCCAATTCCCCAATGAATCCAGTTCAAACTACTAACACTGATCTACAAAGCCATCCACAACCTGTCCCCTCCCTATATATCTGAACTAATCTCCCAATATCTTCCCTCATATAATCTTCGATCTTCCCAAGACCTCCTACTCTCCTCCACACTTATTCATTCCTCACACAACCGCCTCCAAGATTTCTCCTGAATATCCCCCATCCTCTGGAATTCCACACCTCAAGATGTCCGATTATCCACCATCCTTGGATCCTTCAGATGGAACATGAATACCCATCTCTTCAGGAAAGCCTACAGCCTGCAATAACCATTCTGCCGACCACCCTTGGATCCTTCAGATGGAACCTGAAAACCCATCTCTTCAGGAAAGCCTACAGCCTGCAATAACCATTCCGCTACTGCACCACCAGCTGAGGTGCTGCCTCACCACCATCCAAGCTGCCGCCTCACCACCACCAGAGCTGCCACACCCCCGACTGTCATGGTTCTCAATGGCAAGAGACCGTAGTAAAGCATACAAAAGGACTAGCTCTTGGAAGATGGGAACTCGAGCTGACTGTGAGCTAAACCTACCGCACAACTAACAGTGGCCGGGTAGCGTGCCTACGTTTTATCCCTAGACGCCCAGCGCCAGCCGGAGGACTGCCTGACCCTAGCAGAGGAAAATACAGACCTGGCTTACCTCTAGAGAAATTTTCCCCACAAGGCAGACAGTAGCCCCCACATATATTGTTGGTGATTTTAGAGGAAATTGACATACGAAGTATGAAGATAGGTTTAGCAAATTGAGGTCCGCTTACTAGATAGTAGGAAGACAGAAAAGGGAACTACACAGTCAGCTGAAAACCCTTTTCAAAACACCATCCTGAAATTACTTTAAGACTCTAATATCAACTCATGACACTAGAGTGGCAATTTCAGCTCACAAGAGCTTCCAGCCTCAGAATTATTCAAACACAGAGAACTGGAACAAAAATGCAAAACAAACTTAGGACTACAAGTCCAACTTAGCTGATAGTAGTCTAGGAGCAGGAACATGCAACAGAAAGGCTTCTGGTAACATTGTTGGCCGGCATAGAAATGACTGAGGAGCAAGGTTAAATAGAAAACTCCCACATCCTGATGGAAACAGGTGAACAGAGGAGATGAAGCACACAAGTTCAGTACCACCAGTGGCCACCGGGGGAGCCCAGAAACCAAATTCACAACAGTACCCCCCCCTCAAGGAGGGGGCACCGAACCCTCACCAGAACCACCAGGGCGATCAGGATGAGCCCTATGAAAGGCACGGACCAAATCGGAGGCATGAACATCAGAGGCTGTCACCCAAGAATTATCCTCCTGACCGTAGCCCCTCCACTTGACCAGATACTGAAGTCTCCGTCTGGAAACACGGAAGTCCAAGATCTTCTCGACAACGTACTCCAACTCACCCTCAACCAACACCGGAGCAGGAGGCTCAACGGAAGGCACAACCGGTACCTCATACCTGCGCAACAATGACCGATGGAAGACATTATGAATAGAAAAAGATGCAGGGAGGTCCAAACAAAAGGACACAGGGTTAAGACTCTCCAATATCTTGTACGGGCCGATAAACCGAGGCTTAAACTTAGGAGAAGAAACCTTCATAGGGACAAAACGAGAAGACAACCACACCAAGTCCCCAACACAAAGACGAGGACCAACACGACGACGGCGGTTGGCAAACTGCTGAGTCTTCTCCTGGGACAACTTCAAATTGTCCACCACATGCCCCCAAATCTGATGCAACCTCTCCACCACAGCATCCACTCCAGGACAATCCGAAGACTCCACCTGACCGGAAGAGAAACGAGGATGAAACCCCGAATTACAGAAGAAAGGAGAAACCAAGGTGGCAGAACTAGCCCGATTATTGAGGGCAAACTCCGCCAAGGGCAAAAAGGCAACCCAATCATTCTGATCCGCAGACACAAAACACCTCAAATAAGTCTCCAAGGTCTGATTAGCTCGCTCGGTCTGGCCATTAGTCTGAGGATGGAAAGCAGACGAAAAAGACAAATCAATGCCCATCCTAGCACAGAATGCTCGCCAAAATCTAGACACGAATTGAGTTCCCCTGTCAGAAACAATATTCTCCGGAATACCATGCAAGCGAACCACATTTTGAAAAAACAGAGGAACCAGCTCGGATGAGGAAGGCAATTTAGGCAAGGGGACCAAATGGACCATCTTAGAGAAACGGTCACACACCACCCAGATGACAGACATCTTCTGAGAAACAGGGAGATCAGAAATAAAATCCATGGAGATGTGAGTCCAAGGCCTCTTCGGAATAGGCAAAGATAACAACAATCCACTAGCCCGAGAACAACAAGGCTTGGCCCGAGCACAAACATCACAAGACTGCACAAAACCTCGCACATCTCGCGACAGGGAAGGCCACCAGAAGGACCTAGCCACCAAATCCCTGGTACCAAAGATTCCAGGATGACCAGCTAACGCAGAAGAATGGACCTCCGAGATGACTCTACTGGTCCAATCATCCGGAACAAACAGTCTACCAGGCGGGCAACGATCAGGTCTATCCGCCTGAAACTCCTGCAAGACCCGTCGCAAGTCTGGGGAAACAGCAGACAATATCACTCCATCCTTAAGGATACCTGTAGGTTCAGAATTACCAGGGGAATCAGGCTCAAAACTCCTAGAAAGGGCATCCGCCTTCACATTTTTAGAACCCGGTAGGTAAGAAACCACAAAATTAAACCGAGAGAAAAATAACGACCAGCGCGCCTGTCTAGGATTCAGGCGCCTGGCAGACTCAAGATAAATCAAATTCTTGTGGTCGGTCAATACCACCACCTGATGTCTAGCCCCCTCAAGCCAATGACGCCACTCCTCAAAAGCCCACTTCATAGCCAAGAGCTCCCGATTACCAATATCATAATTTCGCTCAGCGGGCGAAAACTTACGAGAAAAGAACGCGCAAGGTCTCATCACGGAGCAGTCGGAACTTTTCTGCGACAAAACCGCCCCAGCTCCGATTTCTGAAGCGTCGACCTCAACCTGAAAAGGAAGAGTAACATCAGGCTGACGCAATACAGGGGCGGAAGAAAAGCGGCGCTTAAGCTCCCGAAAGGCCTCCACAGCAGCAGGGGACCAATCAGCAACATCCGCACCCTTCTTAGTCAAATCAGTCAACGGCTTAGCAACATCAGAAAAACCAGTTATAAATCGACGATAAAAATTAGCAAAGCCCAAAAACTTCTGAAGGCTCTTAAGAGAAGAGGGTTGCGTCCAATCACAAATAGCCTGAACCTTGACAGGGTCCATCTCAATGGAGGAGGGGGAAAAAATGTACCCCAAAAACGAAATCTTTTGAACCCCAAAAACACACTTAGAACCCTTTACACACAAGGAATTAGAGCGCAAAACCTGAAAAACCCTCCTGACCTGTTGGACATGAGAGTCCCAGTCATCAGAAAAAATCAAAATATCATCCAGATACACAATCATAAATTTATCCAAATATTCACGGAAAATGTCATGCATAAAAGACTGAAAGACTGAAGGGGCATTTGAAAGACCAAAAGGCATTACTAAATACTCAAAATGGCCCTCAGGCGTATTAAATGCGGTTTTCCACTCATCCCCCTGCTTAATTCACACTAAATTATACGCCCCACGAAGATCAATCTTAGAGAACCACTTGGCCCTCTATTCGAGCAAACAAATCAGTAAGCAGTGGCAAAGGATACTGATATTTAACCGTGATTTTATTCAAAAGCCGATAATCAATACACGGCCTCAAAGAGCCATCTTTTTTAGATACAAAGAAAAAAACGGCTCCTAAGGGAGATGACGAAGGACGAATATGTCCCTTTTCCAAGGACTCCTTAATATATTCCCGCATAGCAGCATGTTCAGGCACAGATAGATTAAATAAACGACCCTTTGGAAACTTACTGCCCGGAATCAGATCTATAGTACAATCGCACTCTCTGTGCGGAGGTAGTGAACCAAGTTTAGGCTCCTCAAAAACGTCACGATAATCCGATAAAAATTCCGGAATCTCAGAGGGAATAGATGACGAAATGGAAACCAAAGGTACGTCCCCATGAGTCCCCTGACATCCCCAGCTTAACACAGACATTGCTTTCCAGTCGAGGACTGGGTTATGAGATTGCAGCCATGGCAATCCAAGCACCAACACATCATGTAGATTATACAACACAAGGAAGCGAATAATCTCCTGGTGATCCGGATTAATACGCATAGTTACTTGTGTCCAGTATTGTGGTTTATTACTAGCCAATGGCGTGGAGTCAATACCCTTCAGAGGTATAGGAACTTCCAGAGGCTCTAAACTAAACCCACAGCGTTTGGCAAAGGACCAATCCATAAGACTCAAAGCGGCGCCAGAGTCGACATAGGCGTCCGCGGTAATAGACGATAAAGAGAAAATCAGGGTCACAGATAGAATAAACTTAGACTGTAAAGTGCCAATTGAAACAGACTTATCAACCTTCTTAGTACGTTTAGAGCATGCTGATATAACATGAGTTGAATCACCACAATAGAAGCACAACCCATTTTTTCGCCTAAAATTCTGTCATTCGCTTCTGGACAGAATTCTATCACATTGCATAATCTCTGGCGCCTTCTCAGTAGACACCGCCAAATGGTGCACAGGTTTGCGCTCCCGCAAACGCCGATCAATCTGAATGGCCATTGTCATGGACTCATTCAGACCTGTAGGCACAGGGAACCCCACCATAACATCTTTAATGGCATCAGAGAGACCCTCTCTGAAATTCGCCGCCAGGGCGCACTCATTCCACTGAGTAAGCACAGACCACTTACGAAATTTTTGGCAGTATATTTCAGCCTCATCTTGCCCCTGAGACAGGGCCATCAAGGCTTTTTCAGCCTGAATCTCTAAATGAGGTTCCTCATAAAGCAACCCCAATGCCAGGAAAAACGCATCCACATTGAGCAACGCAGGATCCCCTGGTGCCAAAGCAAATGCCCAATCCTGAGGGTCGCCCCGGAGCAAGGAAATTACAATCCTGACCTGATCCTGTGCAGGATCTCCAGCGGAGCGAGATCTCAGAGACAAAAATAATTTACAATTATGTTTGAAATTCTGGAAGCGAGATCTATCCCCGGAGAAAAATTCAGGTAAAGGAATTCTAGGTTCAGATATAGGAGCATGAATTACAAAATCCTGTAAACTTTGAACCTTCATAGCGAGATTATTCAAACCTGTAGCTAAACTCTGCTGATCCATTTTTATCAGGTGAAATCAGAACCATTCAAGGATTAGAAGGAGAGAGAGACGAAGGCAGCAGTAAGCAGAGATGCAAAAAATCAACTAATGAGCAAACTCAGGAAAAAAAAAAAAAAAAAATTATCTGCAGACTTCTTTTCTCTCCTTTCTTCTGCCAATTATTTTAACCCTTGGCCGGCCAAACTGTCATGGTTCTCAATGGCAAGAGACCGTAGTAAAGCATACAAAAGGACTAGCTCTTGGAAGATGGGAACTCGAGCTGACTGTGAGCTAAACCTACCGCACAACTAACAGTGGCCGGGTAGCGTGCCTACGTTTTATCCCTAGATGCCCAGCGCCAGCCAGAGGACTGCCTGACCCTAGCAGAGGAAAATACAGACCTGGCTTACCTCTAGAGAAATTTTCCCCACAAGGCAGACAGTAGCCCCCACATATATTGTCGGTGATTTTAGAGGAAATTGACATACGAAGTATGAAGATAGGTTTAGCAAATTGAGGTCCGCTTACTAGATAGTAGGAAGACAGAAAAGGGAACTACACAGTCAGCTGAAAACCCTTTTCAAAACACCATCCTGAAATTACTTTAAGACTCTAATATCAACTCATGACACTAGAGTGGCAATTTCAGCTCACAAGAGCTTCCAGCCTCAGAATTATTCAAACACAGAGAACTGGAACAAAAATGCAAAACAAACTTAGGACTACAAGTCCAACTTAGCTGATAGTAGTCTAGGAGCAGGAACATGCAACAGAAAGGCTTCTGGTAACATTGTTGGCCGGCATAGAAATGACTGAGGAGCAAGGTTAAATAGAAAACTCCCACATCCTGATGGAAACAGGTGAACAGAGGAGATGAAGCACACAAGTTCAGTACCACCAGTGGCCACCGGGGGAGCCCAGAAACCAAATTCACAACACCCGACCTTCTTTCTCTTCCCCATTATCCTATAGAATGTAAGTCCTCAAAGACAGGGTCCTCTCCCCTCTGTACCAGTCTGTCATTGTTAATTTGTTTGCTGTAATTGATATCTATAACTGTACGTAATCCCTTTCTCATGCACAGCACCATGGAATTAATGGTGCTATATAAATAAATAATAATAATTCTGGGGCCTCTATATTTTTCTCTTTATGCCGTTTACCAATTGGAATAATTTACTTTAGATTTGTATTTTTCTAAACTGTTTAATTTTGAATGGAGCAAACGGACGGTGATTTGAACTTTTTATTTAACTTTTTAACTTTTTACTGGCTTCAGTAATCCTTTTAGGAGACTTGAAGCTGCAATCATCTGATCATCCATGCTACACATAGCATAGCTTCAGCTCTGTTATGTGTTGCATAAATCATGAATCCACCTGTGGCTGATAAGATCAGCTGTTATGTTCTGGGAAAGATGCGGGTTCAGTGCCGGAGCCCTCATCAAAGGCAGGGACACGATGGATGGAATGGCATTTATATACAAATAAAATTAATTTTTGCATACTGCAAAACCCTAGTCTAACCCTATTGGCTGTTGATATCATAGCTGTTCCAATGCTTGCTATCTAACTATATTTAAAAAACATGCAAAATTCCAACACTAATAACTGCAGATCTGCATTTAATACTCAATGAACAGGTTTTTTTTTAAATGTTACCAGCTCATACAACTCAAGTGTCAAATTAACATGCAAGGTTATTACAATATTTACATTGTCCCGACACATTAAAACTAAAATTCATTCTATTTCAGGAGTGTTTTAATTAAGCTATAAAACAAAATAGGTTGGAAGGTTGGGTGTAATAACCATACATCAAAAATGCTTTCACGTTATATTACAATTGCATGTTCCAGGCACTGCTGATAAAAATAGAACCTGCAATAATGCATTAAAGAATGGAGACACTGTCATTTTTAGAATAATTTTGTAGATTTATTAAATAATACCTTTGACTTACAAGAACAGCTTCAGCATGATTGCATTGGGAGGTATTTTACTACAAAGTCTATGTGAGAATAACTCAGTGGCATTTGGAGCATCCACAATAGCTTGTCAGAATGAGAGTTGATAGTAATGAATATTAACTCTTTCATCTTTTCTAGTTCCTTTTATCTCAAGCTTCAAAAATGATATGATACAGAAGAAAAACTTGCATAGGAGTCCAAATAAATTGTTCTCATTGTAGAAATAAATTATGTTTATTGAAAGATAGTACGTTAAAAACGTTTATGATTGGCACTGACTGGGTTTTCAAAATGTAATATACAATATATTGTATCACAAACAGATTACACATAGCAAAGTCCAAAACTGAATAATAAATTAAGAAGATGGTGTAACGTGGGATAATGTTGTGTTCAGTAGAGATGAGCGAACCCTAACTTAAACTTTGCAGTTCGTATTGAACAGTTAGTGTCCATTGCCACACGCAAAGTGCATAAATGTACACAGGACGCAGGAGCGCTATCCCCCATCCACTAAGGGTACTAAGCCTACATGTCCACCAGCAAGACGCAGTTGCGCCGCTGTTACCCCACTACAAGGCTTTATCCAGAACTGGCAAATCCATTAAACCACATACAACTTACCAGCAATTTAAGGCTGATACATTGGCACCTGCAAGAAAGGTTGTCTCCAGTGACATACCAACTTTCTATTTGAATCGCGTATGCAAACAGCAGCAAGACGCTGATGCACCACTGCTATTCCTCAGCAAGGTCATACTCAGAGAGAAATCAACTATCAGGCCATACTTGGTATCAAAAAGACTGTACCTGCCCCTTGACACTACAGGGATAACATCCTCACTACCATAAGAGCCACTCATAAATCCTGGATTAAGTGCGACTTTAGAGTAAGACCCGGGAGGGTCGAAACGTCAAATCACTCAGTCGCTTATACTGCCTACTATTTGATCTGTCACATTTGATTTTCTGTTTTTCACTTGAATAAATTAGCAAATTTCAAAAAATCCTTTTGTTTCTAAGATATTCCACACAGGGAGTGCGGTGGATTTCAATAATACACGCAAAGTGCAGACTTCTCCTGGAAGTCGTTTACAATGTTCGGTGTTCCAGGGGAAATATGTTACAGAGACAGAATTTTCCAGCTAAAAATTGTGGGTCTTTATTATTTTCAAAGGGGTTTGGGTTCTGGCTCAACTTCGGGTACAGTTCTGGTACCCAAACCGAACTTAGGAATAAAGTTTGGGTTGGGTACCAGAACCTGAACTTCCACTTGTCCACTCATCCGTAGTGTTCAGTCCTGGTTGCTATATTACATTATGTTAAAGATGCACAGTATTCACTGACATTTTGGTACTAGGCAGATTGGTAAAACATATAAAGCATAGCTAGAAATAAAAAAAAAATATCTATCAAAAATTACTGAATTTAGGCTCACAATGACATGATAAAGCTTACACTGTCATGCACCTCAAATACTCACACGCTCCATAAAAAAGGAATCCTTCCAAGTGTCTATAAAAATTAGATACATTTGATTTTTGTTTTTTAAAGCGCAAGATTGTCAATCATTCATACATTTCTGGAGACGCTTTAAAAAGAAGTGAATTTTTTCCAGTGTCTACGAAAAAAAGGATACCTGCATGACTTAATTAAAGCTAAAAGTATTTCTGATAACAGAAATGAGTAAACCTTTTGAAACTCAAAGTTTCAAGCTTTGAAGGAATTCTCCTCAAAATCTGATTCATGCAAATTTATGTGCAAAAAATTGCAAATACCCCAATTGCCCTAAAAAACATGTATCATACTCTGAGATCTCCTAGGACTATATCCAAATCAATTCAAGCTCTTTAACACAAACACATCCTTAGTAATATCAAAGTGAACTCAACCTTTCTTGTTATAGGTAAACAGATGTTAACAGTGCTTCAGTGTGTTGTCACATACTATAAATAATGTTTAATCAGTGTATTATGGTTTCCTATACCTTTCTATATTGCTAAGCTGTGGCATGTGATGTCCTCTTAGTATATAGATTTACTCCAAAATGGCTGCTGCATTCCTTGCCTCTGCTTTTATATAGGGTATGATATCCTGTTTTGACTGGCTGCAATGTTTCTACTGAAACTATCTGATGTGATAGCTACAAAGCATTATAGTAAAGTCTGCCAGGCTACACCCAAGGTCATATAAGTCTTCTTGTTCTGATAAAATTTTCTTCATTGTGTAAAATGTCAGTGGTTTTTTTTGGAAATTTGCACAAATCAAATTGCAAATTGCTCTAATGCATCAGGTCTAGCAAACTTTCAAACATTTGACACGTTACATCGATTTGATTCACTCTTTTTTATTTACTAATTATTTTGATTGTAATTAGTATAATCTTGGAGTTTTCAGTGACTGCTGTCATTTTATTTATATCAGCATTTGGTCTGTGAACATTCTATATAATCTGTAGAGTTATTTTTTTCTAATTCGTCCATAATAAATATTTGTTGTTGATAATTTTTTGATAAATTAAGTGAGGGTTGGTACCATTGTAAAATTGACCACCATAATAACTACTGAACAGCATTGTAATTTTTTTTTTTAATTACAGTGATCTTAAGAAATGTAAAGCCTCCCTACCTCATTTCAAAGTATAATACTTGAGTTATGGCTTTTAATAAAACTTATTAAAAAATGGTTGAAACAAAGTAATACAAATTAGAAAGTAAGAAAGAATGATCTTTACATTATGGGATCAAAAGCATTATTTCTCTATTTCAGCTATCCTAGGATATTTATTTTATAACTTGTCATTCAATCTTAATTCCTTCCCAGAACACACAGGAGCAATTGACAATAATGTACATAAGCCAATTATATGTTGAAACTAACTTTCCAGTTTTGTTTTTCCTTTTCTAATGTGAAATTCAAGAAATTATATTAAAATATGCAGTTAAGTTACTTTTCTAAACTTTGGTAAGCAAGAGCCTATGTGCCATTAATAAAACCTGTGTCACAATATAATTATTGATCAGTGGTCAGTGGTTTTGATCATTGCATTCTTTGAATAAAAAAAAATGTTTCTTCTAGTTTATGCACTTTGAAGTTCTAGAATTGGAAACCAATGTCATGAAGTAGCTTGTTATAGCTTTTTAACTAGTATTACATGGCTATAAGAAGTGACATTCATAAACACTATTATGTCATGCCCCATACTGTGTTGTGTGCACTCTTTGATTTATTTTATCATTTTTATTTATATAGTGTAGGGATTTCATGCTCCTCGGCAGCAGTTAACGTTCATACAGTTTATGCGGTCTGGTCCACACATATGAAGTTTTATTGTTTGCAGAAAACTCCAATGGTTACAAAAGCAAAACAGTTTCTTCTGGGCAGAAAGGTATAACAGAGCACAAAGGTATAACATAAAAATTAAACAGTTCATAAACCAACAGGCAACAAATAACAGGGCAGGCTCACCATCTCAGTTTTTAGTCCTCTCCCTCTCAGCTTTTGCCTCAGACTGCCAAGGCTAGAGAGCTTTTCTTTCTCACAAACACAAACAAACCTAAGACAGTTTAGCTGCCTTATATATGACCTTGAAAGTCTGGACTACACATGTTGGAGCAACCTTTTCCACCCATTCTAAAACATGGACCCAAAATCCAATCCCAATAAAAAAAAACCTCAGAAACCTGTTGTTGCTGGTTTCCATAGTATTGTAACTGCTAGTACTATGCATCTAGAGGGATATACTAAAATAGTATTTTGTAATGGAGGCATTGTTCATGATCAACTACCAGTTCTAAAGATGACTACCATGAACAGGCTTGGCACCAGCTATTCTGTTTTCTGGATCCCTATGCAGGGATTTGAACTTAACAGGGACACCTGGACTGGGGCCACAAAATTAGCTGCTATTTGGTGTTTTGTGTTGCCAAGAAGAATGTTCTAGTAGCCATGTCAGAACCAGAAGGTCAGAGCAGGAGGTCTACTTTGTGCACTGCTCAGATTTTCACTAACTCAGACCAGATTAACTGTAGTTTGGATTTGGATTTTTTGGTCTCAGGGATGCCTAAATTGGAAGTTGAAAAAGAAACAAATTGAGTGTGATGTCAATGATTGTAGAAAAACTGAGAGGTATTAATAGATTCTTGATACTGATTGTTTATAGCGAATTTTACTAAAGACAAATATTCCACCCAGTAACACTGATGGTTAGTATCTGATTAGAACATTCAGTCTGAAAATTGGTCTCTGTTTGGTAGGCAGATGAAGGGACAATCATATTTTAATCTTACATAGTTACATAGTTACATAGTTATTAAGGTTGAAGGAAGACTGTAAGTCCATCTAGTTCAACCCATAGCCTAACCTAACATGCCCTAACATGTTGATCCAGAGGAAGGCAAAAAAAACCCATGTGGCAAAGAGTAAGCTCCACCATGGGGAAAAAAAATCCTTCCTGACTCCACATACGGCAATCAGACTAGTTCCCTGGATCAACGCCTTATCAAGGAATCTAGTGTATATACCCTGTAACATTATACTTTTCCAGAAAGGCATCCAGTCCCCTCTTACATTTAATTAATGAATCACTCATTACAACATCATACGGCAGAGAGTTCCATAGTCTCACTGCTCTTACAGTAAAGAATCCGCGTCTGTTATTATGCTTAAACCTTCTTTCCTCCAGACGTAGAGGATGCCCCCTTGTCCCTGTCTCAGGTCTATGATTAAAAAGATCATCAGAAAGGTCTTTGTACTGTCCCCTCATATATTTATACATTAAAATAAGATCACCCCTTAGTCTTCGTTTTTCCAAACTAAATAGCCCCAAGTGTAATAACCTATCTTGGTATTGCAGACCCCCCAGTCCTCTAATAACCTTGGTCGCTCTTCTCTGCACCCGCTCCAGTTTAGCTATGTCTTTCTTATACACCGGAGACCAGAACTGTGCACAGTATTCTAAGTGTGGTCGAACTAGTGACTTGTATAGAGGTAAAATTATGTTCTCCTCATGAGCATCTATGCCTCTTTTAATACATCCCATTATTTTATTTGCCTTTGTAGCAGCTGCCTGACACTGGCCACTGAATATGAGTTTGTCATCAGAATGTTCTCCAGAATTTGTAAACAATCTAGGTTCCTAAGTCAGAAACAATATTCTCCAGAATCACATGTAGAGGCATAATGTGATTAATAGACAGCTTACTAAATGTTTGATAGTTAGTAGTGTTGAGCGATACCTTCCGATATTCAAATGTATCGGTATCAGATTGGATCGGCCGATATCCAAAAAATATCAGATATTGCCGATACCGATACCCGATACCAATATAAGTCAATGGGACACAAATATCGGAAGCGATCCTGGATGGTTCCCAGGGTCTGAAGGAGAGGAAACTCTCCTTCAGGCCCTGGGATCCATATTCATGTAAAAAATAAAGAATAAAAAAAATAGATATACTCACCCCTCCGACGAACCCTGGACCTCAGCGGTGCAAGCGTCTGCCTCCGATCCTAAGAATGCAGTGAGTGAAGGACCTGCGATGACGTCGCGGTCACGCGCCAGTTATGCGACCAGTCACAAGACCGCGACGTCATCGTAGGTCCTACACTCACTGCATTCTTAGGAACGGAGGCTGCCGGTTGCACCACTGAGAGCCAAGGGCCGTCGGAGGGGTGAGTATATCCATATTTTTTATTTTGATTCTTTATTTTTTACATGGATATGGATCCCAGGGCCTGAAGGAGAGTCTCCTCTCCTCCAGACCCTGGGAACCATACGCACCGCACACGCTGAAGATGACTGGGAACTTATATGAACTTCCGATTCCGATTTCCAATATCACAAAAATATCGGAACTCGGTATCGGAATTCCGATACAGCGAATATCGGCCAATACCCGATATTTGCAGTATCGGAATGCTCAACACTAATAGTTAGGCAACACAAAGGTACAAAAGGACACTGCTAAATATTCCTTCATTTACCCAAATAACAGTCTTCCCTTCTGAGGATGGTAGGTCAGTAATGAAATCCATAGAGAGGTGGGTCCATAGACTTTTTGGAATGGGTGAGTGCTAGAGGAGTCTGACGGGATGGGTATGGGGTATTTTGGCTCAGGCACAAAAATAACAAGGGAGTGCATATTCATTACAGTCTTGAACTATAGTTCAAAAATACCTGGCCACAAGTCAAAAAGCTAATCCCAGTGTGGACTGTGAGAACTGAGTAATAGGATTACTCTAGGGCTCTCAGACAAAACTGAGGAGGAACAAAAAATTTGGTTCTAGAAATATTATCAGGGGCTAATGCTTTTGATATTTGGATCTTCGATATGAGATCTATGAAGCAGAAGACATCACTATCCATTCAGGAAAAATAGAAAATGGTTCAGAATCTTCAGACTGAGATGGCCAGAAAATATGGGATAGTGCATTAGCTTTTATATTTTTAGGACCAGTTCTAAAAATCCCCACAGAATTAGTTTTTAAAAAGAATAAAGTCTCTGAGCTTGCCTGGGGTTGAGTCTTTTGGATTATTCTGATTAAGTTAGATTTTAGTGGTCGGTAATAACCGTAATTTTATGTTTAGCTACTTCAAGGAAGTGGTGTCATTCCTTGATAACACACTTAACCCCTTTCTAACTTCAGACGTACTATCCCATCGAGGTGACCTGGGCCGGTATGACTATCGATGGGATAGTACATCATACGCAATCAGACGCGCTCAAGGGGGAGCATGGCCGATCGTAGACGGGTGTCAGCTGATAATCACAGCTGACACCCGGCACTATGTGCCAGGAGCGGTCACGGACCAGTGGCATAGAGCAGCATCTTGCAGGGAGGGGCTCCCTGCGTGCTTCCCTGAGACCCTCAGAACAGCGTGATGTGATCGCGTTGTTCCGAAGGTCTCCTCCAGTCTCCTCCCTGCAGGCCCCCGGATCCAAGATGGCCACAGATTCCTTCCGGGTCCGGCAGAGAGGTGACTTCTCAATGCCTGAGAGCAGGCACCGGAAGCCTCCTTCACTGTCTGTCAGATCGCTGGAGCTAGAATTGGGGGATTTCCACTGTTTAGGCACATCAGGGGCACTCCAAACGCAACATGGTGTCCGATCTCAATTTCAGCCAAAACGGTGTTCATTCCCTACTGAGCTCTGCCGTGCACCCAAACAGTGGTTTACCCCCCCACGAATTGGACAACAACTTTTGTGGTCCAATTTCTCCTGTTACCCTTGAGAAAATAAAAATTTGGGGGCTAAATATCATTTTTGTGCGAAAAAATGATTTTTTATTTTCAAGGCTCTGCGTTATAAACTTTAGTGAAATACTTGGGTTTTCAAAGTTCTCACAACACAT
This sequence comes from Ranitomeya variabilis, assembly GCF_051348905.1. Lineage (NCBI taxonomy): Eukaryota > Metazoa > Chordata > Amphibia > Anura > Dendrobatidae > Ranitomeya > Ranitomeya variabilis. Next base: position 1,017,479,760 of record NC_135232.1, on the reverse strand, counting down.
CTAGGTAAGTTCCTTGGGGGTGTAGTTTCCAAAAAATTGTCACTTGTGTTTTTCTTTTTACTGTTTAGGCACATCAGGGGCTCTGCAAACAGAGCATGACGTACACAGACCATTCCATCAAAGTATGCATTCCAAAATATCACTACTTCCCTTCCGAGCCCTGTCATGTGCACAAACAGTAGTTTTCTCCACATATAGGGTACCATAGTACTCAGGATAAATTGGACAGTTTATTAGGTCCCAATGTCGCCTGTTACCCTTGGAAAAATACAAAATTGGGGGCTACAAAATCATTTTTGTGGAAAAAAATGATTTTTTATTTTTATGGCTCTGCCTTATAAACTTTAGTGAAACACTTGGGAGTTCAAAGTTCTCACAAAACATCTAGATCAGTTCCTTGGGTGACTAGTTTCCAATATGGGGTCACTTGTGGGGGATTTCTACTGCTTATGTACATCAGGGGCTCTGCAAACGCAATGTGACGCCTGCAGACCATTCCATCAAAGAGTTCATTCCAAAACGGCGCCCTGTCCCTTCCGAGCTCTGCCATGGGCCCAAACGGTGGTTCCCCCCATAAAAAGGGTATCAGAGTACTCATGACAAATTGTGCAACAACTTTTGGGGTCCAATTTTCCCTGTTCCCCTTGGGAAAATAAAAAATTGGGGGCGAAAATATCATTTTTGTGAAAAAATATGATTTTTTATTTTTATGGCTCTACATTATAAACTTCTGTGATGCACTTGGAAAGTGCTCCCCACACATCTAGATAAGTTCCATAGGGGGTCTAGTTTCCAAAATGGTGTCACTTGTGGGGGGTTTTATTGTTTAGGCACATCAGGGGCTCTCCAAACGCGACATGGCATCCGATCTCAATTCCAGCCAATTTTGCATTGAAAAGTCAAATGGCGCTCCTACCCTTCCGAGCTTTGCCATGCACCCAAACAGTGGTTTACCCCATATATGTGGTATCATCGTACTCAGGACAAATTGTGCAACAACTTTTGGTGTCCACTTTCTCCTGTTACCCTTGGGAAAGTAATAAATTGGGGGCAAAAATTCATTTTTGTGAAAAAAATGTGATTTTTTTATTTCTACGGCTCTACACTATAAACTACCGTGAAGCACTTGAGGGTTCAAAATTCCCCCCACACATCTAGATACATTCCTTAGGGGTTCTATGTTCCAAAATGGTGTTACTTGTAGGGGGTTTCTACTGTTTAGGCACATAAGGGGCTCTCCAAACACAAAATGGCGTCCAATCTCAATTCCAGCCAATTTTGCATTGAAAAGTGAAGCGGCACTCCTTCCCTTCCAATCTCTGACATGCACTCAAACAGTAGTTTACCCCATATATGGGGTATCAGCGTACTCAAGACAAATTGAACAACAACTTTGGTGTCCACTTTCTCCTGTTCCCTTTGGAAAAATAAAAAATTGGGGGCAAAAAACAATTTTCGTGAAAAAAATATGATTTTTCAATTTTACGGCTCCACATTATAAACTTCTGTGAAGCACTTGGGGGTTCAAAGTGCTCCCCACACATCTAGATAAGTTCCTTATCGGGTCTACATGGTGTTACTTGTAGGGGATTGCCACTGTTTAGGCACTTCAGGGGCTCTCCAAACGCGACATGGAGTCCGATCTCAATTCCAGCCAATTTTGCACTGAAAAGTCAAACGGAGCTCCTTCCCTTCCAAGCTCTGCCATGCGCACAAACAGTGGTTTATCCCCACATATGTGGTATTGACGTACTCAGGACGAATTGTCCAATAAACCTTGGGTTTCAATTTCTTCGGTTACCCTTGGTAAAATAAAGCAAATTGAATTTGAAGTAAATTTTTTGTGAAAAAAAGTGACATGTTAATTTTTTTAAACATTCCAAAAAATCCTGTGAAACATATGAAGGGTTAATCAACTTCTTGAATGTGGTTTTGAGCACTTTGAGGGGTGCAGTTTTTAGAATGGTGTCACTTTGGGGTATTTTCTATCATATAGACCCCTCAAAGTGACTTCAAATGTAATGTGGTCCCTAAAAAAATGGTGCTGTAAAAATGAGAAATCGCTGGTCAACTTTTAACTCTTATTACTCCCTAACAAAAAAAATTGGTTCCAAAATTGTGCTGATGTAAAGTAGTTATGTGGGAAATGTTACCTATTATGTATTTTGTGTGACATATCTCTGTAATTTAAGGATATGAAAATTCAAATTTGGAAAATTGCAAAATTTTCAAAATATTAGCCAAATTTCGATTTTTAAAAAAAATAAACGCAAGTCATTTCAAATAAATTTTACAACTCTCATGAAGTACAATATGTCATGAGAAAACAGTGTCAGAATCACCAGGATCCGTTGAAGCATTCCAGAGTTATAACCACATAAAAGAACAGTGGTCAGAATTGGAAAAATTGGCCCGGTCATTAACGTGCAAATTACCCTTGGGGTAAAAGGGTTAATAGCCAAATATTTACTATTACAAAAGTCATAATTCCTCTAATTACCTGAAAGTCTGTTAGGCAGGTTAACCTTCTGTTCAAAAGAAATCAAGAGCGATACTGCAGTGACTTGGGCCTTAGTGGTTTCATAATGCTAAAACCACTATGCAAAATCCTGGACCAACCAAACCAAGCCAGGTTTTACATTTGATCCGCTACTGCTTTAAGGGGGTCTACAGGGTGGGCCATGTATATGGATACACCTAAATAAAATGGGAATGGTTGGTGGCACATAAGTATATGGGAGGGTGAAAACTTTTCAAGATGAGTGGTGACCATGGTGGCCATTTTGAAGTCGGATCCAACTTTATTTTTTCCAATGGGAAGAGAGTCATGTGACACATCAAACATATTGAAAATTTCACAAGAAAAACAATGGAGTGCTTGGTTTTAACTTAACTTTATTCTTTCATGAGTTATTTACAAGTTTATCTTTGTTTACAGCCATTGACATGTCGCAGAGGTTAACATGTGAGGAGTGGATAGAAATTGTGTTGATGTCTAGTGAACGCAGTACCCGAGTCAATGCAGCAGATTTCAATGCCAAGACACCCTACGCAGAAAAACTGTCACCATTCCCATGTTATTTAGGTGTATCCATATAAATGGGCCACTCAAAAAAGTTTGCCTCATCACTGAACATAATGTTCTGTGTAAACTGAGGGTCCTGTTCAAAGTTTTGTTTTGCCCATTCTGCAAATTCAGCTTGCTGATCTGGATCATCCTCATTGAGATGCTGCAGCAGCTGGATTTTGTAAGGGTGCCATTTGTGAGTAGCTAATATCCGCCGAAGGGATGTTCCACTGATGCCAGATCGGCAGTGGACTGCTGCTGAAGTCATTGCTTCAAGAACCACCACACACAGACATACCCAGGACATGGGCTACAAGTGTCGCATTCCTTGTTTCAAGCCACTCATGACCAATAGACAATGCCAGAAGCATATTACTTGTGCCAAGGAGAAAAAAGAACTGGCTGTTGCTTAGTGATTCAAGGTGTTGTTTTCCAATGAAAGTAAAGTTTGCATTTCATATTGAATCAAGGTCCCAGAGCATGCACCAATACAGATGTCAAGTATATTAGTTTCTTTGTAAATAGGAGGGCAACCCTATTGCAAGAATTGGTGTTTGTCTACTCCAGAGCTTTATAGGTAATGTATCATTAGTAGTGAAGAGCGAACACTAAAATGCTTGGGTGCTCGTTACTCGAATAAAGCAAATCGTAGTGCTCAGGTGTTCAGCCTGAGTATAGTGGAAGTCAGTGGGAAACTTGAGCATTTTACTGGCAAACCTCTACCTCCCGGAGATCTGGAGGATCTAAAAATTGCAGAAATCAATGGAAACAGCTCTGAAATGGCATGGGAACATCATGCGGAAGACCTCTGAATGCATTTCTGAATCACAGGTCATTGCTGAGAACAATGCTGTCAGAGTATTACGCCACTTTTACAGACTGACAATAAAACATACAAAACCAAAGTTAAAATGGATTTTACTGGAAAAAATGTTAAGAAACATTCTTTCCAGGATAAGGATTTGCATATAAAGAAAAATAAATAAAAGAAAAAAAAATTGCTCCTCCACACGTAAGACTATGTTCACAGATAGTGTTTTCGCTGCATTTTTACATGTTTGCATTGCATTCATTGGTGAAAAAAAAAACATTCACCAGAAAATGTAATTTTAACATTTTATTACCTTATATGGCCATGTAGTGTGTGAAACATGATCATACACATCCTGTTTAATTTATTTTAGAGGGCCAGCAGATGAGACTAAAATAGAGCTGGAAATTGAATGAGGCCTACAAATAAAAGAACACAGTTGTTATAGTCAAATATGGTGGAGGTTCAAAGATGATTTGGGGTTGTTTTGCTGTCTCTGGTACTGGGTTCCTTGACTGTGTGCAAGGCATCATGAAATGTGAAGATTCCCAAAGGATTTAGAGTTGAAATGTAGTTTCCAGTGACAGAAGGCTGGCTTTCCATCATAGGTCATGGGTGTTCAATCAGGACAGTGACCCAAAACATACTGACCCCACCAGTGGTAATTCCAGCTCCAGTAGCATAAAGTCTCCCATCACTACCTTTTACATACAGCTGCCACATACAGCTGCTACGGAGAAACTGCAAATGGACACATTAAATCAGTTAATTTTGCCTGCTTTGAGGAATTTCTGACTACAGGTCACAGTAAAAATCACAAATCTGTCAAAATTGTATGGAAAACAGCAGCAAGGATTATAATTCATAAGGCAATAATCCTTGTATAGATGCATCCTATATGCTATTCCTACTGCGACAGCTCACCATAGATGAATTGCAGATAAGAGCATTATTATTGCAGAATTTAGAAATATGTTACAGTGCAGGAGGAATATAGTGATGCTATTTCTATCCAACAAAGTATTACTTTCTTCCTTTGATGCACAACAGGTGCAGTAAAAATGCTGTAAAATATTTCCCTGCTGAAAAAAAATAGCAGAATTATTAGCGCAGGAAAATGTGCCCACCTTAGAGGGACTTGTTACAGTGCAGGAGCAATATATCATTGGTATTTCTAACTAACCAACTGTTCCTGCATGTTTTTGATGCACAACTGGCACAGTATAAGTAATATTTTGCTGCTGAAAAAAATTTACCGCATTAAGAGCAAAAAGAATATTATTAGCCCTGAGAAACTTGAAGGACTTTTGGTATGAGTTGCAGAAGAAAAGTTGTTCAGTTAGCCATAACCAGTCCTACACTATAGGTACCTTCACACATAACGATTTTGTTAATGATATTGTTGCAACGTCACGCTTTTGGTGATGTAGCAATGATCCCGCTTAACGATCTCGTTATGTGTGACAGCGACCAACGATCAGGCCCCTGCTGGGAGATCGTTGGTCATAGGGAATGATCAGGACCTTTTTTTGGTCGCTGATCACCCGCTGTCATCGCTGGATCGGCATGTGTGATGCCGATCCAGCGATGTGTTCACTTGTAACCAGGGTAAACATTGGGTTACTAAGCGCAGGGCCGCGCTTAGTAACCCGATATTTACCCTGGTTACCATTGTAAAAGTTAGAAAAAAAAAAACAGTACATACTCACATTCCGATGTCTGTCACGTCCCCCGCAGTCAGCTTCCCACACTGACTGTCAGCGCCGGCCATAAAGCAAAGCACAGCGGTGACGTCACTACTAAATAATTGAGATATCAAGTAACATCAATATAATATAACGTCTACAAGTCTAATATGCCAATGAAAAAATGAGTAGCATAGGTGTACAGCTATATCAATCAAAGATACCACATGTACAGTTTAAATAAACTCAGTGCTTAAAGGAACAACTACAATCAATGAAGAAGGATGTTGAAAAACTGAATAACATGGTAATAGGTAATACTAGGGTTGAGTGAAACGGATCGGACAAATTCAAAAATCGTCGACTTTCGGCAAAGTCGGGTTTCGTGAAACCTGACCTGATCCCAGTGTGGGATCAGCCATGCGGTCGGCGATCTGCGCGCCAAAGTCGCATTTCATATGATGCTTTCACCGCCATTTTTCAGCCAAGGAAGGAGGAGGCAGTGTGTGGGCAGCGTGATCTCGGTCTCGGTCTCGGTCCCCACCATCTTGGAGAGGGGCATGACAGTGATTGGCTTGCTTTCTGTGGCATCATAGGGGCTATAAAGGGGTGTGCACACCGACCGCCATCTTACTTCTGCCGATCTCAGCATAGGGAGAGGTTGCTGCTGCTTCGTCAGAAGCAGGGATATAGTTAGGGACGGAAGATTAACCCCCAAACCGCTTGTACTGTAGTGATTTCCACTGTCCAACACCACCTTTGTTTTGCAGGGACAGTGGAGGCTATATCTTTGTGCATCAGCTCTGTAGCTTATTAGGCTGCCTTATAAGGCTCCCTGATAGCTGCATTGCTGTTTGCACCGCTGCTGTGCAAACCAACTGCTTTTTTAAAAGCAAAAATCCTGTTGCTCCTTTCTGCAGTTATCATGTGTATTTGTCCACACTTTTGTGTGCAGCAGTCCTTTTTGTTGCTGCCATACTTGTCCTGAAATCATTGTAGGGAGATAGAAATTGTACTAGTCCTTGGATTTTTTCAGATATCTTCCAGCCACTTGCTGCCACTCACATTGCGTCGTGTTACACACTGGGCCTGAGTTGGGGTGCTGTCTCCCCCCCAAAAAAGGAGATTCAAACTCTCACAAAGTGGATATACGTCAGATCTGTTAGTTTGTCGTATATCAGCCAGCCACGTTCTGCCACTTATATTGTGTTGTAAAATACAGTGGGCTTTAGTTTGGGTTCAGTCTCCCCCCAAAAAAGTGAGATTGAAATTCTCACAAAGTGGATATACCTCAGTCCTCTTAGTTTGTGGTGTATCAGCCAGCCACTTGCTGCCACTCACATTGCATTGTGTTACACACTGGGCCTGACTTGTGGTGCTGTCTCCCCCCAAAAAAAGGAGATTCAAATTCTCACAAAGTGGATATACATCAGTTCTGTTAGTTTGTCGTATATCAGCCAGCCACGTTCTGCCACTTACATTGTGTTGTAAAATACAGTGGGCCTGAGTTTGGGTTCAGTTTCCCCCCCAAAAAAAGGGAGATTTAAATTGCCACTAAGTGGATCTACGTCAGTTCTGTTTGTTGTGTATCTGCCAGCCATGTTCTGCCACTTACATTGTGTAGTGTAGTACACTGGGCCTGAGTTTGGGTGCAGTCTCCCCCCCAAAACAGGGGGATTTAAATTCTCAACAAGTTTATTTACATTTTGGTTACATTTTCCCAAAAATGAGGAAGTCTGGTGGAAGAGGCCGTGGGCGGTCGTTGGCAGTTGGTAATGATGGTGGTGGTGGAGCATCTGGTGGTAGTGGGGAAAGCAAAATAGCACCTAAGGCTCGAGTTGTTGAGCCAGCGTCATCGTCTGGCTACACAAGGCCTCGAAGGCTCCCTTTTCTGGGAGTAGGAAAACCGCTTTTAAAGCCGGAGCAGCAAGAAAAAGTTTTGGCTTTCCTTGCTGACTCAGCCTCTAGCTCTTTCGCCTCCTCTTCAAAAAGTTCCAAATATGAAAGCAGCGAGTCGTCAGTGGATGCTCCTGGCCAGGAACAAGTCGCTTCCTTGTGTCCTTCACCCAAACCAAAAGTGAAGGAGGCGTCAGGCGACACTACAGGTTACTCCACGGAGCTCTTTACACATACCGTGCCTGGGTTTGAAAGGGAAATTGTTAACAGCCCATTACAAGATGAATTGGACATGTAGTGCACTGATGCACAGCCACAGCTAGATTATTATGCTGTTCCATTGACTCAGATCATTACATTGCCCTCGCAGTGTACTAAGCCAGAAACTGACCCTGATGAGACTATGGTGCCCCGTCCCGAACGCTATAGCACCTTACACGGTGACACAGAGAAAGGTTCACATGACATTGAAGAGGAGGTGATAGATGACCCAGTTGTTGACCCAGATTGGCAGCCATTGGGGGAAGAGGGTGCCACTGACAGTAGCTCAGAAGCGGAGGATTATGATCCGCAGCAGCCATCAACATCACAACAGCTTTCATCTGGCAGGCCCGTCTCAGGCCAAAAACATTTGTCAACCAAAAAAACAGTTTTAGGACAGCGTGGCCATCTGGTGAAAGTAGCTCAGCGTGCAATGCCTGAAAAGGTATTGCATAGTAGGAAGAGTGGAGTGTGGCAATTTTTTAACCAAGATCCGAATGATCAGTGCAAAGTTATCTGTAAGAAATGCTCAAAGACCTTTAGCAGAGAGAAGAATCCCCTAAACTTAAATACAATGTGCATGCGTAGACATTTAACCAGCATGCACTTGCAAGCCTGGACTAACTACCAAACGTCCCGTACCGTTGGTGCACCTGATCAGAATGAAGGTAGTCAGCAACGCTACATTGATTCCCTCACTGTAAGCCCACCAGTTAGGACACCACCAGGAGCAAATGTGGAGGTATCGTTGCAAGGCCAAAGCAGTCAGGGAATCACAAGGTTTTTGGTAGGAAACACTGTATGTAGGTCAACATCAAGAATAGCCTCACCAACCCTCTCTCAATCCGCCATGTCCACCACCACCACCACCGCTAGTTCCACCATATGGACCTCTCCAGTGCAGCTCACCCTATAAGAGACTCTCGTTAGGAAAAGAAACTACTCATCCTCTCATCCGCGTACACAGGGTTTGAACGCCCACATTGCTAGGCAAATCTTGTTAGAGATGATGCCCTACTGGATGGTTGAAAGCAAAGCTTTCAAAGCCCTGATAGCCTACGCAGTACCACGCTATGACCTACCCAGTCGACACTTCTTTGCGAGAAAAGCCATCCCAGCCCTCCACCAGCATGTCAAAGACCGCATTGTCCATGCACTGAGGCAATCAGTCAGTAGAAAGGTGCATCTCACATCAGATGCATGGACCAGTAGGCATGGCCAGGGACATTATGTGTCCATTACGGCACACTGGGTTAATGTGGTGGATGCAGGGTCCACAGGGGACAGCCATAGTGGGACAGTTCTGCCTAGCCCATGGTCTAGGAAACAGTTGGCTGTAGGCATTCACCACCCCTCCTCCTCCTCCTCCAGCAGAAGCAAAAGCTTGTCCACAGAGCGCAGTCACACGACCACTCCATCCGCAGCTGCCAGTGTTGCACATGAGGTGTCCCATTATGGAACAGCAAGTGTTGGAAATTAAGTGTTTGGGCGACAATAGACACACCGCGGAAGTTCTGGCCGAGTTCTTGCAGCAAGAAACTCAGTCATGGCTGTGCAGTGTACATCTTGAGGCAGGCAAGGTACAGTGATAACGGAAGGAATTTTATGGCTGCCATAGCCCTTTCCGAACTGAAACACATACCTTGCCTGGCTCACACCTTGAACCTGGTGGTGCAGTGCTTCCTGAAAAATTATCCGGGGTTACCAGCCCTGCTCCATAAGTTACGAAGACTTTGCTGGCACATCCGCCGGTCGCCCATACACTCCAGCCGTATGCTGAACCATCAGCGATCGCTGAATCTTCCCCAGCACCGCCTAATAATTGACGTTTCAACAAGGTGGAACTCCACACTGTGCATGCTTCAGAGGCTTTGCGAACAGAGGCGTGCTGTAATGTATTTGTGGGAGGATACACATACACGGGCAGGTAGTTGGATGGCAGACATGGAGTTGTCAGGAGTGCAGTGGTCGAAGCTACAAGACCTCTGTCAAGTCCTTCAGTGTTTTGAGGAATGCACACGGCTGGTAAGTGCAGGCGATGCCACCATAAGCATGAGCATCCCACTAATGCATCTGCTGATGCAAAGTTTGACGCACATTAAGAAGCAGGCATCTGCAGCCAAGGCGGAGGGAAGCCTTGATGACAGTCAGCCATTGTCTGCTCAGGGAACTCTCCTGGATGAGGTGGCGGACGAAGAGGAGGAGGATGATGGGGATGAATATTTATGGGAGGAGGATGCTTCTCAGGGGGCAATAGAAACTGGTAGCGTTGCAAGGTCAGGTACAGGGTTTTTGTGGGAGACAAGTGATGTTGATTTGCAAGACAGTGCTCCTCAACCCAGCACAAGCAGTGAATTGACACCTGGAACATTGGCCCACATGGCTGAGTATGCCTTGCGCATCCTAAAAAGGGACCCCCGCATTATCAAAATGATGACCGATGACGATTACTGGTTGGCCTGCCTCCTGGATCCACAATATAAAGGAAAATTACAAAATATCATGCCACATGAGAACCTTGAGCAAATATTGGCTACCAAACAAGCAACTCTTGTAGACCGTTTGGTTCAGGCATTCCCAGTACACAGTGGCGATGATGGTTCTCACACGAGCTGTAGGGGGCAACATGGCAGAGGTGTTAGAGGTGCACAAATCAGAAGTGGCTTTGGACAGAGGGGTTTTATGACCAGGTTGTGGAGTGATTTTGCAATGACCGCAGACACGACAGGTACTGCTGCATCAATTTAAAGCGACAGGAGACTGCATTTGTCCAGTTCAAATTATTTTGCCCCACCTTCCCCTGCTGACACGTAGCTTGCCTGGAAAATGTCTTGCTTTTGGCCTCCTCTTACTGACTGCTCCAATTCCTCCATTTGCAGCTGCTGAATGTCCACATAGGCCATTTTTATACCTCCCTAAATGGGCTGACTTCCCTCACAGGGCCGTGGTCACCACTTGTTGCAAGCACCCGTGCGAGTTCCGTTTGCCTGGACAGGTGCGTGTGCCCACTGTTGGGCGATGGCACTGGCACAGGGTCCCTCATAGTACAAATAAGTGTCACTGACAGTGGTGGTGCACACCCAATGTCAGACACACCACCGTAATATGAGGGGCCCTGTGTCAGTACCGCTGCCCATGAGAGAGTGTTCCCCCTGCTCAAACAGTGCTCTAACACTTGCAATACTTACCTCTCCCTGCTCCACCACTGTGTAGTCTGTGCTGTTAAATCATTCAATGGCACTGCCAATACAAATTTGTTGAAATTGTAGATGATAGTTAAAATATACAGGGGCCCTGGCCTCCATTAAGACCAGTTAATACTTTGCACCTACTACCACTGTCTGCTACTCAGCAGAGGAGCCCACCCCTGTACCTAGCTATGCCGCCATTTTACTTATGAACAATTTTTTGGCAGACATTTAGCCCACGTTATTATTTGGGCCTACTAACTTAGTCTGCTACTCATTACAATTTTCCAACACTGAATAAAGCAATGCCACCAGTTTTCTCCAGTTACCAATTTTTAACTGCTTGGAGCCTACTTTTTTAATGTGGGCCTACAAACTGTGTCTGCACCACTCCTTACAATTGTCCTCCGCTGAACAAAGCTATGCCGCCTGTGTACTCCTGAAACCAATTTTTAACTGCATTGAGCCTACTTTTTTATTTTAGGCCTACTAAGTCTGTCTGCACCACTCTTTACAATTGTCCTCCGCTGAACAAAGCTGAGCCGCCAGTCTCATCCTGTGTCGAATATTAAACTACACTTGGCCTACTTGTTTGGTTGGGCCTACTAACGCTGTCTGCTGCTGCTTGTTGTTCTCCACTGAACAAAGCTGAGCCTCAATTTTCATCCTGTGTCGAATATTAAACTGCATTTGGCCTACCTGTTTGGTTGGGCCTACTAATGGTGTCTGCCGCTGCTTGTTGTTCTCCTCCACTGAACAAAGCTGAGCCTCAATTTTCATCCTGTGTCGAATATTAAACTGCATTTGGCCTACTTGTTTGGTTGGGCCTACTAACGGTGTCTGCCGCTCCTTGCTTTTCTTCTCCACTGAACAAAGCTGAGCATCAATTTTCATCCTGTGTCGAATATTAAACTGCATTTGGCCTACTTGTTTGGTTGGGCCTACTAAGGGTGTCTGCCGCTGCTTGTTGTTCTCCTCCACTGAACAAAGCTGAGCCTCAAGTTTCATCCTGTGTTGAACATTAAACTGCATGTGGCCTACTTGTTTGGTTGGGCCTACTAACGGTGTCTGCCGCTGCTTGTTGTTCTCCTCCACTGAACAAAGCAGTACCGCCTGTTTACTCCTGTTACCAATTTTGAACTGCATTTGGCCCACTTTATTACTTGGGCCTACTAACTGTGTCTGTCACTCATTACAGTTTTCCTCCACTGAACAAAGCAATGCCGCCTGTTTATTCCTGTTACCAATTTTGAACTGCATTTAGCCTACTTTATTATTTGGGCCTCTATCTCTGTTTTTCCTCCTCATCCTGCCCATTGCCCAGCCACTGCTAGATGAGTCTGCTGGTACATTGACCAAGACCACTACATTCCCCTTGCACTCTACACAGCCAGAATATGACCCTGCTGAAAGTCAGGATCCCCTTCCCGCATACTATACCACCTTACACAGGGACAAAGAGTAAGGTGCAGATGAAAGTGCAGGTTCCTTCATCAGGTGGGGGGCATACTCGTTGGCAACGTCACTGGCACAGGGCCCCTCCTAGTACGCAAAAGTGTCTCTGCCGGTGGGAAGCGCCCCTGCCGTCATACACACCGCCATACTTTGAGGGGCCCTGTGCCAGTGCCAATGCGAATGAGTGGGCCCCCCTGCTAGCTCAGGATCACAGCACCTGCAAAGTTTAAATGCTTACCTCTCCCTGCTCCACCGCTGTGACGTATTCTGCGTTTCCTGGGCCAGCAAAAAACTTGAGCCAGCCCTACCCCCCCCAAATTTAGCCAAATGAACCCCCAGTTTTCAATGTCTAACTATTATTATAAAATAAATTAAGATTGACAAGCTTCAGTAATAAGAATTGATTTTTTGGGCATTAAAATGGGCACTGTAGGTGTTTTCCTGTCCTCCACTCTCTGCCGACTTTGATTCCCCATTGACTTGCATTGGGTTTCGTGTTTCAGTCGGCCCACGGCTTTTCGCAATAATCGGCCGATTTCACTGATTTTGAGAAAGTCGGGTTTCGCGAAACCTGACTCGATCCTAAAAAAGTAAAAGTCATTCAACTCTCGGTAATACAGCTTATACATTTCCTGTTAATTAATAACACAATGTGATCCATATATAGAGATGTTAAACGACTATATGTAATGACACAGTCATAGATGATAAAGCTAATATCACCTTTAATGAAGCCACGTTTGTAGGTGGCGATACGCGTTTGGTCTCCACTTCTTAATAAATATAAACCATTATTTTCAGGTTTTGCTGCTCATGATGCATTGCTCTTAGATTGTAGGTATTGATTCTTGGGATTAGGCATAGTCTTATACACTATGTCTAAACCCAATGATCCATGGTATTTTGAATATTTGGTGTGCATATGATGCTTCTTATTCATTGAAATTTCATTAGCTTTATCATCATTATTCAGTACAGACAAAAAGTTTGGACACACCCTCTCATTTAAAGATTTTTTTGTATTTTCAAAACTATGAAAATTGTACATTCACTCTGAAGGCATCAAAACTATGAATTAACACATGTGGAATTATATACTTAACAAAAAAGTGTGATACAACTGAAATTATGTCTTATATTCTAGGTTCTTCAAAGTAGCCACCTTTTGCTTTGATGACTGCTTTGCACACTCTTGGCATTCTCATGATGAGCTTCAAGAGGTAGTCACTGGGAATGGTTTTCAATTCACCGGTGTGCCCTGTCAGGTTGAATAAGTGGGATTTCTTGCCTTATAAATGGGGTTGGGAGTGGGACCATCAGTTGTGTTGTGCAGTTGTCTGGTGGATACACAGCTGATAGTCCTACTGATTAGACTGTTAAAATTTGTATTATGGCAAGAAAAAAGCAGCTAAGGAAAGAAAAACGAGTGGCCATCATTACTATAAGAAATGAAGGTCAGTCAGTCTGAAAAATTGGGCAAACTTTGAAAGTGTCCCCAAGTGCAGTGGCAAAAACCATCAAGCGCTACAAAGAAACTGGATCACATGAGGACCGCCCCAGGAAAGGAAGACCAAGAGTCATCTCTCCTTCTGAGGATAAGTTTATCCGAGTCACCAGCTTCAGAAATCGCAGGTTAACAGCACCTCAGATTAGAGACCAGGTTAATGCCACACAGAGTTCTAGCAGCAGACACATCTCTACAACAACTGTTAAGAGGAGACTTTGTGCAGCAGGCCTTCATGGTAAAATAGCTGCTAGGAAACCACTGCTAAGGACAGGCAACAAGCAGAAGAAACTTGTTTGGGCTAAAGAACACAAGGAATGGACATTAGATCAGTTGAAATATGTGTCTTGGACTGATGAGTCCAAATTTGAGATCTTTGGTACCACCGTGTCCTTGTGCGACGCAGAATAGGTGAACGGATGGACTCTACATGCCTGGTTCCCACCATGAAGCATGAAGGAGAAGGTGTGATGGTGTGGGGGTGCTTTGCTGGTGACACTGTTGGGGATTTATTCTAAATAAAAGGCATACTGAACCAGCATGGCTACCACAGCATCTTGCAGCGGCATGCTATTCCATCCGGTTTGTGTTTAATTAGACCATCATTTATTTTTCAACAGGACAATGACCCCAGACACACCTCCAGGCTGTGTAAGGGCTATTTAACCAAGAAGGAGAGTGATGGGGTGCTATGCCAGATGACCTGGCCTCCACAGTCACCAGACCTGAACCCAATCGAGATGGTTTGGGGTGAGCTGGACCGCAGAGTGAAGGCAAAAGGGCCAACAAGTGCTAAGCATCTCTGGGAACTCCTTCAAGATTGTTGGAAGACCATTCCCAGTGACTACCTCTTGAAGGTCATGAAGAGAATGCCAAGAGTGTGCAAAGCAGTCATCAAAGCAAAAGGTGGCTACTTTGAAGAACCTAGAATATAAGACATAATTTCAGTTTTTTCACACTTGTTTGTTAAGTATATAATTCCACATGTGCTAATTCATAGTTTTGATGCCTTCAGTGTGCAATGTACAATTTTCATAGTCATGAAAATACAGAAAAATCTTTAAATGAGAAGGTGTGTCCAAACGTTTGGTCTGTACTGTATATAGTGGTTTAATATCTCTATATATGGCTAACCATGTGCCAAAATCCACTAAAATAGTCAACTAGTTTCCTGTTTTTCTGCGTACAAGGGGCCAAAACTTCGTGACACAGCTGTCAACAAATTAGTCCCTGGTTTGACTAATATTACATATCAAGTAACACAGATGATTCTTAGCGCTGAAATTATTCTCTGCCAATTTAAAGTCCCTTATTATGCTCTAGGGTCTCTTCAGATCTCAAAGCATACTAAAGGAAAGATGTAAAGACAGTCTCTGTCCGTGAAAAAAATTGGGCATGTGCACTGCCCCATGGATAACATTGGTACTGGTGCAATCCAATGTTTTGTTGAATCGCACTCAGGCTGATCGGCACATGCCCAAATATATTTACTTATCTGTAGATATGGCAAATATAGTTTGAAGATTTAATGTGTATATTTTATGATGATTTGTTTTCTATCTGGTAATTGGTTTCAGAAGATGCAAACACAAACTGGGAATTGGTAAAAAACAAAACAAAAAGCTAAATATTTAAAAATAGTAATTGGTGGTTTGTCCATTCAAAAATCATGTTTTTTTCCCATAAAGGATTTTATGGCATAGTTATTAGTTATGCTTTAAAAGGAAGATATCATCTGAAAATTACCTACTGTTTAAATCAATATTTTTTGTGATGTTTGGATTTTTTTTAAATGTCACAATCTGTCATATAAACAATAATACATTTTTTTTCCTTTTCCTTTAGTAAATAGCTCTTTTTAAAATTTTAATTTGCTATTGTTCCAGGAAATATCACATACTGTATACATAACCACAATGTTCTGATCCCAACCCTATTTTTGTATTAAAGTGTGAAATGAACCTGTCTATAGGTCATTGTGAAAGGAGAGTAAGGTAGGTCAAGTGTGACATCCTCGATTGTGATTGGTGGATCCTGCGTTATGTACTGTGCAAAGAGCAGTTACTAGAGATGAGTGAGCACTAAAATGCTCTGGTGCTCGTTGCTGGAACCGAACAGTTCCTAATACTCGAGTGCTCCTTTTGAGTAACAAGTATAATGGAAGTCAATGGGAAAGACAAGCTTTTTTCCCAGCAGACCATACAAAGAGGTCTGGAGGCAGTGAAAATGTTCAAATGGATGGGAATATTGGTGAATGGAAAGTGAATAGCATGGGGAAGACCCCTTGAAGAATGTATCTCTGACTCCTAGATCGCTCCTGAGAGCAATGGTGTCACACACTTTCTCCACTTCAAGGACCAACAATAAAACATTGCAAGCTGACTAGAAATTGCATCATACAGGAAAAAATATGTTAAGGCTGGTTTCACATTTGTGTCTGTGTGTGCAGCGTTTCATCCGCAGCAATCCGAATGCATCATGTGTACCTATCTTTAATATGGTGTACACAGGGTCATGCATTTGCATCTGTTCTCAAGCATCAGTGTATGCATGTGTCATTTCTTGATGTGCGGCAGGGTCCGGTGAACGAAACATGTTGCATCTTTTGAAGCGGCAAAAATCCATCAAATATGTGCAGTCATGTGCATGCGGATGAATGCGTCAAAAAACGCATTACAGTCTATGGAAACGCATGCGTATTCAAGGATGCATGTGTAATTTTAATGAGTTGGTCCAGGAAGTGATTCAACCCCCTGCTAATTGATAGCTCTATAAAAGGAAGTGTGAACACTAGTGTTGAGCATTCCGATACCGCAAGTATCGGGTATCGGCCGATACTTGCGGTATCGGAATTCCGATACCGAGATCCGATACTTTTGTGGTATCGGGAATCGGAATCGGAAGTTCCCAGTGTATGGTTCCCAGGGTCTGAAGGAGAGGAAACTCTCCTTCAGGCCCTGGGATCCATATCCATGTAAAAAATAAAGAATTAAAATAAAAAATATTGATATACTCACCTCTCCGGAGGCCCCTGGACATCACCGTTGGTAACCGGCAGCCTGCTTTGCTTAAAATGAGCGCGTTCAGCACCTTCCATGATGTCACGGCTTCTGATTGGTCGCCTGCCGCTCATGTGACTGCCAATTCCTAGAATTTGGAATTTAGGACCTGAGAATGACGTCACGGCTTGTGATTGGTCGCGTGGCGGTCACATGAGCGGCACGCAACCAATCAGAAGCCGTGACGTCATGGAAGGCCCTAAACGCGCTCATTTTAAGCAAAGAAGGCTGCCGGTTACCAGCGGTGATGTCCAGGGGCCTCCGGAGAGGTGAGTATATCAATATTTTTTATTTTAATTCTTTATTTTACATAGTAATATGGATCCCAGGGCCTGAAGGAGAGTCTCCTCTCCTTCAGACCCTGGGAACCATCAGGATACCTTCCGATACTTGGTGTCCCATTGACTTGTATTGGTATCGGGTATCGGTATCGGCGATATCCGATACTTTTCGGGTATTGGCCGATACTATCCGATACCGATACTTTCAAGTATCGGATGGTATCGCTCAACACTAGTGAACACTGCAAGGCGATAACTCTCTGGACTCTGGACAATAGCAAAAGACTTGCTATGTAAGTATAGAACTTTTGAAAAGGTCTGTCTCTCTAACTGCTTTTTGTACTTTGTACTAATTTTTGTTCTGTTACTTTTAGACTTGTCGACTCTCCTGGTGCAGTAGTTGTCTTTTGGTTGTCTCTTGGTGCAGTGGTTGAGTCCTGGTGCAGCAGTTGTCTCCTGGTTGTCTCCTGGTGCAGTGGTTGAGTCCTGGTTGTCTCCTGGTGCAGTGGTTTTCTCCTTGTTGTCTCCTGGTGCTGCGGTTGTCTCCTGGTGCTGTTTTCTATCTTGGTGAGGACAACACTGTCTATGTAAGTATAGAAGCTTTGGAAATGTCTGTCTCTCTCAATGCTTTTTCTGTTACTTTTAGACTTGTCGACATTCCTGTTGAAGTGGTTGTCTCCTGGTTGTCTCCTGGTGCAGTGGTTGTCTCCTGGCGGTCTCTTGGTGCTGTGTTTGTCTCCTGATGCTGCTTTCTCTCCTGGTGAGGACAACACTGTCTATGTAAGTATATAAGGTTTGAAAATGTCTGTCTCAATGCTTTTTCTGTTACTTTTAGACTTGTCGACTCTCCTGGTGCAGTGGTTGTCTCCTGGTGCAGTGGTTGAGTCCTGGTTGTCTCCTGGTGCAGTGGCTGTCTGCTGGTTGTCTCCTGGTGCTGCAGTTGTCTCCTGGTGCTGCTTTCTGGCCTGGTGAGGACAACACTGTCTATGTAAGTATAGAAGCTTTGAAAATGTCTGTCTCTCCCAATGCTTTTTCTGTTACTTTTAAACTTGTCGACTCTCCTGGTGCAGCGGTTTTCTCCTGGTTATCTCCTGGTGCTGCGGTTGTCTCCTGGTGCTGCTTTCTGTCCTGGTTAGGACAGCACTGTCTATGTAATCATAGAAGCTTTGAAAATGTCTGTCTCAATGCTTTTTCTGTTCCTGTTCTGTTTTCTCCTGGTTGTCTTCTGGTGCTGCTGTCTGTCCATGCCCTGTGCTGACTGCTTTGCTGTTGGACTACTGCCTGTGATGGAAGTATTGGTTTCCATGTTTTTTTTGTCCACATTGTGTTAGGATCTTAACAGTTTAATTTTTCTTCTATGTTCTTTTTTGTAGTTGACTGCTGCCTGCTCTTCACAAATCTCATCAAACGAAGAACTGACTTCTTCCCAGGGTGGACCTGACAAAGATTATGTAATCCCATTTGCTATACTGATTGGTATGTATTGACTGGAAATACTCCACATGTGTTAAATCATGTAATTTTTTTTACAAGTATCTACCAGTGACGAAGAGCAGTCAAATGGAAATGAAGCTTCCCAGGAACGACGGGCCCATGTGTCTCAGGAGGAAAGCGGGGTGTAAGTTGTCTTTTCATCAGAGTTGTACTAGAATTTTTTTGCAGTTTTAATTAAAATTATTTTTTTCTATTTTCTCTATAGGTTTCACAATGGCAAGAAGCCACACTGGATCTAGACAATGAAAAACTAATCCACCTTGTGCAAGAGTGAGTACCATTGTGGGACATCCGTGATCGTCAGCACTCTGACAATGTGGTGATTCAACGTCTCTGGGAAGAAGTGGCAACATCGCTGCTGGAAGTTTGGGACTGTGCCACGGCTTGTGCCAGAAATGATTTTGGAAAATATTGCAATGTGGTCTAATATGGCAGTGAACTTGTTAGTGTATGTGCATTATTTTCCTTTTTTTTTTCTTTTTTTTCCCCTTCACAGTGAAGAGAATAATAATCTGTTGGCGCTCGATGAAGGACCGCTTCAACAAGGACATGAGAGAGGATATTCGGGTTCAAAGTGGTGCTGCTCAAAGGTTACGGAAATACAAATACCAACGGAATCTTGCATTTCTGAGGTCTGCGCTTGCTCAGCGAACGTAAGTAAATTTTTATTTTATTTTTATTTTATTTTCGTTTTAATAATGATTTAATAATGTATGCTAGATACAGCAGCCAAAGACGAGGATTTCATCAGTGCAGTGTGTCTATATATAAAGAAATCCCATGATACACACCTACTGGGTGTCTGATGTCAAGGAAAAGCTACTGCAAAACATTGGAAATTTCGAACACATGTGCATAAACAACGCAAACGCATGCAAAAATGCATGCAAACGCAGCGGTTTTTGGCGTCATGCGTAAGATGATGCGAATAAATATACGACATAAGCATGCATTTGAATGCGTTTTTGCACGCGTTTGCGCATGCAGATGATACGCTGCACACAGAAACTCTAATGTCAACCTAGCCTTAGACATAAATGAGGGCTTCATACACAGCATGTTCAAATTGGTCATTAATTGCTACTCCAGATACTCCAGATCACAGAACAGACTATGAGTGAGCAATATAATACCGATAAGGGTATGTGCACACGTTGAGTACGATTTCAGAACTATTTCTGCATCTCTTGGCAGGAAAAATTCACATTTTTGGTGTGTTTCTGCCCTGCGTTTTTGCCTGTGTTTTGATTGATTTGAGTGAAGTTAATGAAGAAAAACACAGGGCAAAAACGCAGAGAATAGACATGCTGCAGATTATTTTTTGCACCAAATCTGCAACTCAAAAATACTCATTGAGTGCAATGCACTTCAGGTTTCTCCTTCACTATGCTAGCATCAAATTTTGCTTCTGGTTTTGTCCCAAATCCATGCAGAAAAAACACGACAAAAATGCAGCAAACAACCAAACATTTTTCACAAGTTTTTTGAGGTTTAGGGAATGTGTACATGTTGAGTAAAATTTCTGCACTGTTTCTGCATCTCTTGGCAGGAATAATGCAGCTGCAAAAACACGTTTGCCAAAAGCTCAGAGAGAATTGACATGCTGCAGATTATTTTCTGCACCAAATCTGCATGTCAAAAATACTTAACAAGTGCATGAGATTTAAGGTTTCTTATTCACTTTGCTGGCATCAGGTTTTGCTTCAGGTTTTGTCACAAATCCGAGCAGAAAGAATGCAACACAAATGCTCCAAATCTGTAATGTGTGTACACAGCCTAAAGTTTTGAACAAGTTTTTGAAGCTTATATAGCAACAAACTCTACCCAAGAATATGTAAAAGTCTTTGGATGAGCAATATAATACCGATAAATTTTGAAAAGTTTTTGAAGGTTGTATACCAACAACACGAACTCCAGATCACGTAATAGTCTATGGGAAAGCAATATAATACCAAAAAATTTTGAACAAGATTTTTGAGGGTTATATACCATCGAAAAGAAAACTTTATACTGAGTGGATGAGCAATATAATAGCAATACGTATTTGACCCAGTTTTTGGAGGGTTTTATACGAACAAAATGTACCCAACAACATGTAATACTCTATGGATGAGCAATATAATACTAATAAAAGTTTGAACAATTTATTGGAAGGTTATGTACCAATGAAATGTACCCAAGAATACATTATAATGTGTGAATGAGCAATATAATACCAATTCATATTTGACCCAGTTTTTGGAGGGTTAGATACCACCTAAATGAACCCAAGAAGATGTAATACCCTATGAGAAATGTAATATTGATACATTTTTAATTTTTTGAGTGTTATATACCAATGAAATGTACTCCAAACCACTTAATAGTCTATGGGTGAGCAATATAATACTAAATGATAAAATTTTGAACAAGTTTTTTGAGGCTTATATAGCAACAAAATCTAGCCAAGAATATATAAAAGTCTATGGATGAGCAATATATCATACAGATCAATTTTTTTACAATTTCTTTGAGGGTTACAGTTGTGTGAAAAAATGTTTGCCCCCTTCCTGATTCCTATTCTTTTGCATGTTTGTCACAGTTAAATGTTTCAGATCACTAAACAAATTGCAATGCTAGACAAAGATAAAACAAGTAAACACAACATTCAGTTTTTAAATGATGGTCTTTAATATTGTGCCACTTGTGTCACCTGCATCATCGCTGCTCATGCATAGGAAGTGGGAAACTTCAAGGACAGTGCAATCTCCCTGGGATGATAGTAGCCCTGTCTCAAGCCGCCTTAAGGAGCAACGGCCAGGCCCATTCATTCCTCAAGAAGGGTTCATACCAGCGATGTTGTTCCTCCATTTTGAGAAATGTGACCCTAATTCCAGCCATCAGATATTGCAACCTTCTTGGAAAGTGTTCCGTCTCTACTGCCTGATGGTTGAACAAGATGTGATTACAGGTTACAGATTCTTCAATGGACCCCTGTTATGATCCCAATGGCAGAGGATCTCTGATATTCCGGCAAGATAGCAAAAATATAAATACTGCTCTAGGGAGGTGGAAACTGGGCTAACCGCATACCTGATCCTGACACAAACAACTAAAAGTAGCCGGTGAACGTGCCTACGTTGGTTCTAGACGTCTCGAGCCAGCCGGAGAACTGACTACCCCTAGAGGGAAAAAATAAGACCTCGCTTGCCTCCAGAGAAATTGAACCCCAAAGATATAGAAAGCCCCCAACAAATAATAACGGTGAGGCAAGAGGAAAACACAAACGTAGAGATTAACTAGATTCAGCAAAGTGAGGCCCAATAGTCTAGATAGCAGAAAATAGATAGTGGACTATGCGGTTAGCAGAAAACCCTACAAAACATCCACGCTGAACATTCGAGAACCCCCACACTGACTGACGGTGTGGAGGGAGAATATCAGCCCCCTAGAGCTTCCAGCGAGTCAAAAATCAAATGTAAAGCAAGCTGGACAAAAACACTGAATAATACAAACAATCCAAATTGTACAAAACAGACTTAGCTTTTCTTGCATGAGGCAGACTGAAAGGAATCCGGAGGAGACCAAATAGGTCTGGATACAACGATGCCAGGCAAGAGACTGAGTCCAGAGGAGGCTCAAATAGGAAACACCCGCTGCTTAGCGACACAGCTGGAGCTCAGGCCTGCAACAAGACATACCTAACACAATACCGTTAGTGACCACCAGAGGGAGCCCAGAAACACAGTTCACAACAGACCCCCTTGTCCGCTGATGACCATAAGTAACTACGAGTCAGCGGGATTCCAACTCTTGGTACCTTACGACTATCGGGCCCTAGAACATATGTCCAGACGAGGTCCTGGCATGCCTCCTTGCCTCTCCCAACCATCCTAGGCTCCTCAGTCTGCTCATCAGTTCCTTAATCCTGGCTCTCACATCTACAGTATGCAAGGACCCCACTGGTAAAAGATTCAGCCTGGGTTCAGGCTTTAGTGGGTCTTGGATATCTGCCAGATCAAGAACACAGGCTTCTGCAACCACTGCTGTTGTGCCAGCTTCCTCTGGCTCCAATATTCCTCTGGTCACTCCCTCAGGAGTCTCGCATGGTTCTGCCATCTATGCTGCCCAATAAGCATGTTACACTTTATGGATGACTAATTGAATACAGTAAAAAAAATTACAGTTTGTTGGAGTGTTATAAAACACAGAAATGTACTCCAGATCATGTAGCATCATAGAATCATAGAATCATAGGAGGGTAGGGTTGGAAGGGACCTCCTGGGTCATCTGGTCCAACCCCCTGCTCAAATCAGGATTCACTAAATCATCCCAGACAGATGTCTGTCTAGCCTTTGTTTGAAGACTTCCATGGAAGGAGAACTTACCACCTCTCGTGGCAGCCTGTTCCACTCATTGATCACCTAACTGTCTAAAAGTTTTTTCTAATATCTGATCTGTATCTTCTCCTATTCAGTTTCATCATATTGCTTCTAGTCTTTCCTTGTGCTAATGAGAATAAAGATGATTCTTTTACAATGTGACAGCCCTTGAGATATTTGTAGATAGCTATTAAGTCTCATCTCAGTCTTCTTTTTTACAAGCTAAACATTCCCAAATCTAGTAACCATTCCTCATAAGACATGGTTTGCAGACCAGTGACCATTCTGGTCACTTTTCTCTGAACTTGCTCAAGTTTGTTGATATCTTTTAACATGTGGCTCCCAAAACTGGACACAGTATTCCAGATGAGGTCTGACCAAAGAGGAGTAGAGGGCAATAATAACTTCACAGGATCTAGACTGTATGCTTCTGTTAATACATCCCAGAATTGTATTTGCCTTTTTTGCTGCTGCATCGCACTGTTGACTCCTGTTCAGTTTATGATCTATTAGTATACCCAAGTCTTTTTCACATGTGCTGTTGCTTAGTCCTATTCCTCCTATTCTGTATATGCTTTTTTACATTTTTATTGCCCCGATGTAGTACCTTGCATTTTTCCCTGTTAAAAACCATTCTGTTAGTTGCTGTATTGCTAAGAAATGTAACCCTACAAAATTTTTAAATGCTCTTTGTTTTAGAGATCACAGAAATGTACCCAGACCACATAATACTGTATGAGTGAGAAATGTAACCCTACAAAAAATGTTGATGCTTTTTTGCAGTTTTATGGATCACAGGAAATGTGCCCTGTACATGGAATAGTGTATAGAGGAGAACTGTAATCCAGTCAATTTTTTAACACTTTTTATAGTGTTAGGTAATATCGCACAAATTTACCCAGAGAATGAAATGGTGGATTCATGGGAAATGTAATCCAGCTAATTTTTTTAGCACTTTTTTGTAGTGTTAGATAATATTGCAAAAAATTACCCCAGACCACTGAAATGTGTATGGGTGAGAAATGAAATACAGCTAATTTTTTTAACACTTTTTTTAGTGCTAGTGTTAGATAATCACAGAAATGTACCCCAAACCACTGAATAGTGTTTGGGTGGGAAATTTAATCCAGATAATTTTCTGATGCTTTTTAGCTAGATAGAAATCAAAGAAATGTACCACAGAACATATGAAACTGTATGGCTAAGAAATGTAAAAATGTACAAAAAAATTATATATTTTTTTCAGTTTAATAGATCACAGAAATGTACCCCAGACCTTGAAATAGTGTATGGATGAGGACTGTAATCCAATTTATTAACGCTTTTTTGTAGTGTTAGATAATATTACAAAAATTTACCCCTGATGACAGAATAGTGTATGGGTTAGAAATGTTTTCCAGACAATTTTTTGTTATGCTTTTTTGTAGTGCTAGATAATATCATAGAAATGTACCCTAATAATAATGTTTTGGCGAAAAAAGTAATCCAGCTAATTTTTCTTATGCTTTTTTGAAATGTTAGATATGTACCAGAGAACACGTGAAACTGTATGGGTGAAATATTTAAGCCTGTTATATTTTTTAATGCTTTTTTAAAGTTTTATAGATCACAAGAAATTTACCCCAGATCACGTAATACTATATGAGTGACAAATTTAATCCTGCAAAATTTTTAAACAACGCTATTTTGGAAATATTTATATTCAATTTGTTCCTCACCCCAAAAAAGCTGCAGCTATATATTTGCCAACAGACTGCAAAGTCCTAATCGCTGTTTACAGACTGGATTCTGTCACTCTCCCTGCTCCTTCGACTCTCTCTCCCTCCTTAGGCTAAATGCAGATTGTATGTAATACACACAGATCACCTTAGAAGGGCTGTTAGTATGATGGCTCAGCTTCAGCACCAGTATCAACACTACAGTCCTCTGATTTGATATACTGTACACACAGGTCTAGACAACTTCCCTCTTCCTCCAATATGAAGTGTCACAGAGCTGTGCATTGGTGTCATTGTGCTGAGCCAAGCGGCACCTATTCCTTTATAGATGATGTAGTTGATACATCAAGACTTCTCCTGTGCCTTCCCCAAACTCTGGAACTCTCTACTCCAACACATCTGACTCTCGCCTAATATGGAAACCATCTAAAAAAACCTGAAGATCCACCTCTTCCGACAAGCCTGCAACCTGCAGTGATCCTTAGTCTGCCGAAACACTGCACAACCAGCTCTACCCTCTCCTAGTGTATCCTCATCCATCCCCTGTAGACTGTGAGTCTTTGCGGGCTGGGTCCTCTCTCCTTCTGTACTTGTGTGTGCCTTGTTTTGCTCATGCTTATTGTGCTTGTCTATATCTTCCCCTTTCACATGTAAAGCACCATGGAATAAATGGCGCTATAAAAATGTATAATAATAATAATAATGATGTCAACTGACCAGCCAATCACAGTAATGCCACAACCAAGATGGCTACAGCATTACAGTGATGGCCAGGCAATCCCCACATGCTTATTGGCTGTGTAGCAGGCACCAAAAATGTGGGGTGAGGATTCGAGTTTTACATAGAGCACCACCATTACTCGCTGAGTAAGGAGTACATGTGAGCACCGTAATACTAGAGTGATAACTGAGTAACAACGAGCACGTATGCTCATCCATAGTTGTTTCCTGTCATTGAATCTTGCCTCTGATGATAAGGAGATTCCCTGAAAAAATATGAAGTATGAATCTTAAAAAAGTACCAGCAGCCAGTTTGAAATATGCAACATTACTATGATTTTTTATAAGGATCATTAAATTTAAAATAGGATCAATTTTTAAAAAAATATATACAGTGGTATGTAAAAGTCAACCCTGGTCAAAATGACTGTAACCTACCAATGAAGTGAATAACCACGAAGACAATAAATTTATTTAACCCTTGTCAGGCTGCATAATTTTACAACCTTAACAGGCTGCATAGGTACAATTGTACCTTCACATATACCTCCACTGTGGGAAGACTTTACTTGGTTTCAGAAACTAAAGTTCATTCAGCTACAAATGTTATGCTGATATCTATTGTTCAGTGTTGTTACTGGTCACTTATGTTGCTGTCAATTAAGTTAATTCAAACTGGGAGTGGCTTCTACTTGTCTTCCTGCCTCCCTCCTCTCATTAGCCATTTTGCTGTTCATCTCATTGCTGTGAGCACACATTTCTAGGCTTGTGAAGTCTTCAATTTCTTGGAAACGAAGGTAGGAAAGTCTCACAGCATCTAACAGCCAGTTATACCTTTATTCTCATTATGTGGGGACAGAACAGTCAAATTGTCTTTCAGCCTGGACTTGGCTTACATATATTTTGTATGAAACTTATCACTATAGGTATAATTTTTATACGAAAAATGGATAATAATTAGTATCTACATATTGTTTTACGATGTTTTATTTATATTCAGCACAAAATACGAAGCCAAAATTCATCTAGCAAGTCATCATGAGTGATAGTAATGCTGGATCTAGTTTCCGCCATAATCCAAGAAAACGTGTTTGCAGGTTAGTATAATTTTGTGAAAAGCCAATAATGTAGTATTTCGGAAAATTATTTATTTTACATTTTTTCATATTTACAGATTTACGTCTGACGAAATAATGCGAATGCTAGAAGAATCTGATTCTGAGCATGAGGATGAACCATATGTTGCATCTGATGATGAAAACTATGTACCACAAGTGGATGTTACTGAAGAAGATTCAGACATTGAACAAGAAATGGTCATAGAGCATGAAAATGAATACGAATCAGACGAAAGTGTTGAGGATGATTCTGTGCCTCAAAGTGCAGGCGACATTTGGACTGCTAAGGATGAAACTCAATGGTGCAGTAATCCACTGCCAAATGCACAAACAAAATCTCGTAATGTCCTACGACAAAGAGGTGGCCCTGCAGCAATCAGCAACCTATATACAGCAAAAGAGCTATTCAAGTCCATCATGACTCCCGAGATGTGTGACATCATATTACGGGAAACGAATCGAAAGGCCAAGAGAGTTTGTGATGCTTACAACAACGAACTGGTACAACGTTTTCCTGATTCTTCCAAACGGCCACCACAAAAAACATTCAAGCAATTTACTGAAACTGAACTTCATGCATTTTTGGGCATACTGATTGCTGCTGGTGTGCACAGAGCCAACAAAGAGAATCTGGAGGAAATGTGGAATGTTGCTGCTCTGCCTCTTATACGTGCAGCCATGTCTCGTGACCGCTTCAAGATGATACTCAGATTTATCAGGTTTGACAACGAAAATACACGTGCAGAACGTGTGCAAACAGATAAAGCTGCACCAATACGGGACATCTGGACAATGCTGAACAGTAATCTGGAGAGAGCCTACAAGCCATATCATTGTATCACCGTCGACGAGCAATTATTTCCATTTAGAGGTCATACTAAATTTACCCAGTATATACCTTCAAAACCAGCTAAATATGGCATAAAGATTTTCTGGGCTTGTGACTCATCAAATGCCTACCCTTTACAAGGTCAGCTCTACACTGGGAAACCAACTGATGGTCCTCGACAAGTAAACATTGGAGAACGAACACTTATTGGACCTAGTGAGCTCGTATAAAGGCTCTGGAAGAAATGTCACCACCGATAACTTCTTTACAACCATGGAACTAGCTAAGGTATTGAACTTCTGGAACATGACACTAGTTGGTACAGTGAGAAAAAACAAAAGGTTCCTACCTAACAACATGCAGCCTGCCAAAGAAAGGCCTGTAAACTCGACAAATTTTGCCTACAATCATGATGCAACAGTCTGTTCATATGTACCAAAGAAGAACAAATCAGTCGTGCTTCTATCATCTATGCACATGACGGGAGAAGTTGAAGAGACACTAGCAGCCAAGCCAGAGATAATAAAATACTACAACATAACAAAAGGTGGCGTTGATGTTATGGATAAAATGTTGGGAGAGTACACTGTGAAACGACGAACATCACGTTGGACTTTGGCATTTTTCTACAATATGATTGATGTCAGTGGGTTAGCATCCTACATCATCTACAGAGAACACAATCCAAGCTTCAGGGCAAAGGATCAACGAAGAAAGTTCCTGAAAGATCTCGCAAATTAGCTGTGTATGATTGCAATTGAAGATCGTAGTACAAACAAAATGATAATGAGAAACCATTTTCTTCGAGGTGCAGTAGAAATGGTGCTTGGACGATGCATTGTGGTAGCATCGCAGCCAGCAGCTGGCCCCAACATACCTCATGGTAGTCGTGGACCCTCCCCTGTTGTTGGTAGTTGCTATGTCTGCAGAGACCTGAGGCGAAAACAACGCAAGACTAGAAAGTCTTGTGTGGTTTGTGTGAAACCCATTTGCGAAGAACACTCTGTAGCAAAGCCAACATGCATTACTTGCAAAGAAAATCAATAAAAAAAAGTTTCTTACATTTTCTTTTATAATGTAAATGAACAGTTTTTTACTTGTTTATAATAGTTAAATAGCATTATCATTAAAAAAAAATTTATGCTTTTTCCCTTGCATTATCTTCATTCAAAATATATGAGGTACATTTGTACCTATGCAGCTTGTTATGGATGCAAAAAGATCTCGACCCCTTATCTCGGAAGCGGGTGGAGATATTTTATTGAAATTTGGCCAATATATTCTGGACCAAAAATGTAGAGATGTCACGAAATTTCAGCCCTCTACGTCTTTTCAAAAAAAAGTTATTGCAATTTTAAAACGGAATAGTTACAATTGTACCTATTCAGCCGGATAAGGGTTAATAAAAGGTATAATTTTTCTTAGTACATATAGGTTAAAAATATTAAAATTGTCTAACAGCAGTACAACAGGGAAAGTTCACAGAAAAAACATGGGGATAGGTAATAATGTTAATATTCGTGATGTATTCTCTAAGATTACATATAGCATACATAGCAGAAAAGAAAATCATCAACATATAAATAAATAATGAGATATATACATAAATATTTGGATGCAATGAAACAGGTATACATTACTATCTAGTAGTACATAAACCATAAAGAGAGCAACACAGGCATAAGGAAACTCCAGAACTCCGATATATGTTTTGCTCAGTAGCATCACTCCTTGAGAAAGCTATTGAGCGAAACGTACATTGGAGTTCTGGAGGATTCTTATGGCTGTTTTGTTCTCTTTATGGTATGTTTACAACTAGATATCAATTAGACCTGTTTCATTGCATTCAATTATTTATGTGTATACTTGTATCTCATTATTATATGTATGATATATGTAATCTTAGAGAATACAACACTATTATTATACCATATCCCCATACAGTTTTTCCTTGAATTTTCCCTGTTGTAAAGCTACCCACCAATTTTAATATTTTTAATCTATATGTATTAATAAAAAGTATACCATTTACTAAATAGTGTTATTGACTTTGTGGTTATTTACTTCACTGGTAGGTTCATTTTCTTTGAATATGTGAATACCCAACAATCATGATATATGATATTTTATTATGGTGTATTTCTAATATTAGATAGGTTTATAGCATCTGGATGAGAGTCAACTTGCATGGAATTTTTATAAAAAGATTAACTGATTTGCAGTTTATAATAAATGGATAGTACAATTCATGTTGTATATACTGAACTATACATACAATATGTTTCTAAACTGAATGTTTTCACCACAGAGAATTAATAAATAGAATAAACTATTTTTTTCTGGATGATTATTAATAAATGAGCAACATCCCGTCTGTCAGACTTATTCTCACTACTTTTATTATATGAATGTATTCTAACTGCTCTGCAAGTGGCTACATGCCACATCCTGCAGAGTTTTCTATGCCGTAAGCTTGTATTTCGCCTTATGGAGAAGCTTTGTTGTGGGATCCCCTGCAATGCTATAAATAAGTCAGACTGGGAAAGTTGGTAAGAAAATGAGGCACTTAATGCAATGTAAAATATTCAAAGGAATCCATATTTGACTTCAAATATAGCCATGTATTAGAATGTTAAATGTTTTACATTTTGTCATACTATATGAAGAACACAGAACACAGAAGTTTTCTTTCATGCAGAAAAAATGAAAATGAAGACAGATGGACAAATTGAGAGTTAAAAAAGGAATAAATAGATTTATAGATAAATAAACAAAGAATGATATCCAAAATAGAAGAGTCACTACCTTAAGATAAAAGTGATTTTCTTTAAATTCCATGTCTATAAATGCAATATTTTAGACTCAAGTGTATGGTAGAAAAGAGCAAATAGTGGGATTCCTGCCCACAGACAGATAAGTGAGAGGCCCTGCACTGTCCCTCAAATACAGGTTCTGACACGTTTCATCCAAAAAAAAAAAAATCATCAGAGTTCTAACTTGTGCTCATTATTAGATACTAAGGTGCTAAGTGGGTCCCTCCACTCTCTGTCCCGTTCTACAGACCAGCGCCTACAGGTCAGGGCCTCTCAGCCAACAAGTTGTTCTTGACTGCCCTTGTCAGGAAAGGAGTCTTGGGGGATCAGTTTAAATCTAGCCCCACATGGACTGATAGGGGTATCTATCATCCTATTCCTTCTCTGAAGGACCATCCAGGAGGACACTCTATTTGGGCAAGCGGACTACAGCAATTGGTGAGACTGCTCCAATTGTTTTTTTTTATTCTATGACTTTAGCTTCATCTGATATTTTTATACTTACTGCTAATGCATTTTTTCTGTTTGGGCTATGTGCAATCGTATTTTCCTTGCATAATAGAGTATAAGTACCGTATTTAGTCTCTACATAACTTTATATGATAAACATCCATTGTCCCATGCACTCATACGCAGTCATACTGTTGTTATTGGGTAACCCGGTTCTTGAGAACAGATCCTTTTTCTAGCGGGTTTTGTCCTAGTATAATTGTCTTTGTAGGACATGACCCTTACTCTCTGATTGAAGGAGAGCATACTTGACTTTTTATCTACAGGAGTGTGCACGAATGTTCCATCAGAAGTACAGTGATATTTTCTCTCAGATGGTCTCCTCGGCTCTGCCTATTTTTAGAGGTGGCACTACACGCTATTTTGGTTATCTTTGCTTAAAGATTACACTTTATTCATTCTCATTTTTTGCTCAAGTGTATGGGCCATGAACATATTAAGAAAAATGTGACATTATTCTCAAACATATTATATACAATGGAGATGAAAATTTTTTCAAGTGCAAATGAATTCTACTCAAAGTTTTAAAAATTCCATATTCTCCACAATGGATGTTTTTGGAAATATGCTCTGTGTGATTTCAGGAAGATGGTGACCAACTGGACTGGGAGAAAATGTAAAGAAAAGACTAATATCCATCTCACTATGCATGCTTCTGACCAGCTCAGACAGCTCGTTCTACCCCATACAATTCCCGCCACTTCATATCGTGGCCATGTCTAGGCCCGAGATGACCATGGAATTTGTAAAATCTTGGCACACATCTCACAATGTCAAAAGTCATTCTGGGCCTCATCTCACTTGGCAGCAATAAGACTATGTACTGCAGTGGTGAGTGATGAGTAGTGTTGAGCATTCCGATACTGCAAATATCAGGTATCGGCCGATATTCGCTGTATCGGAATTCCGATACTGAGTTCCGATATTTTTGTGATATCGGAAATCGGAATCAGAAGTTCCCAGTGTATGGTTCCCAGGGTCTGGAGGAGAGGAGACTCTCCTTCAGGCCCTGAGATCCATATTCATGTAAAAAATAAAGAATAAAAATAAAAAATATGGATATACTCACCCCTCCGGCGGACCCTGGACCTTAGCGGTGTAACCGGCAGCATCCGTTCCTAAGAATGCAGTGAGTGTACAGGACCTGCGATGACATCGCGGTCTTGTGATTGGTCGCGTGACCGCTCATGTGACCGCGACGTCATTGAAGGTCCTTCACTCACTGCATTCTTAGGAACGGAGGCTTACACCGCTAAGGTCCAGGGTCCGCCGGAGGGGTGAGTATATCCATATCTTTTATTTTTATTCTTTATTTTTTACATGAATATGGATCCCAGGGCCTGAAGGAGAGTTTCCTCTCCTTCAGATCCTGGGAACCATCCAGGATACCTTCCGATATTTGTGTCCCATTGACTTGTATTGGTATGTGGTATCGGTATCGGCGATATCCGATATTTTTTGGATATCGGCCGATCCAATCCGATACCGATACTTTCAAATATCGGACGGTACCGCTCAACACTAGTGATGAGGTGACTATTAGTAATTTTTTTTTCTACAACTTACATTCATTATACCCTGGGGTCTGTCCAACCACCAGAGCATAATAAAAACATTAAATCTGTAGGTGATAGGTTTGCTGCAAATCAAATTTCCCTGTAAAATCCATGTGATTTGGCGACATTGAACCTTGTCTGAATGGTTCATCTGTAATTTACAGTATCATGATAATGTATTCTTCTTAATCATTTTGGGATCTTGCTTTATAAGTGGTTGTATTTTTAGTAGGCTAGTTTGTATTAGTGAAATACGATTTGCGACAATAGGGCACAAGGGACAAGGAATTCCATTTTCTGCTATGATTACAGAATTAGAGTGATAACTGATATTTTACAAGTCTATATTTTTGCTGGACAATGACATTATTTAAAATTAATATACTGATAGACATTAAATTGTTAAGCAGCAGTGAGATTGAGCTTTGTATTACATGCATTCTATATGCTCCACAGCTAAAAAAAAAATATAGGATGTAGTACATTTTACTGACAGCACATGTCCTAACCCCTAGAGAGTTTATTTGCTTTACATTGCATATTGATTTGGACTAGTAACACTTTGGGTCACAGCACACAAACTGGAAAATTACATGTTGCACCTTGTTAACTTTATTAATTCATCCACGTCTTTCAACTCTGAAATTCAGTCACAAATTATCTGTCTCACAATGATCTCATCAATGCTGCTCATCATCTGTCTGTAGTTACACAACAGCAATGGTTAATGAAGAATCATTCAATATAACCCGGTCATGAATCTGTCCATTTCTTCCCTGACTGTGTATGAGAGTCTGTGATTAAAAGTATCATGGCTGAAGGGCAGCATAATTGTAATCACCAAGACAAATATTTAAACTTTGATAACTTTTGTTAATATCATACTTTTCTCATATGTCTCCCTTTTTGCTTTGTGTTGCAGTTATAGTATTAACTTAATAATTCATACACACACACGTATATGTATATGCAGTGCCCCAGAGTCCTGGTCGTTGCAGTATTGATGCTCCGCCGCTAAGGGGGGCTATGGTACGTCTGATGGCACTGAAGGAGTTCACCTGACCAGGTATCACAGACACCAATACACTTCACAGTCTGGCCTCCAGGGGGAGCTAAGGGTGCTATGTATTAGGCCTCTCCTCACAATCTGGTAAAACTGGGGGTTAGATAGGAAGTTAGTCAGAAGCTGGCTGGGTTGGAACCAGGCAACATCCTGTGGCAGAGGGTTTTGCAGAGGAAGATTCAGGGGGGTCCCTGTCAGGGGTGGGATCCTGACAGAGGCCTAGCGAACAGAAAGAACGTTACGGGACCGCGCCTGCACTTCATCACGGCAGTACAACAAAGGAAAGGACAAGAAGTGAGGTTTATTGTGCTGAGTGAGAAATGAGATCAACACAACAAGGAGAAACACCAGTAGGAGTCATGCTGTAAGACGAGGCAACATCCTACTGAGGCGCGTAGCCGGTGGCCGGAACGCCGAGGAAGTATTGAGCTCCAGGCCTTACTTCAAACCTACGGCAGGACAGTCAGTTCTAGGTGGGCTGTCTCACCCAAATCACCTAAGCAGACACAGGGGGCAACATCTGGAGAGGGGCGACTCTGGGGTCCCGGAAGATCTCCGAGCCTACCCGTCATACGGGTGCGTCCTAGCCATATCATCTGGAGGACGAAACAGAACATCATCACCGAGTTGTGAGGGAACTTCAGAAACAGACAGAACAGTTGTGAGGACTATCCCGTAAGCACAGTAGGGAAGGACTACAACACACAAGCGCTAGAAGGTAGGCACAGATTTCCACCTGCAAAGGGAACTCTGGAGGTGCCATCGGACCGGCTGGACTCACGAAGCCCGGTTAACCAGACTTCGGACTGAGGATCTGGAAGCCTTCAGTAAAGAGGTAAAGAGACTGCAACCTGGTGTCCTTGTTATTTACTGCGACCGGCACCACACCACAACAGCATCACTCTCCACCTTCATTGGACGCCCCTCAGCAGGGTCACGGACCGGGCCTAGCCACCGTGACAACCCCAGGACTGAGACACAGAGGCCCGGTATCGGGTACCCCTTGGCCCTGCGGCAGTGGGGGCGCTCCAACTTGGCATCACGAACAGGATCTACTTAAGCCTGAAGAATCAGGTCATGTGTGCCTTGGAACTGTGATTTATTATACTTGGACTGTGACTTATTGCAAAGGCTGTGTATTGCCACTTGCCGCCAAAAGTTCCCACCAAAACCCGCCGCCATTACAGCGCTAAGGAGAGCGCAGAGGAAGAAGAAGGGCGTGTCATGGGAGGAGACTACCAAAGCGGCGCCAAAAGCAGCAACCGCCCCCCCTCTGACTTCTGCTGCGAGATGGCGACCTGCCCAGCAGCAGAGGAGAACCACCCCCTGATTTGCAACGGCGGGAATGAGGTGAAGAGGAAGCTCGACCTCGGAGAAATGGCGGAGTTAGGTGCATGCACGGCTGCCGATCTCAAGACAGCGAAGATGATCAGCAGGTGCCCGAGCGACGGCGAAGTGATCCTGGCTTGCCCTCACCCACCAGAGGCGGAACCGCATCCACCACAGCTGAAGGATCTGAACTCCTTGGAGCCGCCGGTGGAGGAGCCGAGCCTACCTATCCCGACCACGGAGCCAGCAGGCGCGGAGCCATGGAGAGAGGAACCACATCGAGAGGCCACCTTGGAGGAGCCACAGTCTGGGCTGCAGCCGATTCCAGTGTCCTTGTCAGAGGAACGGCTCGACATCGGTGGAATCACATCAGGCGCAGGTATGGAAGGCGCCCCTACTCCCCAGGCCGATTCTGCTCCCCCGACCAATCCTGCTCTCCTGACCAATCCCGCTTTTACATTTACCAGTTTCAGAAGAGGAGGCAAAAGAGCTAGAGGCTGAGTCTGCAATGTAAGCCAAAACTTGCTGTTGCTGCTCCGCCTTTAAAAGCGGTTTTCGTACTCCCAGAAAAGAGAGCGTTCGAGGCCTTGTGTAGCCAGACGACGAAACTGGCTCCACAGCTCCAGACTTAGGTGGAATATTTTTATCCCCACGACCACCTGATGCTCCACTACCACTACCATCATTACCAGCTGACAATGAACGCCCACGGCCACGACGACCTCTTGCACCTGACTTCCTCATTGTTTTAAAAACTTAACCAAAGTAACTTTATTTGTTGCTGTCAAACAACTTACACGGTGAGCTATAACTTCAGTATGATTTCAATATCCCTTAACAGGTTGGTGAGACCACAAGGAAAATCAGGCACAATGTTACACACTCTGTTTTCTGTGGCACCAAATCACAGAGATGCCACACACGCAGGACTGTCACTCAAGCACAAATGTCAATATTAATCTCCCACTGTTTTATTTTTTTTTTCTTTTTCAGGGAGACTTTAGAAACCAAATAATAAAAAATAAATAGGCTTTCTATGGCCCACTGAGTGAGAGATGGCACACACAGGAGTCAGGAGTGGCACACAAGCAGAAAGGGCAATATTAATCTCCCACTGTTTTCTTTTTTTTTCTTTTTCAGGGAGACTTTAGAAACCAAATAATAAAAAATAAATAGGCTTTCTATGGCCCACTGAGTGAGAGATGGCACACACAGGAGTCAGGAGTGGCACACAAGCAGAAAGGGCAATATTAATCTCCCACTATTTTATTTTTTTTTCTTTTTCAGGGAGACTTTAGAAACAAAATAATAAAAAATAAATAGGCTTTCTATGGCCCACTGAGTGAGAGATGGCACACACAGGAGTCAGGAGTGGCACACAAGCAGAAAGGGCAATATTAATCTCCCACTGTTTTCTTTTTTTTTTCTTTTTCAGGGAGACTTTAGAAACAAAATAATAAAAAATAAATAGGCTTTCTATGGCCCACTGAGTGAGAGATTGCACACACAGGAGTCACGAGTGGCACACAAGCCCTGACTGAGGCCAATATTTTTCTCCCACTGATTGATGTAGTGATTTTTTTTCAGGTACATTTTAGAACCCAAATCAAGCAAAAAAATTAATAGGCTTTCTATGGCCCACTGAGTGAGAGATGGCACACACAGGAGTCAGGAGTGGCACACAAGCCCTGACTGAGGCCAATATTTTTCTCCCACTGATTGATGTAGTGTTTTTTTTTCAGGTAGATTTTAGAACCCAAATCAAGCAAAAAAATTAATAGGCTTTCTATGGCCCACTGAGTGAGAGATGGCACACACAGGAGTCAGGAGTGGCACACAAGCCCTGACTGAGGCCAATATTTTTCTCCCACTGATTGATGTAGTGTTTTTTTTCAGGTAGATTTTAGAACCCAAATCAAGCAAAAAAATTAATAGGCTTTCTATGGCCCACTGAGTGAGAGATGGCACACACAGGAGTCAGGAATGGCACACAAGCCCTGACTGAGGCCAATATTTTTCTCCCACTGATTGATGTAGTGTTTTTTTTAGGTAGATTTTAGAACCCAAATCAAGCAAAAAAATTAATAGGCTTTCTATGGCCCACTGAGTGAGAGATGGCACACACAGGAGTCAGGAGTGGCACACAAGCCCTGACTGAGGCCAATATTTTTCTCCCACTGATTGATGTAGTGTTTTTTTTTCAGGTAGATTTTAGAACCCAAATCAAGCAAAAAAATTAATAGGCTTTCTATGGCCCACTGAGTGAGAGATGGCACACACAGGGATGGCACTCTAGCAGAAATGCCAATCTTAATCTCCCACAAAAAAAAAAAAAAAGAAACTGTCCTACAATTACTATCTCCCTGCAGTAATCTCAGCCAGGTATGGCAGGCAGCAATAAGGAGTGGACTGATGCACAAATTAAATAAAAAGTGTGGACAAACAAAAAAGATAGCTGTGCAGAAAGGAAGGAACAAGAGGATATGTGCTTTGAAAAATGCAGTTGGTTTGCACAGTGGCGTACACACAGCAATACAGCTATCAGGGAGCCTTCTAGGGCAGCCCAATGAGCTACAGCGCTGAGAGAAAAAAAAATGTAGCTTCCACTGTCACTGCACACCGAAGGTGGTGTTGGACAGTGGAAATCGCTACAGCACAAGCGGTTTGGTGGTTAATGGACCCTGCCTAACGCTCTCCCTGCTTCTAATGAAGCGGCAGCAACCTCTCCCTAAGCTCAGAGCAGCAGCAGTGAGATGGCGGTCGGCGGGAACGCCCCTTTATGGCCCCTGTGACGCCGCAGACAGCAAGCCAATCACTGCAATGCCCTTCTCTAAGATGGTGGGGACCAGGACCTATGTCATCACGCTGCCCACACTCTGCGTTCACCTCCCTTGGCTGAGAAATGGCGCTTTTCGCGTCATTGAAACGCGTCTTTGGCGCGAAAGTCGCGTACCGCATGGCCGATGCAACGCTGGGATCGGCTCGGTTTCATGAGATGCCGACTTTGCCAAAAGTCGGCGACTTTTGAAAATGAACGACCCGTTTCGCTCAACCCTACTCCTAGGAGCCATACAGAGATGGCTCGGTGATCTTGAACTGAGAGAAGGTTGATAAGTTCTATACTGTGTATAGTAGCAGAAAGGCAGTAGGCCTGGGCGAGAAGGGGCGGTCCTGCAACAGAGCGAGAGGCAGTAGGCCTGGGGCAGATAGACAGGTGGTCCTGCAGATGTAAAGGTGGAAAATTAAGAAAAGTTGATTAGCCTTATAGTGTTTTATAAAAAGGTCTTTAGTGGATTCAGTGTGTACGTCCTTAAAGGCAACGTTAAATTATTGTTCAGAAATTGCACTAAGTAGAATACCCGGTTGGGTAAGAGAAGTTATTTATAGTATGTTATTTAAAATATTTAACCATGTTTGTAACGTTCAAGTGTCCTCACCTCCCATAAAGGGAAGCCTTGTTAAAGTTTACTTGTTATTGCATTTCAAAATTGTATGTCTTTTTGCTGACATGTATTGTTGTTTTCTTCCCAGTCCAGTAGTACTGGATTTAACCGGGGGGGAGTGCAGCGCCCCAGAGTCCTGGTCATTGCAGTACTGATGCTCCGCCGCTAAGGGGGGCTATGGTACGTCTGATGACACTGAAGGAGTTCACCTGACCAGGTATCACAGACACTAATACACTTCACAGTCTGGCCTCCAGGGGGAGCTAAGGGTGCTATGTATTAGGCCACTCCTCACAATCTGGTAAAACTGGGGGTTAGATAGGAAGTTAATCAGAAGCTGACTGGGTTGGAACCAGGCAACATCCTGTGGCAGAGGGTGTTGCAGGGGAAGATTCAGTGGGGTCCCTGTCAGGGGTGGGATCCTGACAGAGGCCTAGCGAACAGAAAGAACGATACGGGACCGCGCCTGCACTTCATCACGGCGGTACCCCAAGAAAGGACAAGAAGCGAGGTTTATTGTGCTGAGTGAGAAACGAGATCAACGCAACAAGGAGAAACACCAGTAGGAGTCGTGCTGTAAGACGAGGCAACATCCTACTGAGGCGCGTAGCCGGTGGCCGGAACGCCGTGGAAGTATTGAGCTCTAGGCCTTACTTCAAACCTATGCAGGACAGTCAGTTCTAGGCGGGCTGTCTCACTCAAATCACCTAAGCAGACACAGGGGGCAACATCTGGAGAGGGGCGACTCTGGGGTCCCGGAAGACCTCCGAGCCTGCCCGTCATACGGGTGCGTCCTAGCCATATCATCTGGGGGATGAAACAGAACATCATCATCGAGTTGTGAGGGAACTTCAGAAACAGACACAACAGTTGTGAGGACTATCCCGTAAGCACAGCAGGGAAGGACTACAACACACAAGCTCTAGAAGGTAGGCACAGATTTCCACCTGCAAAGGGAACTCTGGAGGTGCCATCGGACCGGCTGGACTCACGCAGCCCGGTTAACAGTACTTCGGACTGAGGATCCAGAAGCCTTCAGTAAAGAGGTAAAGAGACTGCAACCTGGTGTCCTTGTTATTTACTGCGACCGGCACCACACCACAACAGCATCACTCTCCACCTTCATTGGACGCCCCTCAGCAGGGTCACGGACCGGGCCTAGCCACCGTGACAACCCCAGGACTGAGACACAGAGGCCCGGTATCGGGTACCCCTCGGCCCTGCGGCAGTGGGGGCGCTCCATATATATTTTTACAATTGTAATTATTAGTAATTTTAATGCATTATAATTAATAACTTCATCAATATTATTTTGGTGATTTTTTTAAGGATGACAAATCATTATATAGAATACCCAAGAAGAAGACCCAGAGGGTGAAGCTAGAATAACAGCGTGACACAGATTCTCATGTTATGGATGCATGACTGACAGAAATATTTCCTTACACATTGACAAGTAGGGATTGACTCTATGTTGTAGCAAAAGGAGCATTGTGTCGCGGCTATGTCACAGTCATGACACATGCTTCGAGATCCTGTTTGTTGGGCTCTCCATGCATGTCTCATGACTGTGACACAGCCACGACACATGCAGCTGTGGTGCCGATCAGATGATCGGACAGCATGATCCAGATTACACATTGACAAGTAGGGATTGACGCTATGTTGTAGTGAAAGGAGCATTCATGCTTTCGTATGTCTGACTGCATTGGACTGTATTTACAGTATGCATGTTACTTGTGTATGCCAACATATTCTGCAGTGCTGTGCAGAGATTGTCATGACATTTATCAGTCATTCTCAACAGTGAAGCTCACAATTAGAGATGAGTGATTTTGCTCAGGTTCCCTCCTATTCGGCAAGCTGTAGAGGTAATCCAGCCTCCTGGATCGTGCTGGCGATCAGCTGATCGGCGCCGTAGATGCATGTGTCACGGCTGTGTCACAGTCATGACACATGCATGGAGAGCCTGTATGTTGGGCTCTCCATGCATGTCTCATGACTGTGACACAGCCGCGACACATGCAGCTGTGGTGCCGCTCAGATGATCAGACAGCATGATCCAGGAAGCCCTCTGCAGCTTGCTGAATAAGAGGAAAGCCAAGCAAATTCACACATCTCTACTCACAATCCAATTTCACAGGCATGCACATATACTATGTTTCAATTTCATAGGAAGCCAATAAATCAACCACTATGTTTTTTTTGTAATGTGGCATGAAAATAATACTTATTGTCCATTTGTTGATTTTCCTTCAGTAATAATGTCCAAGCTCTTCCCATTAATGCTGCAGTCAATTATTAGACACAATGGTGATGAAGTATAGGGCATTTGTCTGCTGAAGCCAGTCATTCGGTCACTTGGGGAGACAATAAATTTCAGCTGGAGGTAAGTCAACAAATGTACCGCAGCAGTGATATTGGAATGGCATTACATTTTCAGGAAACTAATGATACTGTTGTAATTTTTGGTAATATGCCATCTCTCCTCCATATGCCGACAATTTTTTTTCAATCTCTAACTAAAGCACTGTTGACAAGACTAATAAAAATTAGTGATTAGTTTTCTTCAATTTTTTTAGAGGAAACAAAAGCAATGAAGCCTATTAAATTGCTCTATTAAGCCAACTGCATAGTTAAGAGCCATTTTCTGTAAAATATTCTGAATTTTAAGAATGTGACTCTGAATTTTTTTTCAAAAGTTTTGTGTGCTTGGCCTATGGTTCTACAGTTCATTCACAGTCTGTAAATGACCACAAAGCAAGACTGATGCTCTCACGACTCGAACTTCCAGGTTCATATGTGTCTATGAAGCTTGGTTTGGCGACCCACAATCAGACCATGTATTGCAATATATATCCACAAATAAGCCCATATATTTCCAGACTAAGGTTTATAAATATTTTATGTATACATCCTAGTGAAACTCTTTTCACTAATACCTATTACCCTACAGATTATTGTAGTGCATTAAACTTAATTTAGTATTATTTAAATAATAGTAAATGAATCAGCAAATGTTACTGAAATGTTTTCCCATGTGAGTCATCCTGTGACATTATTTCCACCCTCCTTCTCATGTTCACACACAAATGAGATTATCCTGTTTTTTTGCAATATTTTTCTTAAATAGCAAATGCATAAACTGTTTGATAATGCATGCAAAAAGGACTTCATTTATTGTCTGCAATAAAAATGTTATTACAGCTAATAAGCACACAGAATTTTATAATGTTTTTCCACTAATGAGCTCCAGGCATTTGACCATATTAACTGTGCCGTTTCATTTAAGTACAAGCAGAGAAAAATGAGCAAATGTTGTTAATCTTGTTCTTGTTTATAATAGTTTAGGACCCGTATTGTTCTTTTCAAGCAATGCAAGTACCTAGTCTCAATAAACCTTTATTTCTTCTGTTTCTGTGAAATTGTATTGGAGAGGAAGACACATTTTTATCAGGATTCAGTTGATAAATAGAGATGAGCAAGCACCAAAATGCTTGGATGCTCGTTACTTGAACTGAGCAATTCCCATTGCTTGGTTGAGCATTTCAAGTATAGAGTATAATGAGTCAATAGGAAATCTGAGCATTTTCTGAGAGACCCTACAAGGAAGTCTGACGGGCAGTGAAAATATTGAAATAGATGGAAAAACTGCGGAATATTTCCATCTAATGGTGAGATCCCTGGAAGCATCCCTGACTTCTAGATCTTACTGAGAACAATGGTGTCACACTTTTTTACTCCACATTAAGGACATACAATAAAACATTTAAAATCAAAGAGAAATTGGAGTTTAGAAGAAAAAAAATGTTAAGAAACATTCTATCCTGTATAATGACTTGCATACAAGACTGAGTCCTCAGTGGTTGATACCTTTTAATGGCTAACTGAAAAGATGGTAACAAATTGCAAGCTTTTGAGACTACTCAGGTCTCTTCATCAGAATTTCACAAGAAAAACAATGGTGTGCTTGGTTTTAACATAACTTTATTCCTTCATGAGTTATTTACAAGTTTATGACCACTTATAAAATGTGTTCAATGTGCTGCCCATTGTGTTGGATTGTCAATGCAACCCTATTCCCCCACTCTTGACACACTGATAGCAACATCACAGAAGAAATGCTAGCACAGGCTTCCAGTATCCTTTGTCTCAGATGCTGCACATCTCTTATCTTCACAGCATAGACAATTGCTTTCAGATGACCCCAAAGATAAAAGTCTAAAGGTGCCGTCACGATGCCGATTACTGCAGCGTCGCTGTTTGGTTGCTGGAGAGCTGTCACACAGACCGCTCTCCAGTGACCAACGATGCCGAGGTCCATGGGTAACCAGGGTAAACATCAGGTTGCTAAGCGCAGGGCAGCGCTTAGTAACCCGATGTTTACCCTGGTTACCTTCGCGTCCCCCGGAGTCCGCTTCCCTGCACTGACTGAGCGCCAGCCCTAACAGCAGAGCGGTGATGTCACCGCTGTGCTGTACTTTCACTTACGGCCGGCGCTCAGTCAGTGCAGGAAGCGGACGGCGAGGGACGTGTGACAGACATCAGAGGGTGAGTATGTAGTGTTTGTTTTTTTACATTTTACACTGGTAACCAGGGTAAACATCGGGTTACTAAGCGCGGCCCTGTACTTAGTAACCCGATATTTACCCTGGTTACCATTGTAAAACATCGCTGGTATCGTTGCTTTTGCTGTCAAACACAACGATACACGGCGATCTGACGACCAAA
This sequence comes from Ranitomeya variabilis, assembly GCF_051348905.1. Lineage (NCBI taxonomy): Eukaryota > Metazoa > Chordata > Amphibia > Anura > Dendrobatidae > Ranitomeya > Ranitomeya variabilis. The sequence continues at coordinate 1,017,436,868 of NC_135232.1, read as the reverse complement.
TAAAGTTCTGAACTTTAATCAATGACCAGCGATATCACAGCAGGATCCTGATCGCTGCTGTGTGTCAAACACAACGATATCGCTAGCCAGGACGCTGCAATATCACGGATTGCTAGCGATATTGTTTAGTGTGACGGTACCTTAAGGGTGTCAGATCAGGAGACCTTGGTGCCCATTCAACAGGCCCACGACCACCAATCCACTTTCCAGGAAACTGTTCATGTAGGGATGCTCCGACCTGACACCCATAATGTGGTGCACCACCACATTTTTAGTCCTCTTTTGTGGCTTTGCTACTAAGTTTAGTGATAGGACTCGCGAGAGTGAGGACCCTTGACGTTGTGTTGCGAGCTTGCATATATTGCCCAAAATATCGACCAATACCTCACATATTTAAATGTAATTTGTGCACTTTATTTTTCAGGGTGCAGCTAAGCACAGCACGTTGGGTCTTGTATATAGGGGTGTTCACATGAGATGAATTGAGAGAGTGCTGGCCAGCCTGCCTAATCGAATAGTATGGGTGTGACTAATAGGCTGAGAACCAGACACTATGCATTATCTACATATGAACAGCACCCTATACAGGCACCTATTGTGCAAATATATACTGAGCAGTCATCCCTTCCATGAACTGGTAGGTTGTGAGTGGCTGTCTGTTTAGTATTTTGCATCTGTGTTTTGCAACATCTTTGCTATATGGGCTGGCTGCATCCTGTAGTGCATTTGTTCAGAGACCTACGCAGGTAAATGGTGCTGCCGCTGCCTTTTTTCAGCTGTATTTTTTAATTTTTGTAGGATTTTTAGTCCTCTTTTGTGGTTTTGCTACCAAGTTCTGTCCACAGAGTGCTGTATCCAAGCATATTAATGGAAAGTTGAGTGGAAGGAAAAAGTGTGGTAGAAAAAGGTGCACAAGCAACTGGCATAACGCAGCCTTGGTGTTATAAAGTATTCTTATTTACTGAGATAATGACTTTTGGGTTTTCATTGGCTGTAAGCCATAATCATCACCATTAACAGAAATAAACACTTGAAATAGATCACTTGGTTTGTAATGACTTTATTTAGTATATTAATTATTTTCTCTCTTTGCATTGAAGAACCTAAATAAATTTTTTGATGATATTCTGATTATCATTATGATATTTGGCAAAGTCGGCGTCTCATGAAACCCGACCCGATCCCTGTGTGGGGTCGGCCATGCGGTATGCGACTTTCGCGCCAAAGTCGCATTTCAATTACGCTAAAAGCACCATTTCTCAGCCAATGAAGGTGGACGCAGAGTGTGGGCAGCGTGATGACATAGATCTCAGTCCCCACCATCTTAGAGAAGGGCATTGCAGTGATTGGCTTGCTTTCTGCGGCGTCACAGGGGCTATAAAGGGGCGTTCCCGCCGACCGCCATCTTACTGCTGCTGATCTGAGCGTAGGGAGAGGTTGCTGCCGCTTCGTCAGAAGCAGGGAGAGCGTTAGGCAGGGTACATTCACCCCCAAATCGCTTGTGCTGTAGCGATTTCCACTGTCCAACACCACCTTTTGTTTGCAGGACAGTGGAAGCTACATTTTTTTTTCCTCAGCGCTGTAGCTCATTGGGCTGCCCTAGAAGGCTCCCTGATAGCTGCGTTGCTGTGTGTGTACGCCGCTGTGCAAACCAACTGCTTTTTTCAAAGCACAAATCCTGTTGTTCCTTTCTTTCTGCACAGCTGTCTTGTTTGTTTGTCCACACTTTTGTGTGCAGCAGTCCTTTTTATAGCTGCCTGCCATACTTTTCTGAGATTACTGCAGGGAGATAAAGATTGGCAAGTCTGCCTCTGTGCCAGTGCTGTGTGTGGCATCTGTCTCTCATTGTGTGCCACAGAAAACCTAGTGTGTAATATTGTTTTTTCATTTTTTATTTTTTAATTCTCCCTGAAAAAAAAAAATAATAAATAGTGAGAGATAAAGATTGGCAAGTCTGCCTCTGTGCCAGTGCTGTGTGTGGCATCTGTCTCTCCTTGTGTGCCACCGAAAACCAGTGTGTAATACTGGGCCATTTTTTTTTTGTTAAATTCTCCCTGTAAAAAAAATAATTATTAGTGGGAGATAAAGATTGGCAAGTCTGCCTCTGTGCCAGTCCTGTGTGTGGCATCTGTCTCTCCTTGTGTGCCACCAAAAACCAGTGTGTAATATTGGGCCATTTTTTTTTTTGTTAAATTCTCCCTGTAAAAAAATAATTAATAGTGGGAGATAAAGATTGGCAAGTCTGCCTCTGTGCCAGTGCTGTGTGTGGCATCTGTCTCTCCTTGTGTGCCACCGAAAACCAGTGTGTAATACTGGGCCAATTTTTTTTTTTGTAAATTCTCCCTGTAAAAAAAATAATTAATAGTGGGAGATAAAGATTGGCAAGACTGCCTCTGTGCCAGTCCTGTGTGTGGCATCTGTCTCTCCTTGTGTGCCACCGAAAACCAATGTGTAATATTGGGCCATTTTTTTTTTTGTTAAATTCTCCCTGTAAAAAAAATAACTAATAGTGGGAGATAAAGATTGGCAAGTCTGCCTCTGTGCCAGTGCTGTGTGTGGCATCTGTCTCTCCTTGTGTGCCACCGAAAACCAGTGTGTAATACTGGGCCATTTTTTTTTTTTGGTAAATTCTCCATTTAAAAAAAATAATTAATAGTGGGAGATAAAGATTGGCAAGTCTGCCTCTGTGCCAGTCCTGTGTGTGGCATCTGTCTCTCCTTGTGTGCCACCAAAAACCAGTGTGTAATATTGGGCCATTTTTTTTTGTTAAATTCTCCCTGTTAAAAAAATAATTAATAGTGGGAGATAAAGATTGGCAAGTCTGCCTCTGTGCCAGTGCTGTGTGTGGCATCTGTCTCTCCTTGTGTGCCACCGAAAACCAGTGTGTAATACTGGGCCATTTTTTTTTTTTGTAAATTCTCCCTGTAAATAAAATAATTAATAGTGGGACATAAAGATTGGCAAGACTGCCTCTGTGCCAGTCCTGTGTGTGGCATCTGTCTCTCCTTGTGTGCCACCGAAAACCAGTGTGTAATATTGGGCCATTTTTTTTTTGTTAAATTCTCCCTGTAAAAAAAATAATTAATAGTGGGAGATAAAGATTGGCAAGTCTGCTGTTATGACCCCAGTGGACAGGGTCTCAGAGGAACGTGTAAGTCTGCAAGATACAAAAATCCAGCTCATAGGGCTGTGGTAACTGGGTTGACCAAATAGCTACTCCTAACGCCAACACTAGAAGTAGCCGGGGATCATGCCTACGGTGATCGCTAGATGACTCGCGCCAGCCGGAGAATCTAACTACCCCTAGGAGAAGAAAACAAAGACCTCTCTTGCCTCCAGAGAAAGGGACCCCAAAGCAAGATACAAGCCCCCCACAAATAATAACGGTGAGGTAAGAGGAAATGACAAACACAGAAATGAACCAGGTTCAGCAAAGAGAGGCCAGCTTACTAATAGCAGAATATAGCAAGATAACTTATCTGGTCAACAAAAACCCTATAAAAATCCACGCTGGAGATTCAAGAACCCCCGAACCGTCTAACGGTCCGGGGGGAGAACAACAGCCCCCTAGAGCTTCCAGCAAAGGTCAGGATACAGATAGGAACAAGCTGGACAAAAATACCAAACAAAACAAAAGCAAAAAGCAAAGAAGCAGACTTTGCTTGAAAAACAGGAACCAGGATCAGAGGACAAGAGCACAACAGATTAGCTCTGATTTCAACGATGCCAGGCATTGAACTGAAGGTCCAGGGAGCTTATATAGCAACGCCCCTGAACTAACGGCCCAGGTGAGGATATAGGAAAAGACAGACGCTCCAGAGTCAAATCACTAATGACCACTAGAGGGAGCAAAAAGCAAAATCACAACAGTACCCCCCCCTTAGTGAGGGGTCACCGAACCCTCACCACGACCACCAGGGCGATCAGGATGAGTGGCATGAAAGGCACGAACTAAATCGGCCGCATGAACATCAGAGGCGAGCACCCAGGAATTATCAGAAAAAAACAGAATATCATCCAGATAAACGATCAGAAATTTATCCAGATAGTTCCGGAAAATGTCATGCATAAAGGACTGAAAAACTGAAGGGGCATTAGAGAGCCCAAAAGGCATCACCAGGTACTCAAAATGACCTTCGGGCGTATTGAATGCGGTTTTCCATTCATCCCCTTGCTTAATGCGCACAAGGTTGTACGCACCACGAAGGTCTATCTTGGTAAACCACTTGGCACCTTTAATCCGGGCAAACAAGTCAGACAACAGCGGCAAAGGATACTGAAATTTGACAGTGATCTTATTTAAAAGCCGATAGTCAATACAAGGCCTCAAAGATCCGTCCTTTTTAGCCACAAAAAAGAATCCCGCACCAAGAGGGGAAGAAGACGGACGGATGTGTCCTTTCTCCAGAGACTCCTTGATATATGAACGCATAGCGGTATGTTCAGGTATCGACAGATTAAACAGTCTTCCCTTAGGAAATTTACTGCCTGGAATCAAATCTATTGCACAGTCACATTCCCTATGAGGAGGCAATGCACTGGACCTGGACTCGCTAAAGACATCCTGATAATCAGACAAGTACTCCGGAACTTCCGAAGGCGTAGAAGAAGCAATAGACACAGGCAGGGAATCCTCATGAATACCACGACAGCCCCAACTAGACACTGACATAGCCTTCCAGTCAAGGACTGGATTATGGGTCTGTAACCATGGCAGCCCCAAAACAACCAAATCATGCATTTTATGTAGAACGAGAAAACGTATCACCTCGCGGTGTTCAGGAGTCATGCACATGGTAACCTGTGTCCAATACTGCGGCTTATTTTCTGCCAATGGCGTAGCATCAATACCCCTAAGAGGGATAGGATTTTCTAATGGTTCAAGAATAAAACCACAGCGCTTAGCAAATGAGAGATCCATAAGACTCAGGGCAGCACCTGAATCTACAAACGCCATGACAGGATAAGATGACAGTGAGCAAATCAAAGTTACAGACAGAATAAACTTAGGATGCAAATTACCAACGGTGACAGGACTAACAACCTTAGATATACGTTTAGAGCATGCTGAGATAACATGTGTAGAATCACCACAGTAGTAGCACAAGCCATTCCGGCGTCTATGAATTTTCCTCTCATTTCTAGTCAGGATTCTATCACATTGCATCAAATCAGGTGTCCGTTCAGACAACACCATGAGGGAATTTGCGGTTTTTCTATCACATTGCATCACATCAGGTGTCTGTTCAGACAACAACATGAGGGAATTTGCGGTTTTGCGCTCCCGCAACCGCCGGTCAATTTGAATAGCCAGGGACATGGTATCATTCAGACCTGTGGGAATGGGAAAACCCACCATAACATTCTTAATGGCCTCAGAAAGGCCATTTCTAAAATTAGCGGCCAGTGCACACTCGTTCCAATGTGTCAGCACGGACCATTTCCGAAATTTTTGGCAATACACCTCAGCCTCGTCCTGGCCCTGAGACATAGCCAGCAAGGCTTTCTCTGCCTGAATCTCAAGATTGGGTTCCTCATAAAGTAAACCGAGCGCCAGAAAAAACGCATCAATATCAGCCAATGCCGGATCTCCTGGCGCCAACGAAAAAGCCCAATCCTGAGGATCACCCCGTAAGAATGAAATAACAATTTTTACTTGTTGAGCAGAGTCTCCAGACGAACAAGGTTTCAGGGACAAAAATAATTTACAATTATTCCTGAAATTCCTAAACTTAAATCGGTCTCCTGAAAACAGTTCAGGAATCGGAATCTTGGGTTCAGACCTAGGATTTCTGGTAACATAATCTTGTATACCCTGCACACGAGTGGCAAGCTGGTCCACACTTGTAATCAAGGTCTGGACATTCATGTCTGCAGCAAGCTTAAGCCACTCTGAGGTAAAGGGGAAAAGAAAAAAAAAAATGAGAGAGGGAAAAAAAAAACTCAAAATTTTCTTTCTTATAATCCCACTTCTGCAATGCATTAAACATTTAATACTGGCCTGGCATACTGTTATGACCCCAGTGGACAGGGTCTCAGAGGAACGTGTAAGTCTGCAAGATACAAAAATCCAGCTCATAGGGCTGTGGTAACTGGGTTGACCAAATAGCTACTCCTAACGCCAACACTAGAAGTAGCCGGGGATCATGCCTACGGTGATCGCTAGATGACTCGCGCCAGCCGGAGAATCTAACTACCCCTAGGAGAAGAAACCAAAGACCTCTCTTGCCTCCAGAGAAAGGGACCCCAAAGCAAGATACAAGCCCCCCACAAATAATAACGGTGAGGTAAGAGGAAATGACAAACACAGAAATGAACCAGGTTCAGCAAAGAGAGGCCAGCTTACTAATAGCAGAATATAGCAAGATAACTTATCTGGTCAACAAAAACCCTATAAAAATCCACGCTGGAGATTCAAGAACCCCCGAACTGTCTAACGGTCCGGGGGGAGAACACCAGCCCCCTAGAGCTTCCAGCAAAGGTCAGGATACAGATAGGAACAAGCTGGACAAAAATACCAAACAAAACAAAAGCAAAAAGCAAAGAAGCAGACTTTGCTTGAAAAACAGGAACCAGGATCAGAGGACAAGAGCACAACAGATTAGCTCTGATTTCAACGATGCCAGGCATTGAACTGAAGGTCCAGGGAGCTTATATAGCAACGCCCCTGAACTAACGGCCCAGGTGAGGATATAGGAAAAGACAGACGCTCCAGAGTCAAATCACTAATGACCACTAGAGGGAGCAAAAAGCAAAATCACAACAGTCTGCCTCTGTGCCAGTGCTGTGTGTGGCATCTGTCTCTCCTTGTGTGCCACCGAAAACCAGTGTGTAATACTGGGCCATTTTTTCTTTTTTGGTAAATTCTCCCTGTAAAAAAAATAACTAATAGTGGGAGATAAAGATTGGCAAGTCTGCCTCTGTGCCAGTCCTGTGTGTGGCATCTGTCTCTCCTTGTGTGCCACCAAAAACCAGTGTGTAATACTGGGCCATTTTTTTGGGGGGTAAATTCTCCCTGTAAAAAAAATAATTAATAGTGGGAGATAAAGATTGGCAAGTCTGCCTCTGTGCCAGTCCTGTGTGTGGCATTTGTCTCTCCTTGTGTGCCACCAAAAACCAGTGTGTAATATTGGGCCATTTTTTTTTTGGTAAATTCTCCCTGTAAAAAAAAAAAAATAATAGTGGGAGATAAAGATTGGCAAGTCTGCCTCTGTGCCAGTCCTGTGTGTGGCATCTGTCTCTCCTTGTGTGCCACCGAAAACCAGTGTGTAATATTGGGCCATTTTTTTTTTTTTGTTAAATTCTCCCTGTAAAAAAAATAATTAATAGTGGGAGATAAAGATTGGCAAGTCTGCCTCTGTGCCAGTACTGTGTGTGGCATCTGTCTCTCCTTGTGTGCCACCGAAAACCAGTGTGTAATACCGGGCCATTTTTTTGGGGGGGGTAAATTCTCCCTGTAAAAAAAAAATAGTGGGGGATTAAGATTGGCATTTCTGCTTGAGTGCCGGTCCTGTGTGTGCCATCTGTCTCAAATTATTGGGGCACAGAAAACCTAGTGTGTAACATTGGGCCTGATTTTCCTTTCAGTGTCAGGCACCTATAAAGGTATATAATATAAATCCTACAGAAGTTTGAGTTCACCTTATAAGTTGTTTTACAGTAACAAATACCGTTACTTTGGTTACGTTTTGCAAACAATGAGGAAGTCTAGTGGAAGAGGTCGTGGCCGTGGGTAATGATGGTAGTGGTGGTGGAGCATCAGGTGGTCATGGTAAAAGCAGTACAGCACCTAAGTCTCGAGTTGTTGAGCCAGGTTCATCGTCTGGCTACACAAGGCCTCGAACGCTCTCTTTTCTGGGAGTAGAAAAACCACTTTTGAAGCCGGAGCAGGAGGAACAAGTATTGGCTTTCATTGCTGACTCTGCCTCTAGCTCTTTCGCCTCCTCCTCGGAAAGTGCCAAATGTCAGAGCAGTGCATCGTCAGGGGATGCTCCCGGTCAGGAACAAGTCGCTTCCTTGTGTCCTTCACCCAGAACAACAGTGAAGGATGCGTCAGTCGACACAACAGGTTACTCCATGGAGCTCTTTACACATACCGTTCCTGGGTTAGACAGTGAAACAGTTAACAGGCCATGCCCATTAGAAGTTGAATCGGACATGGAGTGCACAGATGCACAGCCACAGCCAGATTACTATGCTGTTCCTTTGACTCAGACCAGAACATTGCCCTCGCAGTGTACTGAGGCAGAATCAAAATCAGCGGAGACTATGGTGCCCCGTCACGAACGCTATACCACCGGCTTACACGGTGACACAGACAAAGTTGCACACCACATAGAAGAGGAGGTCATAGATGACCCAGTTGTTGACCCCGATTGGCAGCCATTGGGGGAACAGGGTGCAGGCGGCAGTAGTTCTGAAGCGGAGGAGGAGGAGCCACAGCAGGCATCAACATCACAACAGGTTCCATCTGCCGGGCCCGTATCTGGCCAAAAACGCTTGGCAAAACCTGTTATGACCCCAATGGCAGAGGGTCTCAGGAATAATTGCTAAGTCTGGAAACACAGAAAACCAGCTCATAGGGCAGTGGTAACTGGGCTGACCATATATCTAATCCTAGCACCACAAATACCAGCAGCCGGGGAACGTGCCTACGTTGATTCTAGACGTCTCGCGCCAGCCAGAGAACTAACTAACCCTAGAAGGGAAAAGAAAGACCTTTCTTGCCTCCAGAGAATAGACCCCAAAAGTTGGATACAAGCCCCCAACAAATAATAACGGTGAGGTAAGAGGAAAAGACAAACATAAGAATGAGCTAGGTATTTAGCAAAGAGAGGCCCACTAGCTAATAGCAGAATATAGAAAGATAACTTATATGGTCAGCAAAAACCCTATCAAAAATATCCACACTGGAAATTCAAGAACCCCCGAACCGTCTAACGGCCCGGGGGGAGAACACCAGCCCCCTAGAGCTTCCAGCAAGGTCAGGAATCACATTTAGTACAAGCTGGACAAAAATGAGAGCAAGCAAATAACCCAAAAAACAAAGAAGCAGGACTTAGCTTAATTTTGCACGAACCAGGACCAGCAGATAGGAGCAAACAGAATGTGTCTGATTACAACGATGCCAGGCACTGGACTAAGGATCCAGGAGGTTTATATAGCAACACCCCTGAACTAACGACCCAGCTGGGTGCAAACTGAGGGAAGAAAATCCCAGAGTCATATCACTAGTAACCACAAGAGGGAGCCAAAAAGTCTAATTCACAACAGTACCCCCCCTTAAGGAGGGGTCACCGAACCCTCACCAAGACCACCAGGGCGATCAGGATGAGCAGCGTGAAAGGCACGAACTAAATCGGCCGCATGCACATCAGAGGCAACCACCCAGGAATTATCCTCCTGACCATAGCCCTTCCACTTGACCAAATACTGAAGCCTCCGTCTGGAGAGACGAGAATCCAAGATCTTCTCAACCACGTACTCCAACTCGCCCTCAACCAACACCGGAGCAGGAGGCTCAGCAGAAGGAACCACAGGCACAACGTAGCGTCGCAATAAAGACCTATGGAACACGTTGTGAATGGCAAACGAAACCGGAAGATCCAAGCGAAAGGACACTGGATTAAGGATTTCCAATATCTTGTATGGACCGATGAAGCGAGGCTTAAATTTAGGAGAGGAGACCTTCAAAGGAACAAATCGAGAAGACAGCCATACCAAATCCCCAACACGAAGTCGGGGACCCACACCGCGGCGGCGGTTGGCAAAACGCTGAGCCTTCTCCTGTGACAATTTTAAGTTGTCCACCACATGATTCCAGATCTGCTGCAACCTATCCACCACAGAATCTACCCCAGGACAGTCAGAAGGCACCACATGTCCCGAGGAAAAACGAGGATGGAAACCAGAGTTGCAGAAAAATGGCAAAACCAAAGTAGCGGAATTAGCCCGATTATTAAGGGCAAACTCAGCCAACGGCAAGAAGGTCACCCAATCATCCTGATCTGCCGAAACAAAACACCTCAAATAAGCCTCCAGAGTCTGATTAGTTCGCTCCGTTTGTCCATTAGTCTGAGGATGAAAGGCAGACGAGAACGACAAATCAATGCCCATCCTAGCACAAAAGGATCGCCAGAACCTGGAAACAAACTGGGATACTCTGTCAGACACAATATTCTCAGGAATGCCGTGTAAACGAACCACATTCTGAAGGAACACAGGAACCAGATCGGAAGAGGAAGGCAGCTTAGGCAAAGGCACCAAATGGACCATTTTCGAGAAGCGATCACATACCACCCAGATGACAGACATACCCTGAGACACCGGGAGATCAGAAATGAAATCCATGGAAATGTGTGTCCAAGGCCTCTTCGGGACAGGCAAGGGCAAGAGCAACCCGCTGGCACGAGAACAGCAAGGCTTAGCTCGAGCACAAGTCCCACAGGACTGCACAAATGACCGCACATCCCGTGACAAGGAAGGCCACCAAAAGGACCTAGCCACCAGATCTCTGGTGCCAAAAATTCCCGGATGACCTGCCAACACCGAGGAATGAACCTCGGAAATGATTCTGCTGGTCCATTTATCAGGAACAAACAGTCTGTCAGGTGGACAAGAGTCAGGTCTACCAGCCTGAAATCTCTGCAACACGCGTCGCAAATCAGGAGAAATGGCTGACAAAATAACTCCCTCTTTAAGAATACCAACAGGTTCTGTGACTCCGGGAGAGTCAGGCACAAAGCTCCTTGAAAGAGCATCAGCCTTCACATTCTTTGAACCTGGTAAATACGAGACCACAAAGTCAAAACGGGAGAAAAACAATGACCAGCGGGCCTGTCTAGGATTCAGGCATTTAGCAGACTCGAGATACATCAAATTTTTGTGATCAGTCAAGACCACCACACGATGCTTAGCACCCTCGAGCCAATGACGCCACTCCTCAAATGCCCACTTCATGGCCAGTAACTCCCGATTGCCAACATCATAATTCCGCTCAGCAGGCGAAAACTTCCTAGAGAAGAAAGCACATGGTCTCATTACCAAGCAACCAGGGCCTCTCTGTGACAAAACGGCCCCTGCCCCAATCTCAGAAGCATCCACTTCGACCTGAAAGGGAAGTGAGACATCAGGCTGGCACAAAACAGGCGCTGAAGTAAACCGGCGCTTCAACTCTTCGAACGCCTCCACGGCTGCAGGAGCCCAGTTAGCAACATCAGAACCTTTCTTGGTCATATCTGTCAAAGGTTTAACAACGCTAGAAAAATTAGCGATAAAACGACGGTAGAAGTTAGCAAAACCCAAGAACTTCTGAAGACTCTTAACTGACATGGGTTGAGTCCACTCATGAATAGCTCGGACCTTGACTGGGTCCATCTCCACAGCAGAAGGGGAAAAAATAAACCCCAAAAAGGGAACCTTCTGTACTCCAAAGAGACACTTTGAGCCTTTAACAAACAAAGCATTCTCACGCAAAACCTGAAACACCATCCTTACCTGCTCCACATGTGAGTCCCAATCTTCCGAGAAAACCAGAATATCATCCAGATGAACAATCATAAATTTATCCAGATACTTCCGGAAAATATCATGCATAAAGGACTGAAACACTGAAGGAGCATTAGAGAGCCCAAAAGGCATCACCAAGTACTCAAAATGACCTTCGGGCGTATTAAATGCAGTCTTCCATTCATCTCCTTGCTTAATGCGCACAAGGTTGTACGCACCACGAAGATCTATCTTGGTGAACCACTTGGCACCTTTAATCCGGGCAAACAAGTCCGACAACAGAGGCAAAGGATACTGAAATTTAACAGTGATTTTATTCAGAAGCCGATAGTCAATACAAGGTCTCAAAGATCCGTCCTTCTTGGCCACAAAAAAGAATCCCGCACCAAGAGGGGAAGAGGAAGGACGGATATGCCCCTTCTCCAGAGACTCCTTGATATACGAACGCATTGCGGCATGCTCAGGTACAGACAGATTAAATAATCTTCCCTTGGGAAATTTACTACCTGGAATCAAATCTATGGCGCAGTCACAGTCCCTATGAGGAGGCAGAGCACTGGATCTGGACTCGCTGAATACATCCTGATAATCAGACAAATACTCAGGAACTTCCGAAGGAGTAGAGGAAGCAATAGACACCGGCGGGGAATCAGCATGAATTCCCTGACAGCCCCAACTTGACACAGACATTGCATTAAATCAGGTGTTTGTTCAGACAACACCTCCAGAGGATTAGCGGTTTTGCGCTCCCGCAAACGCCGGTCAATTTGAATAGCCAGCGCCATAGAATCATTCAGATTTGTAGGAATGGGGAAACCCACCATCACATTCTTAATGGCCTCAGAAAGGCCATTTCTGAAATTTGCGGCCAGAGCACACTCATTCCACTGAGTAAGCACGGACCATTTCCGAAATTTTTGGCAATACACTTCAGCTTCATCCTGGCCCTGAGAAATAGCCAGCAAGGCTTTTTCTGCCTGAATTTCAAGATTGGGTTCCTCGTAAAGCAATCCGAGCACCAGAAAAAACGCATCAATATTTGCCAATGCCGGATCTCCTGGCGCTAGAGAGAAAGCCCAATCTTGAGGGTCGCCCCGTAAAAAAGAAATAACAATTTTAACTTGCTGAGCTGAATCTCCAGATGAACGGGGTCTCAGAGAAAGAAACAATTTACAATTATTCATGAAATTCCTAAACCTAAATCGGTCTCCAGAAAATAATTCCGGAATAGGTATTTTAGGTTCAGACATAGGACTACTGGTAACAAAATCTTGTATGCCCTGCACACGAGCTGCCAGCTGGTTTACACTTGTAATCAAGGTCTGGACATTCATGTCTGCAGCAAGCACAAGCCACTCAAAGGTAAAGGGGAGGAAGAGAGGAAAGAAAAAAAACAAAAAAAACCCTCAGAATTTCCTTTCTTAATATCCCACTTCTGCAATGCATTAAACATTCAATGTTGGCCTGGCATACTGTTATGACCCCAATGGCAGAGGGTCTCAGGAATAATTGCTAAGTCTGCAAACACAGAAAACCAGCTCATAGGGCAGTGGTAACTGGGCTGACCATATATCTAATCCTAGCACCACAAATACCAGCAGCCGGGGAACGTGCCTACGTTGATTCTAGACGTCTCGCGCCAGCCGGAGAACTAACTAACCCTAGAAGGGAAAAGAAAGACCTTTCTTGCCTCCAGAGAATAGACCCCAAAAGTTGGATACAAGCCCCCAACAAATAATAACGGTGAGGTAAGAGGAAAAGACAAACATAAGAATGAGCTAGGTATTTAGCAAAGAGAGGCCCACTAGCTAATAGCAGAATATAGAAAGATAACTTATATGGTCAGCAAAAACCCTATCAAAAATATCCACACTGGAAATTCAAGAACCCCCGAACCGTCTAACGGCCCGGGGGGAGAACACCAGCCCCCTAGAGCTTCCAGCAAGGTCAGGAATCACATTTAGTACAAGCTGGACAAAAATGAGAGCAAGCAAATAACCAAAAAAACAAAGAAGCAGGACTTAGCTTAATTTTGCACGAACCAGGACCAGCAGATAGGAGCAAACAGAATGTGTCTGATTACAACGATGCCAGGCACTGGACTAAGGATCCAGGAGGTTTATATAGCAACACCCCTGAACTAACGACCCAGCTGGGTGCAAACTGAGGGAAGAAAATCCCAGAGTCATATCACTAGTAACCACAAGAGGGAGCCAAAAAGTCTAATTCACAACAAAAACCAAAACCAGTTGGAGGACAGCGTGGTTATCCGGTTAAAGAAGCTCAGTCTGCAATGCCTGAAAAGGTATCCGATAGTAGAAAGACTGCAGTCTGGCATTTTTTTAAACAACATCCAAATGATCAGCGCAAAGTCATCTGTCAAAAATGTTCAACTACCTTAAGCAGAGGTCAGAATCTTAAAAGTCTAAATACAAGTTGCATGCATAGACATTTATCCACCATGCATTTGCAAGCCTGGACTAACTACCTAACGTCCCTAAAGGTTGCAGCACCCTCGGCCAATGAAGCTAGTCAGCAACGCAACATCCCTTCCCTCCCTGTAAGCCCACCATTTCCCGCACCACCTGCAGTATCTGTGCAGCTTTCGTCGCCAGGCCAAAGCAGTCAGGGAATCACCAGGTTAGTAGTAGGAAACACTGCATGTAGGGCACCGGCAAGAATACCATCTCCAACCCTCTCTCAGTCACCCATGTCCACCGGCACCCCCGCTAGTTCCACCGTATGCAGCTCTCCAGTCCAGCTCACCCTTCATGAGACTCTCGTTAGGAAAAGGAAGTTCTCATCCTCGCATCCGCGTACACAGGGTTTGAACGCCCACATTGCTAGACTAATCTCATTAGAGATGATGCCCTACCGGTTAGTTGAAAGCGACGCTTTCAAAGCTCTGATGGACTAAGCTGTACCACGCTATGAGCTACCCAGTTGACACTTCTTTTCTAGAAAAGCCATCCCAGCCCTCCAACAGCATGTTAAAGACCGCATCATCCATGCACTCAGGCAGTCTGTGACTACAAAGGTGCACCTGACAACAGATGCATGGATGTCATGATCTCAATGGCAAGAGAACATAGCATAAGCATATATAGGAACTAGCTCTTGGAAGATGGGAACTGAGCTGACCATGAACTAAACCTAACGCACAACTAGCAGTGGCCGGGTAGCATGCCTAAGTTGATTCTAGATGCCCAGCACCAGCCGGAGGACTAAATAAAGCTAGCAGAGGAAAATATCAGTCCTAGCTCACCTCTAGAGAAATACCCCGAAAGGAGACAGAGGCCCCCCACATGTATTGGCGGTGAATTAAGATGAAATAACAAACGTAGTATGAAAATAGGTTTAGCAAATTTGAGGTCCACTTACTACATAGCAGAAGACAGAAAGGACACTTTCATGGTCAGCTGAAAACCCTATCAAAACACCATCCAGAAATTACTTTAAAACTCTGGCATTAACTCATAACACCAGAGTGGCAATTCCTGTTCACAAGAGCTTTCCAGACACAGTAACGAAACTACAGCTGTGAACTGGAACAAAAATGCAAAAACAAACATGGACAAGAGTCCAACTTATCTAGTAGTTGTCTAGGAGCAGGAACAAGCACAGAGAGGCTTCTGATAACATTGTTGACCGGCAAGCAACTAACAGAGCAGCAAGGTTATATAGCGACTCCCACATCTTGATGGGAACAGGTGAACAGAGAAGATGAAAACACCAGTTCAATTCCACCAGTGGCCACCGGGGGAGCCCAGAATCCAAATTCACAACAGTACCCCCCCCTCAAGGAGGGGGCACCGAACCCTCACCAGAACCACCAGGGCGATCAGGATGGGCCCTATGAAAGGCACGAACCAGATCAGAGGCATGAACATCAGATGCATTCACCCAAGAATTATCCTCCTGGCCGTATCCCTTCCACTTGACCAGATACTGGAGTCTCCGTCTGGAAACACGAGAGTCTAAGATTTTCTCCACAACGTACTCCAACTCACCCTCAACCAACACCGGAGCAGGAGGCTCAACGGAAGGCACAACCGGTACCTCATACCTGCGCAATAATGACCGATGAAAAACGTTATGAATAGAAAAGGATGCAGGGAGGTCCAAACGGAAGGAAACAGGGTTAAGAATCTCCAATATCTTATACGGGCCGATGAACCGAGGCTTAAACTTAGGAGAAGAGACCCTCATAGGGACAAAACGAGAAGACAACCACACCAAATCCCCAACACAAAGCCGAGGACCAACACGACGGTGGCGGTTGGCAAAAAGCTGAGTCTTCTCCTGGGACAACCTCAAATTGTCCACCACCTGCCCCCAGATCTGATGCAATCTCTCCACCACAGCATCCACTCCAGGACAATCCGAAGATTCCACCTGACCAGAGGAAAATCGAGGATGAAACCCCGAATTACAGAAAAACGGGGACACCAAAGTGGCAGAGCTGGCCCGATTATTGAGAGCGAACTCTGCCAATGGCAAAAAAGCAACCCAATCATCCTGGTCAGCAGACACAAAACACCTCAGATATGTCTCCAGGGTCTGATTAGTCCGCTCGGTCTGGCCATTCGTCTGAGGATGGAAAGCGGACGAAAAAGATAAATCTATGCCCATCCTAGCACAGAATGCCCGCCAAAATCTAGACACGAATTGGGTCCCTCTGTCAGAAATGATATTCTCAGGAATACCATGCAAACGAACAACATTTTGAAAAAACAGAGGAACCAACTCGGAAGAAGAAGGCAACTTGGGCAGAGGAACCAAATGGACCATCTTAGAGAAACGGTCACACACCACCCAGATGACAGACATCTTCTGAGAAACAGGCAGATCTGAAATAAAATCCATCGAGATGTGCGTCCAAGGCCTCTTAGGAATAGGCAAGGGCAACAATAATCCACTAGCCCGAGAGCAACAAGGCTTGGCCCGAGCACAAACGTCACAAGACTGCACAAAGCCTCGCACATCTCGTGACAGGGAAGGCCACCAGAAGGACCTTGCCACCAAATCCCTGGTACCAAAAATGCCAGGATGACCTGCCAACGCAGAAGAATGAACCTCAGAGATGACTCTACTGGTCCAATCATCAGGAACAAACAGTTTATCAGGTGGGCAACGATCAGGTCTATCTGCCTGAAACTCCTGCAAGGCCCGCCGCAGGTCTGGAGAAACGGCTGACAATACCACTCCATCCTTAAGGATACCTGTGGGCTCAGAGTTACCAGGCGAGTCAGGCTCAAAACTCCTAGAAAGGGCATCCGCCTTAACATTCTTAGAACCCGGCAGGTATGACACCACAAAATTAAACCGAGAGAAAAATAATGACCAGCGCGCCTGTCTAGGATTCAGGCGCCTGGCGGTCTCAAGATAAATCAAGTTTTTGTGGTCAGTCAATACCACCACCTGATGTCTGGCCCCCTCAAGCCAATGGCGCCACTCCTCAAAAGCCCACTTCATGGCCAAAAGCTCCCGATTCCCAACATCATAATTCCGCTCAGCGGGCGAAAATTTACGGGAAAAGAAGGCACAAGGCCTCATCACGGAGCAGTCAGAACTTTTCTGCGACAACACTGCCCCAGCTCCGATCTCAGAAGCGTCGACCTCAACCTGAAAAGGTAGAGCAACATCAGGCTGACACAACACAGGGGCAGAGGAAAAACGGCGCTTAAGCTCCCGAAAGGCCTCCACAGCGTCAGGGGACCAATCAGCAACATCAGCACCCTTCTTAGTCAAATCGGTCAATGGCTTAGCAATATCCGAAAAACCAGCAATAAATCGCCGATAAAAGTTAGCAAAGCCCAAAAATTTCTGAAGACTCTTAAGAGAAGAGGGCTGCGTCCAATCACAAATAGCTTGAACCTTGACAGGATCCATTTCAATGGAAGAGGGAGAAAAAATATATCCCAAAAAGGAAATCCTCTGTACCCCAAAAACACACTTAGAACCCTTCACACACAAAGAATTAGACCGCAAAACCTGGAAAACCCTCCTGACTTGCTGGACATGAGAGTCCCAGTCATCCGAAAAAATCAGAATATCATCCAGATACACAATCATAAATTTATCCAAATAATCGCGAAAAATATCATGCATAAAGGACTGGAAAACTGACGGAGCATTTGAAAGACCAAAAGGCATCACTAAATACTCAAAGTGGCCCTCGGGCGTATTAAATGCGGTTTTCCACTCATCCCCCTGCCTGATTCGCACCAAATTATACGCCCCACGAAGGTCAATCTTAGAGAACCACTTGGCCCCCTTTATGCGAGCAAACAAATCAGTCAGCAACGGCAATGGGTATTGATATTTTACAGTGATTTTATTCAAAAGCCGATAATCGATACATGGTCTCAAAGAGCCGTCTTTTTTTGACACAAAGAAAAATCCGGCTCCTAAGGGAGATGACGATGGACGAATATGTCCCTTTTCCAAGGACTCCTTTATATATTCTCGCATAGCAGCATGTTCAGGCACAGACAGATTAAATAAACGACCCTTTGGGTATTTACTACCCGGGATTAAATCTATGGCACAATCGCACTCTCGGTGCGGAGGTAATGAACCAAGCTTGGATTCTTCAAAGAGGTCACGATAGTCAGACAGGAACTCAGGAATTTCAGAGGGAATAGATGATGAAATGGAAACCACAGGTACATCCCCATGAGCCCCCTTACATCCCCAGCTCAACACAGACATAGCTCTCCAGTCGAGGACTGGGTTGTGAGATTGCAGCCAAGGCAATCCTAGCACCAAATCATCATGTAGATTATACAACACCAGAAAGCGAATAATCTCCTGGTGATCCGGATTAATACGCATAGTTACTTGTGTCCAGTATTGTGGTTTATTATTAGCCAATGGGGTGGAGTCAATCCCCTTCAGAGGAATAAGAGTCTCCAAAGGCTCTAAATCATACCCACAGCGTTTGGCAAAGGACCAATCCATAAGACTCAAAGCGGCGCCAGAGTCGACATAGGCGTCCGTGGTAATAGATGACAAAGAGCAAATCAGGGTCACAGATAGAATAAACTTAGATGGTAAGGTGCAAATGGAAACAGATTTATCAAGCTTTTTAGTGCGCTTAGAGCATGCTGATATAACATGAGTAGAATCACCACAATAGAAACACAACCCATTTTTCCGTCTAAAATTCTGCCGCTCGCTTCGGGACAGAATTCTATCACACTGCATACTCTCTGGCGACTTCTCCGTGGACACCGCCAGATGGTGCACTGGTTTGCGCTCCCGCAAACGCCTATCGATCTGAATAGCCATTGTCATGGACTCATTCAGACCCGCAGGCACAGGGAACCCCACCATAACATCCTTAATGGCATCAGAGAGACCCTCTCTGAAAGTCGCCGCCAGGGCGCACTCATTCCACTGAGTAAGCACAGACCATTTACGGAATCTTTGGCAGTAAATTTCCGCTTCATCTTGCCCCTGAGATAGGGACATCAAAGTTTTTTCTGCCTGAAGCTCCAAATGAGGTTCGTCATAAAGCAACCCCAAGGCCAGAAAAAACGCAACCACATTGAGCAACGCAGGATCCCCTGGTGTCAATGAAAAAGCCCAGTCTTGAGGGTCGCCCCGAAGCAAGGAAATCACAATCCTGACCTGCTGTGCAGGGTCTCCGGCAGAGCGAGATTTCAGGGACAAAAATAATTTGCAATTATTTCGAAAATTCTGAAACCCAGATCTATTCCCCGAGAAAAATTCCGGCAAAGGAATTCTCGGCTCAGATACAGGTGCATGACAAACAAAATCTTGCAAATTTTGTACCTTCGTGGCGAGATTATTTAAACCTGCAGTTACACTCTGAAGATCCATTACAACAGGTGGACACAGAGCCATTCAAAGATTAGAAGGAGAGAAAAAAAAAAAAAAAAAAAAAATTTCAGCAGACTACTTATTTCTCTCCTTTCTCAGCCAAGGATTTTAACCCTTTAGTGGGCCGGTCAAACTGTCATGATCTCAATGGCAAGAGAACATAGCATAAGCATATATAGGAACTAGCTCTTGGAAGATGGGAACTGAGCTGACCATGAACTAAACCTAACGCACAACTAGCAGTGGCCGGGTAGCATGCCTACGTTGATTCTAGATGCCCAGCACCAGCCGGAGGACTAAATAAAGCTAGCAGAGGAAAATATCAGTCCTAGCTCACCTCTAGAGAAATACCCCGAAAGGAGACAGAGGCCCCCCACATGTATTGGCGGTGAATTAAGATGAAATAACAAACGTAGTATGAAAATAGGTTTAGCAAATTTGAGGTCCACTTACTACATAGCAGAAGACAGAAAGGACACTTTCATGGTCAGCTGAAAACCCTATCAAAACACCATCCAGAAATTACTTTAAAACTCTGGCATTAACTCATAACACCAGAGTGGCAATTCCTGTTCACAAGAGCTTTCCAGACACAGTAACGAAACTACAGCTGTGAACTGGAACAAAAATGCAAAAACAAACATGGACAAGAGTCCAACTTATCTAGTAGTTGTCTAGGAGCAGGAACAAGCACAGAGAGGCTTCTGATAACATTGTTGACCGGCAAGCAACTAACAGAGCAGCAAGGTTATATAGCGACTCCCACATCTTGATGGGAACAGGTGAACAGAGAAGATGAAAACACCAGTTCAATTCCACCAGTGGCCACCGGGGGAGCCCAGAATCCAAATTCACAACACATGGACCAGTAGGCATGGCCAGGGATGTTACGTGTCCATCGCGGCACACTGGGTGAATGTGGTGGATGCAGGGTCCACAGGGGACAGCAATATTGGGACAGTTCTGCCTAGCCCACGGTCAAGGAAAGAGTTGGTTGTAGGTGTTCGCCCCCCCTCCTCCTCTTCCTCGTCCTCCTGCAGAAGCGAGAGCTCGTCCACAGACCGCAGTCGCACATCCACTCCATCCGCAGCTGCCACTGTTGCACACCAGGTGTGCCATTATGGGACAGCTAGTGGCAAGCGTCAGCAGGCTGTATTGGCAATGAAGTGTTTGGGCGACAAAAGACACACCGCGGAAGTTCTGTCCGAGTTCTTGCAGAAAGAAACTCAGTCATGGCTGGGCACTGTACATCTTGAGGCAGGCAAGGTAGTGAGTGATAACAGAAGGAATTTCATGGCTGCCATAGCCCTTTACCAACTGAAACACATTCCTTGCCTGGCTCACACCTTAAACCTGGTGGTGCAGTGCTTCCTGAAAAGTTATCCGGGGTTACCCAACCTGCTCCTCAAAGTACGCAAACTTTGCTCGCATATCCGCCGTTCGCCCGTACACTCCATCCGTATGCAGAACTATCAGCGGTCTTTGAACCTTCCCCAGCATCGCCTAATCATCGACGTTGCCACAAGGTGGAACTCCACACTGCACATGCTTCAGAGACGGTGCGAACAGAGGCGTGCTGTTATGTATTTGTGGGAGGATACACATACACGGGCAGGCAGTTGGATGGCAGACATGGAGTTGTCAAGTGTGCAGTAGTCGAAGCTACAAGACCTGTGTCAAGTCCTTCAGTGTTTTGAGGAATGCACACGGCTGGTTAGTGCAGTCAACGCCATAATAAGCATGAGCATCCCCCTAATGCGTCTGCTGATGCAAAGTTTAACGCACATAAAGGAGCAGGCGTCTGCAGCCGAGGAAGAGGAAAGCCTTGATGACAGTCAGCCATTGTCTGGTCAGGGCCGTGTAGAGGACGCGGTAGCGGGCGAAGAGGAGGAGGAGGACGAGGAGGATGATAGGGATGAGTACTTTTTTAATGAGGAAGCTTCTCCTGTTCCAACCGAAATTAGTGGCGTTGCAAGGCCGGGTTCTGTTTTTTAAGGGAGACAAGTGACGTAGATTTGCCTGTAACTGCCCCTCAAACCAGCACAACCGCAGATTTGACAACTGGAACTTTGGCCCACATGGCAGATTATGCCTTACGTATCCTCAAAAGGGACCCACGCATTATTAAAATGATGAGCGATGACGATTACTGGTTGGCCTGCATCCTTGACCCTCGCTATAAAGGCAAATTGCAAAATATTATGCCACATGAGAACCTCGAACAAATATTAGCAACCAAACAAGCTACTCTTGTAGACCGTTTGATTCAGGCATTCCCAGCACACAGCGCCGGTGATGGTTCTCACACGAGCTGCAGGGGGCTACAGGGCAGAGGTGTTAGACGTGCACAAATCAGAAGTGGCGTTGGACAGAGGGGTTTTTTGACCAGGTTGTGGAGCGATTTCGCAATGACCGCAGACAGGACAGGTACTGCAGCATCTATTCAAAGTGACAGGAGACAACATTTGTCCAGTATGGTTACTAACTATTTTTCATCCCTTATCGATGTTCTCCCTCAACCGTCATTCCCATTTGATTACTGGGCATCCAAATTAGACACCTGGCCTGAATTGGCAGAATATGCATTGCAGGAGCTTGCTTGCCCAGCAGCTAGTGTGCTATCAGAAAGAGTATTTAGTGCTGCTGGTTCAATATTAACCGAAAAAAGGACTCGTCTGGCTACCCAAAATGTGGATGATCTAACCTTCATTAAAATGAACCACTCCTGGATTTCAAATTATTTTGCCCCACCTTTCCCGGCTGACACCTAGCTTTCCTATAAAAAGGTCTTGCTTGTGGACTGGTCTTACTGAGTGTTCCAATCTCTTAATTTGCAGCAGCTGTTTGTCCAGCATACGACATGTTTACACCTCCCTCAATGGGAAAACTCCCCCCACGGGGCCGTGGTCTCGCCACTTGGCGCAAGCACCCGTTAGAGTGCCGTTTGTCTGAAGAGGTGGGTGTGCCCGCTTTTGGTCGACGGCACTGCCACTGGGTCCCTCATAGTACAATAAAGTGTCTCTGGCAGTGGTGGCGCGCACCCAACGTCAGACACACCGTTGTAACATGAGGGGCCCTGGGACGTTACCGCCGGCCACAAGAGAGTTCACCCCCCCAGCTCAAACTGTGCTCTACCACATGCAAAATTATCTCTCACAGCTCCACCAATGTTTAGTCTATGCGCTGACATCATTCAATGCCTGGCACTGACAATACCAATTTGTTGACATCTATGATGCTAGTTAAAGTAGTCTGGGTCAGTGTCCTATATT
The DNA here is from genome assembly GCF_051348905.1 of Ranitomeya variabilis. NCBI lineage: Eukaryota > Metazoa > Chordata > Amphibia > Anura > Dendrobatidae > Ranitomeya > Ranitomeya variabilis. Next base: position 1,017,414,240 of record NC_135232.1, on the reverse strand, counting down.
GACACCAGTAAATTCTTACTGCCAAATTACTATGTCAGAAACTCAGCAGATGAGCCCACCCCTGTACCTAAGTATGCCACACTTTTTTTTTTGTTTTTTGTTTTTTGGCGAGACATTAACATCTATTTATTTTTTGTAAGTAATAACTGTGTCAGACACTCCTGGCAATCCTCCTCCTCTGCTGACCACAATGCTGCCTGTGTATCCATGTAACCGATTTAAAACTGCCTTGAGCCTATTTTTAGTTATTTTAGGCCTAGTACGCCTGTCTGCGGTCCCTCCTTGCAATCCTCCTCCTCCGCTGACCACAATGCTGCCTGAGTATCCAGGTAACCGATTTAAAACTGCCTTGAGCCTATTTTTAGTTATTTTAGGCCTAGTACGCCTGTCTGCGGTCCCTCCTTGCAATCCTCCTCCTCCGCTGACCACAATGCTGCCTGAGTATCCAGGTAACCGATTTAAAACTGCCTTGAGCCTATTTTTAGTTATTTTAGGCCTAGTACGCCTGTCTGCGGTCCCTCCTTGCAATCCTCCTCCTCCGCTGACCACAATGCTGCCTGTGTATCCATGTAACAGATTTAAAACTGCCTTGAGCCTATTTTTAGATATTTTAGGCCTAGTACGCCTGTCTGCGGTCCCTCCTTGCAATCCTCCTGCTCCGCTGACCACAATGCTGCCTGTGTATCCATGTAACAGATTTAAAACTGTCTTGAGCCTATTTTTAGTTATTTTAGGCCTAGTACGCCTGTCTGCGGTCCCTCCTTGCAATCCTCCTCCTCCGCTGACCACAATGCTGCCTGTGTATCCATGTAACCGATTTAAAACTGCCTTGAGCTTATTTTTAGTTATTTTAGGCCTAGTACGCCTGTCTGCGGTCCCTCCTTGCAATCCTCCTCCTCCGCTGACCACAATGCTGCCTGTGTATCCAGGTAACCGATTTAAAACTGCCTTGAGCCTATTTTTAGTTATTTTAGGCCTAGTACGCCTGTCTGCGATCCCTCCTTGCAATCCTCCTCCTCCGCTGACCACAATGCTGCCTGTGTATCCAGGTAACCGATTTAAAACTGCCTTGAGCCTATTTTTAGTTATTTTAGGCCTAGTACGCCTGTCTGCAGTCCCTCCTTGCAATCCTCCTCCTCCGCTGACCACAATGCTGCCTGTGTATCCAGGTAACCGATTTAAAACTGCCTTGAGCCTATTTTTAGTTATTTTAGGCCTAGTACGCCTGTCTGCGGTCCCTCCTTGCAATCCTCCTTCTCCGCTGACCACAATGCTGCCTGAGTATCCAGGTAACCGATTTAAAACTGCCTTGAGCCTATTTTTAGTTATGTTAGGCCTAGTACGCCTGTCTGCGGTCCCTCCTTGCAATCCTCCTCCTCCGCTGTTGTGAACTCCGTTTTCAGGCTCCCTCTTGTGGTCACAGATGGTATTGTGTGACTTTGGTTTTTTGGCTCCCCCTGGTGGTTTGGTTTATTATCCTGCGGGTCTGCTGGATCAGCTGCCTCGTTATTCACCAGGGAGGCTCCTATTTAGCTCTGCTTCACTTCCACTTGTTGCCGGCTGTCAATGTATTCAGTGCTATTCTGATTACTCCTGATTATCTCGTTTTCTGCCTCTTCAGGATAAGCTAAGTTCTGTTTGAATATTTTTTGCTCATCTGCCTGCAATATGATTTCTGTGTATGATGAGTCTAGTCCAGCTTGCTAATATGTGATTTCTTTTTGCTGGTAAGCTCTGGGGTACGGAGTTGCTTCCCCCGCACCGTTAGTTGGTGCGAGGGCTCGAGCAATCTCTGCGTGGATATTTTGAATAGGGTTTTTTATTGACCGCACAGTTCCCTTCCTATTTTCTGCTATCTAGTATTAGCGGGCCTCATTTGCTAAATCTGATTTCATCTCTGCGTTTGTACTCACCGTTAATATTTGTGGGGGGCTATTCTATATCTTTGGGGTCATTCCACTGAGGCAAGTGAGGACTTACTTTCCCTCCAGGAATAGTCAGTTTCTCAGGCCGTGACGAGACGTCTAGGATTTTTAGGTAACGTTCCACGGCTGCCTATAGTTGTTTGCGGATAGGATCAGGTTGCGGTCAATCTAGTTACCACTTCCCCAGAGCTAGTAGTCTGTTCAGTTACTTAGCTAGTCCGACCTGCGATCCTTGCCACTAGGATCATAACAGTACAGCCGGCCTATAAAGTGTTAATTGCATGGCAGAAGCAGGAGAAAAGAAGCTTGGAGATATTTTTTTTTTGCTGCCGTGTGTCTAGCTGCTGTGTGTCTGGCTTCTCTCCTCCTCTTAATCTTCGTGTGGCTCTGAGTTCAGCTGCTGATATGGATATCCAGAGTTTAGCCTCCAGTGTGGATCATCTTGCTGCAAGGGTACAAAGTATTCAGGATTTTGTTGTGCACAGTCCTATGTCAGAGCCTAGAATACCTATTCCGGAGTTGTTTTCTGGAGATAGATCTAGGTTCCTGAATTTTAACAACAATTGCAAGTTGTTTCTTTCTTTGAAACCTCGTTCCTCTGGGGATTCTGTTCAGCAAGTTAAGATTATTATTTCTTTCTTGCGTGGCGATCCTCAAGATTGGGCTTTCGCATTGGCTCCAGGGGATCCTGCATTGCTCAGTGTGGATGCGTTTTTTCTGGCCCTTGGATTGCTCTATGAGGAACCTAATCTGGAGAACCAGGCTGAAAAAGCGTTGTTGGCCCTCTCTCAGGGGCAAGATGATGCAGAGGTGTACTGCCAGAAATTTCGGAAATGGTCAGTGCTTACTCAATGGAATGAGTGTGCCCTGGCTGCAAATTTCAGAAAAGGTCTTTCTGAAGCCATTAAGAATGTCATGGTGGGGTTCCCTACGCCTGCAGGTCTGAATGAGTCAATGACTCTGGCCATTCAGATTGATCAGCGTTTGCGGGAGCGCAAACCTTCGCACCATTTGGCGGTGTCTTCTGAACAGACACCTGAGTCTATGCAATGTGATAGAATTCTGACCAGAAGTGAACGGCAAAATTATAGATGGCAAAATGGGTTGTGCTTTTACTGTGGTGACTCAGCTCATGTTATCTCAGCATGCTCTAAGCGCACAAAAAAGATTGATAAATCTGTCACCATCGGTACTTTACAGCCTAAGTTTATTTTGTCTGTTACCCTGATTTGTTCCCTGTCATCTTACCCGGTTATGGCTTTTGTGGATTCAGGTACTGCCCTGAGTCTGATGGATTTGTCATTTGCCAGGTGTTGTAGTTTTGTTTTGGAGCCTTTAAAATTCCCTATTCCACTAAGGGGAATTGATGCTACACCATTGGCTATGAATAAACCTCAGTACTGGACACAAGTGACCATGTGCATGACTCCTGTTCATCAGGAGGTGATTCGCTTTCTTGTATTGCATAATTTGCATGATGTTGTCGTGTTGGGCCTGCCATGGTTGCAGACTCATAATCCAGTCCTGGATTGGAAAGCAATGTCTGTGTCAGGTTGGGGTTGTCAGGGAATTCATGGCGACGCTCCTGTGGTGTCAATTGCTTCATCCACTCCTTCTGAGGTCCCTGCGTTTTTGTCAGATTACCAGGATGTATTTGATGAGCCCAAACTCAGTTCTCTACCTCCTCATAGGGATTGTGATTGTGCTATAAACTTGATTCCTGGTAGTAAGTTTCCTAAGGGACGTCTTTTCAATTTGTCAGTGCCGGAGCATGCTGCTATGCGGAGTTATATAAAGGAGTCTTTGGAGAAAGGACTTATTCGCCCCTCCTCCTCCCCTCTTGGTGCGGGGTTCTTTTTTGTGGCTAAGAAGGATGGTTCCTTGAGACCTTGTATTGATTATCGCCTTCTAAACAAAATCACGGTCAAATTTCAGTATCCTTTGCCATTGTTATCTGATCTGTTTGCTCGCATTAGGGGGTCTAGTTGGTTCACCAAGATAGATCTTCATGGTGCGTATAACCTTGTGCATATTAAGCAGGGTGATGAATGGAAAACTGCATTTAATACGCCCGAAGGCCATTTTGAGTACTTGGTGATGCCTTTTGGACTTTCTAATGCTCCTTCTGTCTTTCAGTCCTTTATGCACGACATCTTCCGTGAATATCTGGATAAATTTATGATTGTGTATCTGGATGATATTCTGTTTTTTTCGGATGATTGGGAGTCCCATGTTAAGCAGGTCAGGATGGTGTTTCAGGTCCTGCGTGCCAATGCTTTATTTGTGAAGGGCTCAAAATGTCTTTTTGGAGTCCAGAAGGTCTCTTTTTTGGGTTTCATTTTTTCTCCTTCTGCTATTGAGATGGACCCAGTCAAGGTTCAGGCTATTCATGACTGGACTCAGCCTACATCTGTTAAGAGTCTTCAGAAGTTATTGGGTTTTGCTAATTTTTACCGTCGCTTCATCGCTAATTTTTCTGGTGTTGTTAAGCCATTGACGGATTTGACCAAGAAGGGTTCTGATGTTACTAATTGGTCTCCTGCGGCGGTGGAGGCCTTTCGGGAGCTGAAGCGCCGGTTTTCTTCGGCTCCGGTCTTATGTCAGCCAGACGTCTCCCTTCCTTTCCAGGTCGAGGTTGATGCTTCTGAGATTGGAGCGGGGGCTGTTTTGTCGCAGAGAAGCTCTGATGGCTCTGTGATGAAGCCATGTGCTTTCTTTTCAAGAAAGTTTTCGCCTGCCGAGCGGAATTATGATGTTGGTAATCGGGAGTTGTTGGCTATGAAGTGGGCATTTGAGGAGTGGCGACATTGGCTCGAGGGAGCTAAGCATCGTGTGCTGGTCTTGACTGATCACAAGAATTTGATTCATCTCGAGTCGGCCAAGCGGCTGAATCCTAGACAGGCTCGTTGGTCATTGTTTTTCTCTCGTTTTGATTTCGTGGTCTCATACCTGCCTGGTTCGAAGAATGTGAAGGCTGATGCTCTTTCTAGGAGTTTTGTGCCTGACTCTCCTGGTGATTCAGAGCCAGCTGGTATCCTCAGAGAAGGGATGATTTTGTCTGCCATCTCCCCAGATTTGCGACGAGTGCTGCAGGAGTTTCAGGCGGATAGACCTGACCGTTGTCCACCGGAGAGACTGTTTGTCCCGGATAGATGGACCAGCAGAGTTATTTCCGAGGTTCATTCTTCGGTGTTGGCGGGCCATCCTGGGATTTTTGGTACCAGAGATTTGGTGGCTAGGTCCTTCTGGTGGCCTTCCTTGTCGCGGGATGTGCGTTCCTTTGTGCAGTCTTGTGGAATTTGTGCTCGGGCTAAGCCTTGCTGTTCTCGAGCCAGTGGCTTGTTGTTGCCTTTGCCTGTCCCGAAGAGGCCTTGGACGCACATTTCCATGGATTTTATTTCAGATCTCCCTGTCTCTCAGAGAATGTCGGTCATTTGGGTGGTGTGTGATCGTTTTTCTAAAATGGTCCATTTGGTGCCCTTGCCTAAGTTGCCTTCCTCCTCCGAGTTGGTTCCTCTGTTTTTTCAAAATGTGGTTCGTTTGCACGGGATCCCTGAAAATATTGTTTCCGACAGAGGATCCCAGTTTGTGTCTAGATTTTGGCGGACCTTTTATGCTAAGATGGGCATTAATTTGTCTTTTTCGTCGGCCTTCCATCCTCAGACGAATGGCCAAACCGAGCGCACTAATCAGACTTTGGAAACCTATTTAAGATGTTTTGTTTCTGCTGATCAGGACGACTGGGTGACTTTTTTGCCATTGGCTGAGTTTGCCCTTAATAATCGGGCTAGTTCTGCTTCTTTGGTTTCGCCTTTTTTTTGTAATTCAGGGTTTCATCCTCGTTTTTCCTCGGGTCAGGTGGAGTCTTCTGACTGTCCTGGAGTGGATGTTGTGGTGGATAGGTTGCATCAGATTTGGAATCATGTGGTGGACAATTTGAAGCTGTCACAAGAGAAGGCTCAGCGCTTTGCCAACCGCCGTCGCTGTGTGGGTCCCCGACTTCGCGTTGGGGATTTGGTGTGGTTGTCTTCTCGCTTTGTTCCTATGAAGGTCTCCTCTCCTAAGTTTAAGCCTCGGTTTATCGGTCCTTATAAGATTTTGGAAGTCCTTAACCCTGTGTCATTTCGTTTGGACCTCCTGGCATCGTTTGCTATTCATAATGTGTTCCATCGGTCGTTGTTGCGAAGGTATGTGGTACCTGTGGTTCCTTCGGTTGAGCCTCCTGCCCCTGTGCTGGTTGAGGGAGAATTGGAATAAGTGGTGGAGAAGATCTTGGATTCTCGTATTTCTAGACGGAGGCTTCAGTATTTGGTTAAGTGGAAAGGCTATGGTCAGGAGGATAATTCCTGGGTTGTCGCCTCTGATGTTCATGCGGCCGATTTGGTTCGTGCCTTCCATGTGGCACACCCTGATCGCCCTGGGGGTTTTGATGAGGGTTCGGTGACCCCTCCTTAAGGGGGGGGTACTGTTGTGAACTCCGTTTTCAGGCTCCCTCTTGTGGTCACAGATGGTATTGTGTGACTTTGGTTTTTTGGCTCCCCCTGGTGGTTTGGTTTATTATCCTGTGGGTCTGCTGGATCAGCTGCCTCGTTATTCACCAGGGAGGCTCCTATTTAGCTCTGCTTCACTTCCACTTGTTGCCGGCTGTCAATGTATTCAGTGCTATTCTGATTACTCCTGATTATCTCGTTTTCTGCCTCTTCAGGATAAGCTAAGTTCTGTTTGAATATTTTTTGCTCATCTGCCTGCAATATGATTTCTGTGTATGATGAGTCTAGTCCAGCTTGCTAATATGTGATTTCTTTTTGCTGGTAAGCTCTGGGGTACGGAGTTGCTTCCCCCGCACCGTTAGTTGGTGCGGGGGCTCGAGCAATCTCTGCGTGGATATTTTGAATAGGGTTTTTTATTGACCGCACAGTTCCCTTCCTATTTTCTGCTATCTAGTATTAGCGGGCCTCATTTGCTAAATCTGATTTCATCTCTGCGTTTGTGCTTTCCCCTTAACTCACCGTTAATATTTGTGGGGGGCTATTCTATATCTTTGGGGTCATTCCACTGAGGCAAGTGAGGACTTACTTTCCATCCAGGAATAGTCAGTTTCTCAGGCCGTGACGAGACGTCTAGGATTTTTAGGTAACGTTCCACAGCTGCCTATAGTTGTTTGCGGATAGGATCAGGTTGCGGTCAATCTAGTTACCACTTCCCCAGAGCTAGTAGTCTGTTCAGTTACTTAGCTAGTCCGACCTGTGATCCTTGCCACTAGGATCATAACATCCGCTGACCACAATGCTGCCTGTGTATCCAGGTAACCGATTTAAAACTGCCTTGAGCCTATTTTTAGTTATTTTAGGCCTAGTACGCCTGTCTGCGGTCCCTCCTTGCAATCCTCCTCCTCTGCTGACCACACCAATGCTGCCCGTGTACCCCTGGAACCTATTTTAAAGTGAAAAGAGCCTATTTCTTCATTTTATGTAATACTAAAAAAGCCATGATGGACTACGCTGTTCCATGATAGGAGCTACCCAGTCGACATTTCTTTTGCAAGAAAAGCCATCCCAGCCCTCCACCAGCACCACCTCCATTGTCCATGCACTCTGGCAATCTGTGAGTACAAAGGTGCACCTGACAACAGATGCATGGACCTGTAGGCATGGCCACGGAAGGTTACGTGTCCATTACGGCGCAATGGGTTAATGTGGTGGATGCATGGTCCACAGGGGACAGCCTACTAAGTCTGTCTGCAGTCCCTAATTCAAATTTTCCTCCACTGTCTAAATCTGAGTGCTTTTTTTAAAAAAAATTGGTGGTTGGGGCATAATACCTCTGTTTGCCGCTCCCTGGTGTTGTCCTCAACTGAATAAATCTGAGCTTCAACCTTCTGGCTCTCCTTCAGTGCTTTTTTTTAAAAAAAATTGGTGGTTGGGGCCTAATACCTCTGTTTGCCGCTCCCTGGTGTTGTCCTCAACTGAATAAATCTGAGCTTCAACCTTCTGGCTCTCATTAAGTGCTTTTTTAAAAAAAAATTGGTGGTTGGGGCCTAATACCTCTGTTTGCCGCTCCCTGGTGTTGTCCTCAACTGAATAAATCTGAGCTTCAACCTTCTGGCTCTCATTAAGTGCTTTTTTTAAAAAAATTGGTGGTTGGGGCCTAATAACTATGTTTGCCGCTCCCTGGTGTTGTCCTCAACTGAATAAATCTGAGCTTCAACCTTCTGGCTCTCATTAAGTGCTTTTTTTAAAATAATTTGGTGGTTCGGGCCTAATACCTCTGTTTGCCGCTCCCTGGTGTTGTCCTCAACTGAATAAATCTGAGCTTCAACCTTCTGGCTCTCCTTAAGTGCTTTATTTTTAAATTGGTGGTTGGGGCCTAATACTTCTGTTTGCCGCTCCCTGGTGTTGTCCTCAACTGAATAAATCTGAGCTTCAACCTTCTGGCTCTCCGTAAGTGCTTTTTTTTTTAAATTGGTGGTTGGGGCGTAATAACTATGTTTGCCGCTCCCTGGTGTTGTCCTCAACTGAATGAATCTGAGCTTCAACCTTCTGGCTCTCATTAAGTGCTTTTTTAAAAAAAAATTGGTGGTTGGGGCCTTATACCTCTGTTTGCCGCTCCCTGGTGTTGTCCTCAACTGAATAAATCTGAGCTTCAACCTTCTGGCTCTCATTAAGTGCTTTTTTTTAAATAATTTGGTGGTTGGGGCCTAATACCTCTGTTTGCCGCTCCCTGGTGTTGTCCTCAACTGAATAAATCTGAGCTTCAACCTTCTGGCTCTCCTTCAGTGCTTTTTTTAAAAAAAAATTGGTGGTTGGGGCCTAATACCTCTGTTTGCCGCTCCCTGGTGTTGTCCTCAACTGAATAAATCTGAGCTTCAACCTTCTGGCTCTCATTAAGTGCTTTTTAAAAAAAAAATTGGAGGTTGGGGCCTAATACCTCTGTTTGCCGCTCCCTGGTGTTGTCCTCAACTGAATAAATCTGAGCTTCAACCTTATGGCTCTCCTTAAGTGCTTTTTTTAAAAAAAATTGGTGGTTGGGGCCTAATACCTCTGTTTGCCGCTCCCTGGTGTTGTCCTCAACTGAATAAATCTGAGCTTCAACCTTCTGGCTCTCATTAAGTGCTTTTTTTAAAAAAATTGGTGGTTGGGGCCTAATAACTATGTTTGCCGCTCCCTGGTGTTGTCCTCAACTGAATAAATCTGAGCTTCAACCTTCTGGCTCTCATTAAGTGCTTTTTTTTAAATAATTTGGTGGTTGGGGCCTAATACCTCTGTTTGCCGCTCCCTGGTGTTGTCCTCAACTGAATAAATCTGAGCTTCAACCTTCTGGCTCTCCTTAAGTGCTTTTTTTTTAAATTGGTGGTTGGGGCCTAATACTTCTGTTTGCCGCTCCCTGGTGTTGTCCTCAACTGAATAAATCTGAGCTTCAACCTTCTGGCTCTCCTTAAGTGCTTTTTTTTTAAATTGGTGGTTGGGGCGTAATAACTATGTTTGCCGCTCCCTGGTGTTGTCCTCAACTGAATGAATCTGAGCTTCAACCTTCTGGCTCTCATTAAGTGCTTTTTTTTAAATAATTTGGTGGTTGGGGCCTAATACCTCTGTTTGCCGCTCCCTGGTGTTGTCCTCAACTGAATAAATCTGAGCTTCAACCTTCTGGCTCTCATTAAGTGCTTTTTTTTAAATAATTTGGTGGTTGGGGCCTAATACCTCTGTTTGCCGCTCCCTGGTGTTGTCCTCAACTGAATAAATCTGAGCTTCAACCTTCTGGCTCTCCTTAAGTGCTTTTTTTTTAAATTGGTGGTTGGGGCCTAATACTTCTGTTTGCCGCTCCCTGGTGTTGTCCTCAACTGAATAAATCTGAGCTTCAACCTTCTGGCTCTCCTTAAGTGCTTTTTTTTTTAAATTGGTGGTTGGGGCGTAATAACTATGTTTGCCGCTCCCTGGTGTTGTCCTCAACTGAATGAATCTGAGCTTCAACCTTCTGGCTCTCATTAAGTGCTTTTTAAAAAAAAAATTGGTGGTTGGGGCCTTATACCTCTGTTTGCCGCTCCCTGGTGTTGTCCTCAACTGAATAAATCTGAGCTTCAACCTTCTGGCTCTCATTAAGTGCTTTTTTTTAAATAATTTGGTGGTTGGGGCCTAATACCTCTGTTTGCCGCTCCCTGGTGTTGTCCTCAACTGAATAAATCTGAGCTTCAACCTTCTGGCTCTCCTTCAGTGCTTTTTTTTAAAAAAAATTGGTGGTTGGGGCCTAATACCTCTGTTTGCCGCTCCCTGGTGTTGTCCTCAACTGAATAAATCTGAGCTTCAACCTTCTGGCTCTCATTAAGTGCTTTTTAAAAAAAAAATTGGAGGTTGGGGCCTAATACCTCTGTTTGCCGCTCCCTGGTGTTGTCCTCAACTGAATAAATCTGAGCTTCAACCTTATGGCTCTCCTTAAGTGCTTTTTTTTAAAAAAATTGGTGGTTGGGGCCTAATACCTCTGTTTGCCGCTCCCTGGTGTTGTCCTCAACTGAATAAATCTGAGCTTCAACCTTCTGGCTCTCATTAAGTGCTTTTTTTAAAAAAAATTGGTGGTTGGGGCCTAATACCTCTGTTTGCCGCTCCCTGGTGTTGTCCTCAACTGAATAAATCTGAGCTTCAACCTTCTGGCTCTCATTAAGTGCTTTTTTAAAAAAAATTGGTGGTTGGGGCCTAATAACTATGTTTGCCGCTCCCTGGTGTTGTCCTCAACTGAATAAATCTGAGCTTCAACCTTCTGGCTCTCATTAAGTGCTTTTTTTTAAATAATTTGGTGGTTGGGGCCTAATACCTCTGTTTGCCGCTCCCTGGTGTTGTCCTCAACTGAATAAATCTGAGCTTCAACCTTCTGGCTCTCCTTAAGTGCTTTTTTTTTAAATTGGTGGTTGGGGCCTAATACTTCTGTTTGCCGCTCCCTGGTGTTGTCCTCAACTGAATAAATCTGAGCTTCAACCTTCTGGCTCTCCTTAAGTGCTTTTTTTTTTAAATTGGTGGTTGGGGCGTAATAACTATGTTTGCCGCTCCCTGGTGTTGTCCTCAACTGAATGAATCTGAGCTTCAACCTTCTGGCTCTCATTAAGTGCTTTTTAAAAAAAAAATTGGTGGTTGGGGCCTTATACCTCTGTTTGCCGCTCCCTGGTGTTGTCCTCAACTGAATAAATCTGAGCTTCAACCTTCTGGCTCTCATTAAGTGCTTTTTTTTAAATAATTTGGTGGTTGGGGCCTAATACCTCTGTTTGCCGCTCCCTGGTGTTGTCCTCAACTGAATAAATCTGAGCTTCAACCTTCTGGCTCTCATTAAGTGCTTTTTTAAAAAAAATTGGTGGTTGGGGCCTAATAACTATGTTTGCCGCTCCCTGGTGTTGTCCTCAACTGAATAAATCTGAGCTTCAACCTTCTGGCTCTCATTAAGTGCTTTTTTTTAAATAATTTGGTGGTTGGGGCCTAATACCTCTGTTTGCCGCTCCCTGGTGTTGTCCTCAACTGAATAAATCTGAGCTTCAACCTTCTGGCTCTCCTTAAGTGCTTTTTTTTTAAATTGGTGGTTGGGGCCTAATACTTCTGTTTGCCGCTCCCTGGTGTTGTCCTCAACTGAATAAATCTGAGCTTCAACCTTCTGGCTCTCCTTAAGTGCTTTTTTTTTTAAATTGGTGGTTGGGGCGTAATAACTATGTTTGCCGCTCCCTGGTGTTGTCCTCAACTGAATGAATCTGAGCTTCAACCTTCTGGCTCTCATTAAGTGCTTTTTAAAAAAAAAAATTGGTGGTTGGGGCCTTATACCTCTGTTTGCCGCTCCCTGGTGTTGTCCTCAACTGAATAAATCTGAGCTTCAACCTTCTGGCTCTCATTAAGTGCTTTTTTTAAAAAAAATGGTGGTTGGGGCCTAATAACTATGTTTGCCACTCCCTGGTGTTGTCCTCAACTGAATAAATCTGAGCTTCAACCTTCTGGCTCTCATTAAGTGCTTTTTTTAAAAAAATTGGTGGTTGGGGCCTAATACCTCTGTTTGCCGCTCCCTGGTGTTGTCCTCAACTGAATAAATCTGAGCTTCAACCTTCTGGCTCTCATTAAGTGCTTTTTTTAAAAAAATTGGTGGTTGGGGCCTAATAACTATGTTTGCTGCTCCCTGGTGTTGTCCTCCTCCTGAGTGTTCTCCTCCTCCTTGGTGTTCTCCTCCAGGTTGCCTTGTCTGAGCTTCAACCTTCTGGCTCTCATTAAGTGCTTTTTTAACAAAAAATTGGTGGTTACGGCCTACTAACGGTGTCTGCCGCTCCCTGGTGTTGTCCTCCACTGTATAAAGCTGAGCTTCAGTCTTTAGGCTTTCGGCCTATAGTATCAGATATTAAACTGCATTTGGCCTTCAACTTTGGTTACGGCCTACTAACGGTGTCTGCCACTCCCTGGTGTTGTCCTCAACTGTATAAAGCTGAGCTTCAACCTTCTGGCTCTCATTAAGTGCTTTTTTAACAAAAAATTGGTGGTTACGGCCTACTAACGGTGTCTGCCGCTCCATGGTGTTGTCCTCCACTGTATAAAGCTGAGCTTCAGTCTTTAAGGCTTTTGGCCTATAGTAGCAGATATTAAACTGCATTTGGCCTAC